>NC_000078.6:66047727-66359513 GCF_000001635.26 Mus musculus
AGAAAAGATAGCTTCTTTAACAAATAATACTGAGGAAATTGCATATCCACTTGTAGAACAAAACTGCACCCTGTTCTCCCACTTTACAAATCTCAATTCAATACTAACCAAGGAGACCTCATTATAATCTTATCTAAAGATTCAATGCAATCCCCATCGAAATTTCAACTCAATTCTTCACAGAGGTAGAAAGAGAAATTCTCAACTTCATATGGAAACTTTGAAATTGTTAAAGTAAACTATACTTCAGTATATAAGTAAATAAGTAAATGTAAGTAAAAACACTTCAATATGTAAGTATAGAGAAGGACTTCAATGGCCTCATACATAAAACCAAGTATTTACAAATGGGATTATAAAAAATTAAACTTTTTTCACATAAATGAAATGATACAGTCAAGAAATACTATAAAATGGAAGAAAATATTTACTAGTTATGCAATAAACATGATTAATATCTAGAATTTATAAAGAACTCAAATACTCAGGAGACCAAACAAACTAATCAATAAACACACACACAGTGTTCAAAGGAAGAAGTAAAAACAGCCAATAAGCCTTAAGAAGAGTTAGTCTTGTTCATCATGAAATATGCATTAAAATAATTGAAATTTCTATCCCACCTCTATCAGAACAGCTATTACTAAGAAAATTTAAAAATGCTGTGTGAGGATGTAGGTAAAAGGAATCCTTAAAACTGTTGCAGAGAATGTAATCTACTCCACTCATAATGGAAATCAAGGTGGAGCTACCTCAAAATGGAAAAATAGAGCTAATTTCTGGACCAGCTGTACTAAGGCTGTCAGTCAATATACCACAATGATACTTGTATATTTGTCTGTCTACTGCAGCCCTATTCACAGTAGCCAAAATATTGAGTCAGCCTAAATGTCTATTAACAGATAAATGGATAAAGCCATGGAGTATTACTCAGCCATAGGATATATGCCAAGAACAAAAAGAACTTAGTGGACTCAGTATCATACATCTCTTGAAATCTGTATCCAATATAAAACCTGTAGCTTTCCAAAATACTTTTAACATAAGTTATCAGATAGCTTTGAAATAGATAAGAATTATGACTGATATTTGTAGAATAATATGAAAGAAATGTGTTTGTCTACATATATTAATTTAGGCCCTATAGCTGCCCACAGCTACACGAACCTTGTTCCTTAAAGGGGGCTGGGGCTGCATGGGAGAAAATGGTAAGAGAAATAATGAAACCAAGACAAAGATACTGATCAAGGCCCAAAAGTTACTTAGAGTCTGAGCTTATAAAGGGGGGTAGTGGGGGGATCCCATCCCCCACCATTCCAAGATCTCATTTCCTCCAGATAGTGTCAGGAGAACAGTTCAGACTCTCAGCAGGTGACAGAACAATAGACCTATCTAGGTCAGAAGACTCCACCCTAGGTGGTCTCATTCACAGTGGTGGAACAGGTCTGAGCCAGCCTGCTCAAGGCTGGGGGAGGCTACAAGGCACCTAGAAATGAAGATGTAGAAGAGCACTGCACTGGAAACAAGAATATCTGAGTATTTTAACTGAGGGTGCAAGCTATAGATAATTGGAGTGAAAGTGTATTTGTATGTAAGAAAATAGACATGATAGGAAAATTGGCATTAAGTATAAGAAGTTTTCTTTTGTAAGCCATACATTATATTAAGTGGGTTGCACACAAAATCCAACAAAAGTATAGAAACAATGAGTATATTAGCACTATTCGCAGGGACATGGGTAAGGAGTTATCTATAGGAGCAAGGGCAATTCAAATGCATCTTTGTCACTCCAGCCTCCATGGCAACTCATGAAAGTTATACCCCCCCCCCATCTCTCTAAAGACATGTAAGCCACTCAGCATGCTCAAAAGTCTCTTGCAGGCAACTGAGTGATCACAGGGTCTTCTGCAGGTATCTCTGTCTCCTTGCTTCTCCCCAGCAACTATTTACTCCTTCTATATCCTTGAGGAGGGGCCTTGTGAATCTTGTAAGCTACAGTTCCCATGAGTAGTATCATTCTTTGTGGGTTTGATTAGGTTCCCACCTCCCTCCTACAGACAGTGTTTTGATTGCAGGAAAATTACTACATCAGACCACTGCAAGAATGCCACTATTATTTCAGGTTTACAGATGAAGAAGTAAATAGGTTAAACCACTTCGCCAATGATCTCTAGAAAATTGGTACTAAGCAGGATTTTAAGGCCCATTTTGAGCCTTAAGTATTTTAATATGCTATAATTTAGGTGTTTGACTTAATAACTTCTGATTATCCTTTATATAACATTTGAAAATATTTATCATATTGAGATTACTCTAGACTGAAATACCATCACCCATTATTAATCCATGCCATTTTAGATAAACCGTAATATTAGAAACAGCTAAAAAGTATGTTAATCATATTCAGCTGTGAATTTTTCTAAGAGTTGTTTTCTATGTATTTCTCTGAATATCTTGGTCAGTAAAAGTAGTGTGTGTGTATGTGTGTGTGTGTGTTTTAACTAAAATGCAAGATTTATCAGACAGGTGTTGGCCTTGTTAAATTGTTGTTGAAAATATGTTTTTGTCAGCTGCTGGAGGAAATTTCCAAAGTGGCACCTCTAGTTTAACAACTATTTTAGTAATGTAAATTGATATGTAGAAGGAAACAGCAGCATGCAAAATAAAACAAGCTTTTAATGATATTGAACTTGAACTAACTGAGTAACAGGGCTTATTAAAATGAAGAGTGGAAGGATGCTCTAAGTTAATTGACACAATTCACTTTGAAAGTGCACATTATTTGGGCTTG
Organism: Mus musculus; assembly: GCF_000001635.26. Classification (NCBI taxonomy): domain Eukaryota; kingdom Metazoa; phylum Chordata; class Mammalia; order Rodentia; family Muridae; genus Mus; species Mus musculus. Next base: position 66,050,519 of record NC_000078.6, read on the forward strand.
AGAAATGGCTTCGAGGTTAAGAGCAATTACACATCTTGGAGTCAACCTAGGTGCAAATTTCAGCATCCATTTTAGGAGGCTCACAACTTCTTGTGACTCCATCTCTGTGGGAGTCTGACTCCCTCTCCAAGCCTCTACACTCATGTCTACATACTCACACAGACACAATATTTATTTTTTTAATCTTAAAAAATACAAAACACACATTATTAAAAAGAAATATCAAAGGGAAAATTATGTTAAAAGAGCACCTGTTATTAAACATAGATTTTAAAATAAGCTTTGCCCTTTTTCTGTTAGGGTTAAAAATTGATTTGCAGCTTTTGGATCTCTGAGCTCATTCCTGTGTGATTTTCTTCTCTGAATTTTTCTGATTTATGTATTAATCTTGTTTGTTTTCTTCTCCAGCATAAAAATGAATCCATTACCAAAAATATATCTTCAGGTGGACGTAAAAGGTATTTTCTTCTTAAAGGAAATGACTTTTGCTTTACTGTCATTGACTGCAACTTTTTTCACTACAGTCATTTCCTGATTGTAACAGCATGTGTGTTTCAAGAAAATGAGCAATCTCTGGTTATGAGGCTTAGAGTTATGTAACAATTTTAAGGATTCCTTTGAAAGATCAAAAGCAAAGTTAACTCTATAGGAAGTCTCTGGCTACCTAGGCTCAGAAGCAAGTTATAAATTTTTACTTATAGCCCTCTGTGACATTGATAAAATAATTTAGTACTATTACAAACTTATGAATGAAGAACATGCTTTAGAGAATGGGATTTTGATACTGCACTCTTGATAAACTATTTGGGAGAAAAACAGACTCTCAGACAGAAAGGAACCCCAACAAATTAATGGTTTTATCTTTTAGTAGTGTTGGTGGTATGAGTTGTGCAAAGTCCTAGGTTTTGTTTCCACAGAGAACTGTGAACACATGGTCCTATATACACAAGCCACAAGATCAATACTTTCTAAAAGATATATTTAAACCTTCAGACATCATCCAAGTGAGAGACAAGAAAAATAATTGTGCACAAATTGGGAAAGAAAATGAATGATTGAGTACATCTATGGTCAAATATCTTGGTTCTGAAGCCATACTGTTGTATCTTTGAATTTCAGAATCCCTCCTGAAATTAAAAAAGGGGGCCTGATATTAATGATTATGCCACAGAATAACTATGGAGATTAAAGGAGACAATTCACACAATGCATTTAGAATATCGCGTAGTGGTTATTAGTAAGCACTGTGCAAATAAGCACTTTACAGAATATTTCATACTACTGCTGTTATTTTTATCCTGAAAATTCTTGTATAAATTGTCTAAATATGCAGTGAAGTTATCACAATTCCCTTAATTCTTAACCAGTGATTTCTCCTAGAGATTCTATAACCAATTTGACAAAGAAGTTAGTAGGACTACTGGATGGACTGGAGAAGATAACTGCAGACAATTTCTCTCTGTTTCAGGATGTTGGGCTACAGGTCATAACTAATGAGCTCCACCAAACATAATCTCAACTTTTTAAATCTTAGCCTACTACTTATAATAACTAGAAAAAGGAGCTACAGCTACAGGAGAAAAGTTGTATGTGGCCATTTTAAATATCCCTGGTTGAATGTGCCTTCTGTAATCTAAGGCAATTTCCACTAACGGTGAAAAGAAGGAGAAGCCTTGGTGGGGTGGTTCATTCCTATAAGCCCAGCACTTATGAGACCAAAAGTAATTTATAGAAATGTGAGTTTGTCTTGGATTTATGGTTCCAGATGGCGAGTTCATAATGGAAGGAGAAGCACCATAGCAGGTGGCCAAAACAAGAAGATGAGCCATTGCATCTTCAACCACAAACACAAAGCACAGAGAATGAACTGGAGGTTGATAAGGTAAGAAATTCTTAAATATTGCCTGAAGTGTTATTCTTCCTCCAGCAAAGTCACACCTGTTAAAGGTTCTATAACATCTCCCAAAGAGTGACATCAATTGCCAATCAAGTGTTCAAATATATGCACATATGGGGGTCATTCAAACCAATCATATCTGTGAAATTTTCTTTATGCTAATGCAAATATTGTCACTAAATAATCATGGAATGAATTTATAATATGTAATGATGTGGGATCCTTCTCTAATATTTGCTTTTTCTTGTAAATAGCAAGGACAAACTCTTATAATATAGGTTATGGGCTGGTTAGTACCAGCCATTATTTGTTTTCCCTTGAGCCACATTTTAATTTTCAAAGTATTTTAGGTAATACTCATACATGCTTATATATATTTCAGTCCCATCACCCACCTCGTCTCTGAGTGTTGCTTTATCCCCCCAATGACTTTCCCCTACCAACTGTTCAGTCTCCTCCCCCCCCCCTCTCTTTTTACTTTTTCTCTGTCTTTAGAGTTCAGTGGATCCATATAACACTGTCTGTGCATACATGGGTGGGGGATCATCTACTGGAGCATGGGTAGCCTCGGATGGTCTGCATCTCTGAAAAAAAAAAAAAGAATGGATTTTACCATCTCTACATTATACTTGGAGTATTGCTGTAACCAATCTATATTAAGCACTCTTTTGTGTTAAAATTTTTGACTCTTATCAAAAAGGAAACTTGGACAAGCCCAGTTTCTTACATCTCTGAAGAATTAAAATCTCATCAAACATTCTGCTTCAGCTAAACATGTCTGCTTACAATTCAGAAATATATCACTCACCATACAGAGTATACTCTTTCCATGTTAGCTTAAGTAAAGAAAAATTAAAGAGCTGTCTAAAATTCTATAATTCAATGAAACATTCTAGGCTACACTCTTGGCCCTTTAAATCTTTAGAGTGGCTGTATCATCTGCTGTATATATGTAACAAGACTAAATTATTTTAACAAATTGATACAATGTAGACAGCAGTTATTTGTTTTGTGTTTGTTTAAGATTTCCAACCCCCTAAAAAATAAATAAGCAAAAACATAAAACTTAGAGAATGTTACATGTACATATTTTAGATAGATGCTCAGGCATTGAGATATTTTGAAATATAGTTAAGCTCTTTGTGTGACAAATTTTGGAATTTAAATGATGGTGTATGGATTTTGAAATCCTTTTCTTATTACTGTCTCCTGTTGAGAGACATGAGAGTTCAAAATTAATGAGGACAAAGAAGAGAACTTCTGTTTTTGCATTTAAGCTACTTTTATGAAATACTAGAAACTGAAGGCTAAGTGAATTACTAGAGAATAAGTGAGTACTAATGAAATGAGATAATGAATCTACTTAATGGTTTGATTTATTTTATATTATTGTATTGCCTTTATAGATTTAAACTACCAAAATGGGTTCTGTTGAGCTGCTTCAGGATCTAAAGGAAAAATGAAGAAGGAAATTAAAAATGAAACAATAAGAAAACCTTTATAAACAATGTCATGCTGAAACCTTCAAGTTCCTAGTCTCATGATGGAGAGTATACTACTGTGGTGTATTCTTGTTGAGATAAAAACTGGTAGAAGTTGCCATAGACAGTAACATAAAATTAGTGCAGAAATTTGCAAGCTGTATGCAGGCTCCCTTCCTATGACCTCTGTCTTACACTACCCTGTGTTTCCTATAGAATTATTAATAAGTGTGAGTAAAAGAGAATTAAAATTCATGCAAGTGTGCCTACATTGTTTCTAGAAAATCAAAAAGTACTGCAGCCATTAAGGTTTAAAATTAATATGTGCACTTTTCTTATTAATAATTATACCCATTTAAGACATCCATTACTCCCATAATGTAATTTTAATGAGGAAAAATACATGAGAATGCTATGAATTTTCCTTCCGTTAAATTAACAAGCCCTTTTGGTGAGTGTAATGTTGGTGTCATTAATAGGAAAAATCAATTAAAGTCACCCAAAGTTGATGAGAACTAAAGAGTAACTTTAATTCACATATTGCCATGAGAATATTAGGAAGTGGCATACAGGTCTGCAGGAATGCAGTGTGTCACAAATACTTAAAGTGGTGATTAATAATACTCTATTGTATAAGGCTCACATTTCATTTCATGCCATTCCCTATGTTGTCAATGTAACACCGTGGAATTAGTGCTCTGAAATACAAATTTTTAAACTTGAAATAATATCATAACCAAAAATTATAAACTAATGATACAAATAAGTCCTGTATATATCCTTATCCAGATTTTTTAGGTACTACCCTTTAATTTATATGCTTTCTCGTTCCCCTTCTGTGTCGCTGTCTCTTTCTAGGTGTGTCTCAGTCTCTCTGTGTGTCTATGTCTCTATGTGTCTCTGTCTCACTGTCTCTCTCACAATCACACACACACACACGCACACACACACACATACATACATACATACACACATACACACATATGCACATACAAACACACATACACATAATCTTTTCTGAACTCTTTAATCAGTCATTGTTCCCTTTAAATCTAAGCACTTTGGCATGTATTTTCTAGTAATACAGGTATTCTTATAAATACTCATAGCACAAGGATCAAAATTGAACAATTTACATTATTACTGTATTCCTATCCAAAATACACGCCTTATTGTAGTTTTTCTCAGCAGTATTTTTAGAACTACATTGTATTTAATTTTATGTATCCATGTATTTATGAGAAACTTTAAGACTTCAAAAATTATTATTATTTTCATTTGTTCTTCACTTTCTTTTTTATCCTATAAAATTCTTGGAGTATAGTCAGTCTTTCAGGTACATTTAATTTTATCTTTTCCCTGACTCAGTGGCTTGGTTTATATAATTTATAAGGCTGATTCATATATAAGTCATTCATTTTCTTTCTTTTCTGAACATTCACCTGCTGGCACCTAAAAGCAAACAGGACTAAATAATTCATGCGTGCCAAGCATGTTTAATTTACAGAGTTAGATGTGCATGTGTAGGGCTGTGTGCCTGCTGACATTCCCTTTACTAATGTTTAATAAGATGGTGAGAAGCCTGGAAAGTGTATCAGATTGCTAAAGACGGGGGTGCAGAAACAACACTGAGTGTTCCATTCAGAGCACTGTGTATTCACAGAAGGTTCATTCTGGGTGCTGTAGGGATGCAACACAAGGATGCATGTGAAATGTGCTTCACAGAGTAGCTTTGTGTGGTATTTTATAGGAAGCATTGTGGTGTTTTAATGTTTTTGACATCTACTGCACAGAGCATGTGTGTGCAGTGACTCAGACTTTATTTCTTATATAAAAATAAATGTAGAGTTTGTATGGAAAAAATACCAGTATTTTACTGTTCTTTTATAGTCTTGTAGTAGCTTTCTAGCAAAGCTTAGCCTAAGGACTATTAGATCCTTAAAAATACCAAGTATTAAAAAAAGTTAGTTTGGAAATATTTTATATGCTGTCCTGAAAAAAATAACCGCATATTTTCACTTGAGGGAAACCTTTTGTCAAAAATTTTCATTAATGTGAACCGAAGTGTATGCATACATATATAACTACCATATATAGTTTTGTTTTACCATTAAGCCATTCATATATGATATACATAAGTTACAGGTTATTTCTTTTTGTAATCACATTATGTTTATCATCATATTTACAAAAGCAGACTACTAAATGCTGAGAACATTTTTTAGAAACTAAAATGATGTATTTCAAATAGTGTATAGGTCTACTGTTATTATTAATTAGAAACTTGTAATTATTTCTTAAGCCAAAATGAGTATATTATCACAAGAATCTCAGTTTAGAATACTTTTGACATTAAAAAAAATCTACTTACTCTATACAAATTCATTTTAGTATGTCGATGCTGCTTTCAAATTCTTATGAGCTTTAAATAAAAATAAATAAATACGTGAGTGCACAAGAGGTGGGAGAGCCAGCAACTGAGCTGCACACCCTGCCCTGCCCTACCCTGCCATGCCACACCCCACTCTGGGCAAGCCAGCCTGCACCCTGACTTGGAGTCAGAATAATGTCTGTGGCACACTGAGGGCCATGCAGGTATCTGTTTCTGTGTTGAAGCCTGAAGCCCCATTGATGTCTGTAAGACCAAGCTGCTGTGGGAAGGGGGAAGGGAAACATTGATGTGGGGTGCCTGCGCTGCCACTTGAGGCCATGGTGATATTGGAGTCCTTGCATCCACTGAGAGCCATGTCAGGATTTGAGACCCTGCTGTAGCCAGGGTCTATATTGATGTCACATACCACCAAAGGCTATGTGGATGTCTATGGTCTGTGCTGCTGCCTGAAGTCAAATGGATTTTCTGTGGCTATGCTGCAGGTCTGTACTGCTGCGGAGAGCCAGTTGATGTGGGCAGTCTTCACTGCCATCTGAGTTCATAGTGATATCTGAGGTCTGGGGTGTCTCTAAAGGCCTTGTCCGTGGTCACACTGCAGATGGCTTACTGTGTTCACAGTCTGTGCTGTTGCCAACCATCTGGAGGCCCATGCATGATCCATGTTCCCACTGACTGTGAAAAGCAAGAAGGCTACTTTTGCTGTAATAATCGATGTCTGCAGACGCACAGTTGAGAGGAAAGAAATGTGAAGATCTCTATCCTCAATCCCCCCACTGTCAAAAGTAACAGCCTAGAGAGAGAGCCACTGAAGAGAACTCTTAAAAAGTATGATGGGGGTGCCGAAGAACAGCTCTTGAGAAGTGATGACCCTGACAGAGGTATGGGAAGGGTCAGTCCTATTTAAGGGGCAGGCCACTGAGGGTTTGACTGTGGTCCACTGAGTATAAGATAACACAAAATAGATTTATTTTATTTGGTTTTTAGTTTTATTTGTTTGAGGATATTTTGTTTGGTTTGGTTTGTTTTCTTATTTTTATTTTTATTTTGACAGGGGAGATAACAAGGGGAGGGGACACAGAACTGGAAATATATTGTGATTGGGGTCCATGATATGAATGAAACTCCTGGAGAATCAGTAAATGTGTTATGAGGATAGATAAATGAATGAATGAATAAATAAATAAATAAATAAATAAATAAATAATACTTTTATGCTAATATTCTCAGGGTGGAAGTCAAACAGGAGCTACATATTTTTATGCTCAGAATGTTACAGCGGGTGATTTGGTGGTTTCCCACACTGGGAGGCAGAGACAGACACAGTTCTTCTTCTACCTTGCCACAGAGGAGCTTTGCTGGCTGGGTGAGGGATACCTAGCCGAATGTTCAATAGTGACAGCTTTAGTTTATGCTCATGGATTCTGCATTGTGGCTGGGTTTAGTTTGTTTCTGCTTTGCTGATTTTATGGTTATCCTTCCTTCTCAAATGCCATCATGTAGTCCCTGAGCCATACAATGGAAGCAAAGATACCAGTCACGCAGTGTTCCCGTGACATTCAAAATGCCCCAGAGATGCTGAGCTTCTAGTGAATTCCCAACTTCTCCAGTCATCACCATCACTGTGTCAAGTGTTTTTATACAAGAAGAGCAACATTAAAATTAAATGTAATCTAAAAATGCAAGGATAATTAAAGCACTTCAAATACCTCACATTCATAGGGGTTTTTAATTGATACTCTCATTTCAAGATTTTAGCTAACTAAATGTGCCAATAATTAAATTATTGTTGTTTAGCTGCAAAGCCACTGTCCTTGCCCTAGACTCTGCAACTTGACTTCTACAAATTCCATTTTCCTTGGATACTTGGAATCCTATGTGTACACACAAGGTCACTGAGTGGTGACAGTTAGAAAGACACACAGAGAGAGAGAGAGAGAGAGAGAGACAGAGACAGAGGCAGAGGCAGAGCCAGAGACAGACAGAGAGGGACAGAGATACTACTTGCACATACATAGCATCAGCGCCCTCATAGCTACCATAGTTGCTTGTTTGTTTGGCTTTCACCATCCACATTTATTGCATTCCCTGTAAATCTCTGCCACACTCCACAGGAACTTTGTTGGTTTCCTCATGAGGCAGGAGCAGAATCTCTTACCAACTTCTGTCTGCAGAAATGTGCTGTTTCATCTCTGTAGTCTTTGGCTGCTCTTTGCTCCATTAGAATTAACAGATATACGCGTTTACTTTTCTTTATAATAATTGAATAATTACTCAACTAGCATTTTTTCTTTTGAACTTATGTGTAAAGAGATAAATTATCACATAAGATATTATAAATAGAAATTAAGGCTACAATGGCATTCTAATTAATTTTAAATAAATGCAGCATTCAAAACCAGAGACAATTTCCACTACACTCTCCCATTTTATGCTGGTTGATTGTTTCCCTTATTTAAGCCAACAGCTGCATTTGGTATTTGCTGATACTCCACATAAATAAGGCGGATCTTAAGACTGTTTCAAGGCATTGGTTTGTGGAGAGTTGATTCTTTCCATCAGTAATCTCTTATGATAATTAGCTGATATTGTGTTGTCTTATGTTTTAGATCACATTGTAGAAGAAATAAATGCATTATCTTCTAAAGCTTAATGACATTTCTGTTGAGTTTTGATAGGAAAGAAGCTGGAGTTCACTTTATGGTAGAAAAAAATAAAAGGAGGGAGGGACTGTGGGGAGAAAGTAGAGACCTGGAGAAAGAGAGACATGAAGAAGAAGAAGAAGAAGAAGAAGAAGAAGAAGAAGAAGAAGAAGAAGAAGAAGAAGAAGAAGAAGAAGAAGAAGAAGAAGAAGAAGAAGAAGAAGATAAAGTTGTAAGTAAAATTATGGCATTCAGAAATGCAGCAAAATGTTAATTTACCCAGACATTTGAGAAGTAATATTTTCAAAGTGCTAGTACAGCTGCATTAAAAATCTGTTCACAGTCTTCATACATTACAGTTTTATTTTGGTATTCTTCTTTTATATATAAGTGAATATGACTTCAAATTCCTAGGACAATGAGAATTTCTGTATTGGAAATACGATAGAAGGAGGTCTTTGCATTTGTTCCAAAGAGAGTGCTGTAAGCATCAGATCTTTCACAAGTGATATGTTGCATTCAGGACAGGAAGTGTGGTGTTGCTGTTGTTGTTTTACCATGTTAAATGTCTCTTTCACAAAATTAATATTGTAATTTATAGATAATGAAGATGCAAAACTCAATTAGAATTGCCATTTTGTGATTTGCATTTGTGACTGATTATTGGAATGTGTCAGTTTGATGGACATATATTGGCATATTGCAAGTTTTAATGTAAAAAGAACAAACATGAGCTACAAATGTACAATTTCCTTGAGGATTTCCTAATTTGTTATATTTAAGTTTTAAACACAATGTGCTCAATATCAAGAGTAGAATAGTAATTCAAAGTCTATTTCCAGAAGGGGATAGTAGTAATAGCATTGCATTCCAAATAGCTGCACTTTACAATTTGTAATGTTCCTATATATATCAGATGATGTCATGCATAAGTAGATGAATAGTACAACACAGCCTTCAATGTACTGCAAAAGACAGTAAGCGCCTCAAAACTGGTCATGTGCCAGCATTGCAGAGAAAAGTATTCCCCAGCTGACCCCTAGTTCAAATGCCAGCAGTTGCCTCCAAAGCAAAACAGAAGCAGGGTATTTCCCTTTGCAAATGTTAAGGGCCACTTCTTTTTTAATCAAACATGCCTCAGTATTTCCTGTCTCAACATCAGTAGCCTGGTTACGCAAGCAAACAGCTATCTCTTCATCTTTTTTTCTTTCATCACATGCTGGAGACTGTCACTAGCTCTTATAAATTCAAGTTGAACAGGCTGAAGAAGTTCAGTTCAGGGTCAGACTCCCTGAAATTGAATGAAATTGTACATTGCTGGAAGTAGAGGTTTTAATCTTCATGGCAAGAGTTGTAAAACAGGATCATCTGGTCTTCGAACCATTTTTCTTCTGCCACAGATATTCAAAGAACTATCTGTTAATGTTTTCTGGCTAAAAGTAGAAGCCATCAGTTGGTTAAGAGAATGGGGAGGACATTATAGCCTACCCACAAACTTAGATTTGATTTCCTGAAGTTTTGCCTCTCTGACATGTTCAATAAATTGCAATTAGCCCTTGTAGACTTAATATTCACAGGCTCGTGGTTACTGGAGTGTGGCATGAAGGAGTCAGTCAAGCAAACCAGGGCAATGTATTGATGCACATGTGGATACTTCATGTACATACTTCAGTGATGTCATTTGTGTTTGGTTTGATATTCTTTTTGCATAGCAATATTTTAGCAATTTAAAAAGCCTCTATCATTTACAACATAAAAAAACCTTCTTCTTTAAATACTATCATTTAGAAAAGGAACAGAATTTTTTCATACAGAGCTAAGACTGTATTACAAAAATAAATTGTATTACAATAGCTTTTTAAAGCCTTTTATGTGTAGTGGTGATTGCATAATTATTCACTCTACAAACATATTTGAAGTGCTCATTGTAGCATTTGCATTCAAAGAAAATCTTGCCTAATTGATTTTATTTTCTGACATAATGAGGATATTATGATATACATTAGACATAAAATTGCTTGCAGTACTGGCAATTTTTTTAAAATGATGTCATGTCATTTTACTATGACACTATTGAAATTTCTCTTCTGTTAAGGGAAAGAATATTGAAAGTCATCTCACATTTCTTGGTTTTGGAGCACTTTAGTGTCTATCTCTTAGAAACTAATTATTCATTAGGAGTTTTATACTTTATTTTAATAATTGAGGTTATGTCGACATATAACATAGCCACATGCATGAACAGTGATAAGGTTCCCCCAGTGTACTATTTGTCGTCCATCTGTTGGCTCAACTGAACCTCTATTTTTTTCTTTCTTAAAATCAAAAGGACAAAGATGATGGCTTTCTGTGTCTGAGAGAGATCCTTTATTGAATCTCTCATGGGTACCTTTTTTTTTCCCTTTAATTCAGTATTTTATGTGAATTATACACAGAAAATAAATTTACCAGGCACACATTCCCTTCACTGTAAAAAATAATAATAAATTCCACATTTCAAAAGTATTTCTAAAAAAAACTGTGAACTTTTCTGATCCTCAGAGTCACCTAAGACTATACAAAAAGAAAAAAAATGCACTTGGTTTTTTAAAAGAAAACTGTTTCCTGACAGTATGATGCTATAATATTTTTTACTGGTGAGGGAAAAGGACTGAAGCCCTGAGGGCCAGCAAAAAGAATGGAAACAGGCAACCTTGGGAGGTAGGAGGTTGGGGGGAACCCTTCTGAATGAACCAGAGATCTGGGAAGTGAGAGACTCTCAACACTCAAAGGGAGGGTCTTTAGATGAAATGCCCAACAATAGGGAGAGGGAACTTACAGAGCCTACCTCCAGCAGGAAAACAGGACATCAAATGAGGGAGAGGGGAGACATCCAGCAGTCACAACTCTGACCCAGTTTCTGTCATGATTACAGGGATGGAAATGAAGAGGAGCCTGAGGAAAAGAAGGTCCACCGATAGGCCCAAAGTGGGATCTAGCTCAAGGGGAGGCCCCAAGGGATGACACTATTACTGAGGCTATGGAGCACTCACAAAAAGGGACTTAGCATGACTTCACTCCAGAAGACCCAACAAGCAGCTGAAAGAATCAGATGCAGATATTTGCACCCAACCAATGGACAGAAGCAGCTGACACCTGTTGCTGAATTAGGGAAGGCTGAAAGAAGCTGAGGAGAGGGGCAATCCTGTAGGAGGACCAGCAGTCTCAATCTGGAACCCCAAGATCTCTCAAACACCGGACCACCAACAAAGGAGCATATAACAGCTGATATGAGGCCCCCAACACACATACAATTGAGTACTGCTGGGTTTGTGTTCATTCAGAAATGATGCATTTAACCCTCAAAAGACTCGAGGCCCCAAGGAGTTTGGAGGTCAGGTGGGGTGAGGGGTGGGAACATTCACGTGGAGACAGGGGGTTGGGGAGGAGGTATGGTATGTGGAAAGGTCAGAGGATGGAGTGGGAGGATAAAATATGGAGTCTAAAAAATAAATTAATAATTAATTTAAAAAAAAGAATTTGAAGGGTTGTCAAGATGGCTCAGCAGGTATGAGCACTGACTGCTCTTCCTAAAGTCTTGAGTTCAAATCCCAGCAACCACATGGTGGCTCACAAACATTCATAATGAGATCTGACACACTCTTCTTGTGCGTCTGAAGATAGCCACAGTGTACTTATGTATAGTTATGAATAAATCTTTTTTAAAAAAGAATTTGAACACTGAGAAGCTAATAAAAATAGAATTTAATTATAAAAAATAAAATACAAATATAAATACAAATAAATTCAGATTCACTCACCAAGGCTGACCTGGCTATAGCTACTGCTGAATGCCAGATCTGCCAACAGCAGAAACCAACACTGAGCCCCAGATATGGCACCATTCCTCGAGGTGACCAGCCAGCAACCTGGTGGCAGGTTGACTACATTGGACCACTTCCTCCGTGGAAAGGACAGCGTTTTGTACTTACTGGAGTAGAAACTTATTCTGGTTATGGATTTGCCTTTCCTGCACATAATGCCTCTGCTAAAACCACCATCCATGGACTGACAGACTGCCTTATCTGTCTTCATGGTATTCCACACAGTATTGCTTCTGACCAAGGAACTCATTTCACAGCCAGAGAAGTGGGACAGAGGGCCCACAATCATGGAATTCACTGGTCTTACCATGTTCCCCATCATCCTGAAGCAGCTGGTCTGATAAATGGAAATGAAAGATGGAATGGCCTTTTGAAGATGCAGTTACAGCGCCAATTAGGTGGTAATAGCATGAAAGGCTGGGGCAGAGTTCTTCAGAAGGCAGTATATGCTTTGAATCAGCGTTCGATATATGGCACAGTTTCGCCCATAGCCAGGATTCATGGGTCCAGGAATCAAGGGGTGGAAAAGGGAATAGTTCTACCCACTATCACTCCTAGTGACCCTCTAGGAAAATTTTTGCTTCCTATCCCCATAACTCTAGGCTCTGGAGGCCTAGAAGTTTTGGCTCCAGAGAGGTTAGTGCTCCTACCAGGAGCTACAACATTCCATTGAACTGGAAGCTCAGACTTCCCCCTGGTCATTTTGGGCTTCTAATGCCCTTAAACCAACAGGCTAAAAAAGGAATAACAGTGTTAGGAGGGGTGATAGATCCAGATTACCAAGGGGAAATTGGATTACCTCTTCACAATGGTGGTAAGCAAGATTATGTCTGGAGTGTAGGAGATCCCTTAGGGCGTCTCTTAGTACTACCATGTCCTGTGATTAAAGTCAATGGGAAACTACAACAGCCTAATCCAAGCAGGATGACAAAGGACGCAGACCCATCAGGAATGAAGGTATGGGTCAATCCTCCAGGAAAAGAGCCAAGACGTGCTGAGGTGCTTGCAGAAGGTGAAGGAAATACAGAATGGGCAGTAGAGGAAGGTAGTTATAAATACCCATTAAGGCCACGTAACCAGTTACAGAAACGAGGATTATAAAGTAATATGAATGCCCCTGTCTTATTTTGCTAACGAATATATTTGTCCTTCTTCCAACTTTAACATCAATTTGTATTTAAGTTGAGACACTAAAAGGATGTTCCCAAGGGACATTGCCCCATTGTAAATTTACAAATGCTTTTGCGATTGTACGAGGGACAGTTATATCATGTTAGGCGTATTCACAACCTTGTTATTGTTTCATGTGAACATGAGATATTATTTGTGTCAAGTTGACAAGGGGTGGATTATAGTGGTTATTCCTGGTTGTCAACTTGACTATATTTGGAATGAACTACAATTCAGATTGGAAGGCTCACCAGTGACCCTTATCTGGAGTCTTGGAGATAAAAGTTTAAGATTAAATCTCCGAGTTCAAGGTCATCTGGGATTAAAGGTGTGGTGGAACACAACTTTCATCTGGGATACACCTTTCATCTGGGATTAAAGGTGTGGTAGAACACACCTTTAATCTGGGCTACACCTTCTGCTGGAGACAATATAAGGACATTAGAAGAAGGGAGTCTCGCTCTTGCTTCCTTGCCTGCTTGCCTCGTGGGACTGAGGAACTGTTAGATCCTTGGACTTTCATTCACAGCTACTACTGAACCATTGCTGGGAATTGGACTTCATCAATAAATTCCTTTACCCAACCATTGTAGGGAATTGGACTGCAGACTGTAAGTCATCAATAAATTCCTTTACTATATAGAGACTACCCATAAATTCTGTGACTCTAGAGAACCCTAACTAATACACTCTTCTTGTGCCCCTGAAGATAGCCACAGTGTACTTATGTATAATAATAAATTAATCTTTTTAAAAAAGAATTTGAACACTGAGAAACTAGTAAAAATAGAATTTAATTATAAAAAAATAAAATAAAAAGATAAATAAAAATAAATTCAGATGATCTTTATATCTTGTACTTTATTTAGGAATATATGTGCTTATAATTTTGGATAAATGTTCTTACTGGTAAATGAAGGTCAGTTCTGTTCTTCAAAATATTCAGTAACTTTGATATGTGAGAAAAAGTACAAGCTAATAAAGTAAAAGAGCAGAGTAAAAAATTAAAATATGATTTTATAGTAAAAGTGGAGTGTATTTAAATTAGATCTTTATTTATTGCATGATATTTATTTTAATGCAATTAACTTCACTTAAAATTAACATCATTTTCATAACTGTACCCTCTCCATATACTCTTGGTTTCACACAAACAATGCATGACCAGCAGTTCTTAATACATGTATCTTTAATTATGTCGACACTTTAAAAATTTTTATATGAGACCTTAGCAGTTGTAGTTTTAGGTAACTAGGATGACAGGTGCTTTCTTTCTTTGTATTTGATTCATAAACATTTGTAATGTGTTAGTAGACTCAATCATTTAAGAGAAACAACACGTAGGGTATTAACAAACTCTTGAGACAGGGTTCTTTCTGCCTCCATCTTCACCCAGGGGGTGGGGCTGTTCTGCAGCCCTCTGTGCATGATTCCTGCCAGGGAAAAGCTTGTCTCCAGGGAGTGCTCTGACCCCAGGACTCAGGTGAGATTACCATTTTCTCTCTCAAGGGAGGACCAGCCAGGAGCACACAGGCCACAGAAGCAGCAGAGCAGCTGGGAAAGGGTCCTCACTGTCTCCATCCATGCAGGGCAGTGGGTGTGGGGGAAAGGAAGAGTAAGAGAAAACCCACATCCTGCCAAGAAAATTATAGAAGAAAACTTCCATAACCTAAAGAGAGAGATGTCCATGAATGAACAAGAAGCCTACCGAACAAATAGTTTGGACCAGAAAATAAATTTCTCCCATCACATAATAATCAAAACACCAAATGCACAAAACAAAGAAAGAATATTAAAAGCAGTAAGGGAAAAAGGTCAAGGAACATATAAAAGCAGGCCTATTAGAATCACACCAGACTTTTCACCAGAGACTATGAAAGCTAGAAGATCCTGGGCAGATGTCATACAGACCCTAAGAGAACACAAATGCCAGCCCAGGCTACTATATCCAGCAAAACTCTCAATTACCATAGATGGAGAAACCACGATATTACATGACAAAACAAATTTATACAATATCTTTCCACAAATCCAACCCTTTAGAGGATAATAAAGGGAAAACTCCAACACAAGGAGGAAAACTACACCCTAGAAAAAGCAAGAAAATAATCTTTCAACAAACTTAAAAGAAGATAGCCACATGAACATAATTCCAACTCTAACAACAAAAGTAACAGGAAGCAACACTTACTTTTCTTTAATATCTCTTAATATCAATGGACTCAATTCCCCAATAAAAAGACATAGGCTAATAGAATGGATACATAAACAGGACCCAACATTCTGCTGCTTACAGGAAACCCACCTCAGTGACACAGACAGACACTACCTCAGAGTAAAAGGCTGGAAAACAAATTTCCAAGCAGATGGTCTTAAGAAGCAAGCTAGTATAGCTATTCTAATATTGAATAAAATTGACTTTTAACCTGAAGTTATCAAAAAAAGATAAGGAGGGACACTTCATACTCATCAAAGATAAAACCTACCAAGATGAACTCTCAATTCTGAACATCTCTGCTCCAAATTTAAGGGCATCCACATTTATAAAAGAAACTTTACTAAAGCTCAAAGCACACATTTTACCACACACACAATAATAGTGGAAGACTTCAACACCCCACTCTCATCAATGCACAGATCATGGAAACAGAAACAAAACAAAGCCAGAGTAAAACTAACAGAAATTATGAAACAAATGGATTGAACAAATATATATAGAACATTTTATCCAAAAACAAAAGAATATACCCTCAACTTAGCACCTCATGGTACCTTATCCAAAATTGACCTTATAATTTGTCACAAAACAGGCCTTCACAGATACAAAAAGATTTAAATAACCCCATGCATCCTATCAGATCACCACAGACTAAGGCTGGTCTTCAATAAAAACATAAATAATAGAAAGTCCACATACATGTGGAAGCTGAACAACACTCTCTTGAATGATAAGTTGGTCAAGGAAGAAATAAAGAAATTAAAGACTTTTTAGAGTTTAATGAAAATGAAGTCACAACATACCCAAACTTATGTAACACAATGAAAGCAGTCCTACTCATAGCTCTGAGTCCTTCCAAAAAGAAACTGGAGAGAGAATACCCTAGCAGCTTGACAGCACATCTGAAAGCTCTAGATCAAAAAGAAGCAAATTCACCCAAGAGGAGTAGATGGCAGAAAATAATCAAACTCAGGACTGAAATCAACCAAGTGAAAACAAAAAGAGGTACACAAAGAATCAACCAAATCAGGGGCTGTTACTTTCAGAAAATCACAAAATCGATAAACCCTTACCCAGACTAACCAGAGGGCATAGAGACAGTATCCTAATTAAAATAATCAGAAATGAAAAGGGAGACATAATAACAGAACCAGAGAAAATCCAAAAAATCATCAGATTCTACTACAAAAGCCTATACTCAACAAAACTGGAAGATGTGAATGAAACGGACACCTTTTCTAGACAGATAGCAGGTACCAAAGTTAAATCAGGGTCAGATAAACGATCTAAACAGTCCTATAACCCCTAAAGAAATGGAAACAGTCATTAATAGCACCCCCACCCAAAAAAAAAAGCCCAGGACCAGATGAGTTTAGTGCAGACTTCTATCAGTCCTTCAAAGAAAACCTAATACCAATACTCCTCAAACTATTCTACTAAATAGAATCAGAAGGTACTCTACACAATTCATTCTGTGAAGCCACAATTACTCTGAAACCTAAATCACACAATGAGCCAACAAAGAAAGAGGACTTCAGACCAATTTCACTTATTAATATCAATGCAAAAATACTCAATAAAATTCTTGTAAATCAAATACAAGAACACATCACAATGATCATCCATCATGACCAAGTAGCTTTCATTGCAGAGATGCAGCCATGGTTCAATATATGGAAATCCATCAAAGTAATCCACCATATAAACAAACTCAAAAAAAAAAAAAGCATATCATCTCATGAGATGCTGAGAAAGCATTTGACAAAATCTAACACCCGTTCATGATAAAAGCCTTGAAAAGATCAGAAATTCAAGGCCCATACCTAAACACAGTTAAAACAATATACAGCAAAACAGTAGCCAGCATCAAACTAAATGGAGATAAACTTGATGCAATCCCACTAAAATCAGGGACTAGAAAAGGCTGCCCACTCTCCCCTACCTATACAATATAGTACTTGAAGTCCTAATTAGACAACAAAAGGAGATGAAAGGGATACAAATTGAAAAAAAAAAGAAGTCAAAATATCACTATTTGAAGATGATATGATAATATCCTTAAGTGACCTAAAAATTCCACCAGAGAACTCCTCAACCTGATAAAGAACTTCAGCAAAGTAGCTGGATATAAAAGTAACTCACACAAATCAGTAGCTTTCCTCTACACAAAGGATAAACAGGCTGAGAAAGAAATTAGTGGAACAACACCCTTCACAATAGTCACAAATAATATAAAATACCTTGGTGTGACTCTAACTAAGCAAGTGAAAGATCTGTATGATAAAAACTTCAAGTCTTTGAAAAAAGAAATCGAAGAAGATCTCAGAAGATGGAAAGATCTCCCATGAACATGGATTGTCAAATTAATATAGTAAAAATGGCCATCTTGCTGAAAGCAATCTACAGATTTAAGGCAATCCCCATCAAAATTCCAACTTCATTCTTTACAGAGTTAGAGAAAGCAATTTGCAAATTCATCTGGAATAACAAAAAAACCTTGGATTGCAAAAACTAGTCTCAAAAATATAAGAACTTCTAGTAGAATCACCATCCCTGGCCTCAAGCTGTACTACAGAGCAGTTGTGATAAAGACTGCATGGTACTGGTCCAGTGACAGGCAGGTAGATCGGTGGAATAGAATTGAAGACCCAGAAATGAACCCACACACCTGTGGTCACACGATCTTTGACAAAGGAGCTAAAATGATCCAGCAGAAAAAAGACAGGATTTTTAACAAATGGTGCTGTTTCAAGTGGCAGTTAGCATGCAGAAGAATGCAAATTGATCCATTCTTACCTCCTTGTACAAAGCTCAAGTCCAACTGTATCAATGACCTGCACATAAAACCAAGAATCACTGCAACTAAAGAAAAGGAGGAGAAGAGCCTTGAGCACATTGGCACTGGGGAAAATTTCCTGAACAGAACACCAATAGCTTATTCTCTAAGCTCAAGAATTGACAAATGGGACCTCATAAAATTGCAAAGTTCTGTAAGGCAAAGGAAGCTGTCAATAGGACAAAAGGACAACCAACAGATTGGAAATGATTTTACCAATCTTACATCTGATAGAAGGGTGATATCCAAAGAACTCAAGTAGTTAGACTCCAGAGAACCAAATAACCCTATTTTTAAAAAATGGGATACAGAGCTAAAGAAAGAATTCTCAACTGAGGAATACCAAATGGTTAAGAAGCACCTAAAGAAATGTTCAATATCCTTAGTCATCAGGGAAATTCAAATCAAAACAACCCTGTGATTCCTACTCACACCAGTCAAAATGGCTAAAATGAAAAACTCAGGCGACAGCAGATGCTAGGGAGGATGTCAAGAAAGAGGAACACTCCTCCATTGTTGATAGGATTGCAAGCTGGTACAACCACTCTGGAAATCAGTTTGGCAGTTCCTCAGAAAATTGGATATAGTACTATCAGAGGACACAGGTATACTATTCCAGGGTATATACCCAGAAGATGCTCCAACATGGAGTAAGGACACATGCTCCACTATGTATATAGCAGCCTTATTTATAATAGCCAGAATCTGGAAAGAACCCAGATGTCCCTCAACAGAGGAATGGATACAGAAAATGTGGTACATTTACACAATGGAATAATACTCAGCTATTAAAAACAATGAATTTATGAAATTCTTAGACTAATGGATGGATCTGAAGGATATCATCCTGAGTGAGGTAACCTAATCACAAAAGAACTCACATGATATGCACTTACTGATAAGTGGATATTAGCCCAAAAGCTCAGAATACCCAAGATACAATTCACAAACCACATGAAACTCAAGAAGAAGGAAGACCAGAATGTGGATACTTCAATCTTTTTTAGAAGGGGGAACAAAATACTCATGGAAGGAGTTACAGAGACAAAGTGTTGAGCAGAGACTGAAGGAATGACTATCCAGAGACTGCCCCACCTGGGGATCCATCCCATATACTGTCACCAAACCAAGACACTATTGTGGATGCCAACAAGAGCTTGCTGACAGGAGCCTGATATAGCTGTCTCCTGAGAGGCTCCACCAGTACCTGACAAATACAGAGGTCAATGCTCACAGCCTACCACTGGAATGAGCACAGGGTCCCCAATGAAGAAGCTAGAGAAAGGACGCAAGAAGCTGAAGGGGTTTGTCACCTCATAGGAGGAACAACAATATGAACTAACCAGTACTCTCAGAGCTCCCAGGGACGAAACCACCAACCAAAGAAAACACATGGTGGGATTCTTTGCTCTAGCTATGTATGTACCAGATGATGTCCTAGTTGGTCATCAATGGAAGGAGAGGCTCTTGGTCTTGTGAAGTTTCTATGCTCCAGTGTAGGGGAATGCCAGGGCCAGGAAGCAGGTGTGGATGGGTTAGTGAGCAGAGGGAGCAGGGAGAGGATAGGGGGTTTTTGGAGGGGAAACCAGAAAAACATTTGAAATGTAAATATAGAAAATATCTAATAAAATAACAACAAACAAACTCCTACACTAATTTGTTTACATTTTAACATCACTTTACTTCTAGCTTAGGTTACAAATTTATGCTTTGGACTACTTGAGTTTTTTACACAGTGCTATCACTTGCCAGAAAGAGGCAAGGTATCTTGTCACAAGTATGAACTAATACTTGGTAAAGTTCCCTCAAATGAAAACATTCCAGCTGCATCTGAAACCAATGGAATGATGACTTCTAAAACTGCATTACAGATTCACCATGATGAGACCATCATAGGAATAGACCTATACTTAATTTTTACTATATACCCTACCAAGCAAAATCCCAAATTTCCATAATTATCATAAGAAATGAAATGGCAAGGGCTATTTAGATCCATCAGTTAGAGACAGGGCTTTTTGTTGAAATATATTCATGTTCATATATAGTAAACAGCTCCATTTCTTTTGTAGATGTGGAAACAAAAATAATTGAAGATGTTTGCAACTAAAGGAATATGCTAAACTAAGTCCTAGAGCTAATTTCTTACCACAAAGCCTAAGACCCACAACTGGATGATCAGACCAGTGTTCTCTACTCTTACAACCTCTAACATCATTACATTATTCTTTCATTTCTTTTTCCATTTGAAGTTTTATTATATTTGAAATCATTCAGACCTGTAAATGTTTCCTTTATTTCCTCAGATGAGGAGATGAAATGAGAACCAGTCTCAAGCTTTATGAGTACATAGCTTGGGCTGAGACCTAAGTGTTTCTATCTATCCCTAGGCCTAGGCCTGCAAGCTTCTAGCTTCCATACAATCTAACCTTCTGCAAGCCCAACCGCGAAGGCTTCAGCTTCAAGGCTCAGTCTGCTCACCTAAGCTAGAATGTTTCAGTCTCTGAAATTTACTGCTGAGTACTTTCAACCCTTACCCCTTGCCCCTCACCCCTTACCCCTTACCCCTCACCCCTTACCCCTTGTAGTTCTTTCTGAACTCTACCTGACTGGTTCAAATCAACTGTTTTGTCTCAAAAGCCACTCCAAACTGAATTATTCAATTTGGCTTCTCTCAGCTTCTGACTGAATTGCTCTGCTTGGAAAAACTGCCTCTGAACTCCAGGCACTGAACTGCCCTGACTAAGGGAACTGCATGAACTCAATTAAACTCAACTGCATTCAACTGAACTGCTCCGAACTCAACTCTGCTCTCTCCCTACACTCTTCATAGGTAGCCTCTTCTTCCTTTCCGGTCTCTGAGGGGAGACTCATTCTGCCAAATCTTTCTCTGATTTTCCCATTTGTTGCTCCCCAATTAGAAGTCATTGTTTGAGACTAAAGTTATATACTAAAGGTGTGGCTGTATTCCAGCCAAAAGGATTAAAGATGTCTGCTAAGGGCATGCTTATATTGCGTATTTCTGGATTAATTCCTCTTCATAGGCCTGCAAAATATATAGTAGTCATATTAGTAGTAATAGTAGTAGTAGTAATTAATAATAATAAATCATCTACCTTTTCCTCACTGGATCCAATTTTAGTAGTTGTTAATTCATATGCTATCTAACCTTCTGTTTTCCTGTCTTTTTTCAATTATTTTGGGTTTAGTTGCACACTTAGTACTAATTTTCCCTCAAATGTCTCATGTTTACCATTATCTACTCATTCATTTATTTATTTAATGTATATTTATGTGTTCTTGAGTAAGTACATATGTGTGATCGTGTGAATGCATGAATGAGTGTGTGTGTGCATGTGTGTGTACCATGCTCATACATCACCCTATGGAAGTTATAAGAAGGTGTTGGATTCCCTGTAATTGGCATGATAAATAGTAGTGAGCCACCATGAGGGGGCTGGGGATTGAACCCAAGGTATGCTACAATTTTAGTGTTCTTAAGAAATGAGCATCTCCAGACCTCATCACTTACGTTCAATAGGAAAGTCTCCTGTATAACGAATGCGACTACAGTTGGAAAATTCTTAGGATTTAGTATGATTAAAGGATTATTCACATTTGTATTTTCACATATGGCCAGATATTAGGAGCAGTATATGATTAGAGTTTCAATGAAGAGAAAACACTTTAAATCTCTATATATTTTGTTTTAGTGTATTTAAAAACAATTTTTCTATCACATGAAAGGAAAAAGAGCCTCAGATACATCTCGCCATGTTTTAAATAGTTAATTGCTCTTAAAGTAAAACACAAGGTTCTCTCTCTCTCTCTCTCTCTCTCTCTCTCTCTCTCTCTCTCTCTCTCTCTCTCTCTCTCCAGTCTTATGCAATTTACTATCCATTTCAAACTATCTTTCGGAAGTATTAAGTTAAACTACCTTCCCAGAAATATGCCTTCACATATGTCTTTGTGCATCACAGAAATACACTTGACCCTTAATTCTTCTTTTCGCTTGGCTAATCCATCCTTGTCCTATGGGTCATAACTAATATATCAGTGCAGATGAAAAATTTTACTTGCCGACAGCAGTGATAAATCCTCTACTGGCTATTACTATGTTGTATGACACTGATTTGTAGGTACCTGCTTACTTAACACATCCCCATTTAGGCCAAGTTTCTGAGTCTAGAAATCATGTGACTTGTTGACCACCATATTCCTTCAGATACTGAGTGCTTTTCCCCTGTTGAGTTCAATGAATGTGGACCAATGATATGGAGTAACTCTTACCTGACTAAAAATGTGATTGAGTAATGTGCGTGGAACTTAGGTTATTGCTAAGACAAAATAGGGAGAAAAATTGTTAGTGCTATTCAGGCTCTTGAGTAGTCTGCAAAATTTAATTGATTGGCTTTTTAAATGACTATTTGGACAGTTGGACATATTGTAGCCCTGGAGTAGGAGGTAGAGGTAATGGAGGGAGTGGGCCAATGGCCATAACGTGGTCTCTCAAAAAGGAGCAAATTTTCTATTTCAGACACACTAGGAAGACTGGATTAAAAGCAATAGGGTGCATATTTTAAAACATCATCAAGAGATAGTTTTAAATTTTCCTATCTCAAATAAATGGAAAACATTGTCAGTTTCAGACTGGTAATTGCTCTGATTTCACTTAATGCATTTATGTATGAAAACATCACATGAATGTCACCCCCTGTACAATAACCATTTAATTCATTAACTATGAATCATAAACATAGCTAATCATTGTGTAGAGCATCACACTGAATACACATGCACTTTATTTTATTTATTTATTTATTTATTTATTTATTTATTTATTTATTTTTGGTTTTTTTGAGACAGTGTTTCTCTGTATAGCTCTGGCTGTCCTAGAACTCACTTTGTAGACCAGGCTGGCCTCGAACTCAGAAATCCACCTGCCTCTGCCTCCCAAGTGCTGGGGTTAAAAGCGTGTGCCACCACGCCCACACATGCACTTTTTTATGTTCTTCAGTAATAAGTAAAAATAAGAAGTTGAGGATTTGAAACATTTTCTCATCCATTAATATGAACAACCATTGATCAAAAAATACTAAGCGCAATATTTGTTAGTTCCCAATATGTATAGACATTTTCCCATTTCATTCACATCCCTAAACAACACATTAAGCTATTTACATATCACTTTATTTGTTGACTTACTTGCTCATTTTTATGCTCAGACAAGAGAAAGTAAACAAAAAATCAGTAAATAATTTTAAAGTAATGAATAGATATATTAATTATAAACAAAATTACTTTACAAGCGAATGAAAAGTCTTTACTGAGTACTGCTATCAATGTGAAATGACTTGTGCTGGTTTGTAAATGTAAACTTTAAACACACTTTCTAATTTAAGAAGCTTGCAGTTTACTTTTGCGATGAGCAAAGGGATGGTGATTAGAAGTATAAATGAGAGCTTGTCCAATATGCAATGTAGTGCATTAGCTGAAGAGAGCCTACACAAGGTATCACAGGCCTATTGTATAAGTCAGAGTGAGCAAACCATATTTAAGAAAGCCCATGGTGTAGTATATTTCCACGTGCAAGCTTCAATTTTCTTCTCCTTTAGTACTCTAAAATCTCCTTTCATGGGTGCAATGAGCTGATGAGCATGATCATTTCTTGATTCTGCAACTCCACTTGACAATAGAGATGCCACTCCTACAGGCAAAGACAAATTTTTTTTTTTTTTTTTTTTTTTTTTTTTTTTTTTTTTTTTTTTTTTTTTGGTTTTTCGCGATAGGGTTTCTCTGTATAGCCCTGGCTGTCCTGGAACTCACTTTGTAGACCAGGCTGGCCTCAAACTCAGAAATCCGCCTGCCTCTGCCTCCCGAGTGCTGGGATTAAAAGCGTGCACCACCACGCCCGGCTCAAAGACAATATTTTAAGAGAACACTTGGAACTGTTTCCAGTGCCCAGACCCCTCACAAGAAACACATTCAAAGGTAGTTGAAATGACAGCATCCCCATCTTTACTTCATCGTCTTTTCTGGATTATGTATGACAACAAATGTTTACTTGTTTGTTTGTTTGTTTGTTTGTTTTTCTTCAGCTCATTACATCAGTTTGTTTGTTAAACTAAGTTTAGCTTCAAAGTGTCCATGATAGTTTTATTTTCATGAATTTATACGTAATATCAGTCAAAATAGAAATGGAAATCCAAATAGTTATTAATGCACAGAAGTTGGAAGAATCACTGTAAAAAATGTGTTTCTAGTATCAAGGCAGCTGATGCAGTTGTTCTCTGAGTTGAGAAAAGCCTTTTCTCACATGATGAGATTATTCTGGGAGGAGCACAGTAGAGAGTTTATCATGTCTTTGAATCAGAAGTAAAGGATTAGTGCTTGGAATTTTACTGTAGGCTGGAGAGTATGGCCAGAGAAAGTATACATTCAGATGTATTGTCTTAAATGTATGTGTGGGGGGATGGGGGTGAGTGCATGTATATGTGTGTGTGTGGGGGGGTATGTATGTATGTTTGCATATATGTATGCATATATACATAAATATGTATATGCATGTACACAAACATATATGCATATGTGTAAAGCTTCCTGGTATGCTAATGGAAGGTGCTCACAGTTTATTACTAGCTTACTTAGCTAGGGGTCAAAGGTGATTAAAAAATAGCAAGAAATCATAATAGGAGATAGCAGTGCGTGGGTCGCACCACAGACATACCAAGTAATGACACGGGTGTGGAATACCTTTTTGAGATTTCTGAGAATCCAATTAAGAATCCGTAGAGCTATAAGTAACTACCAAGACACAACAACCTTAGGGAGGACAGAAGAGGATGTTTTCCTTCATACTCATTAATGTTTATTTCAATCCTGCCCAATTTTGTCTAAGATCCATCAAAATCAATAGTCTCTCTCACACACCTAGAAAAAGATGAGAGAACACACAGTAAAGTCTCAGTATCTTTAGAGGACTGCTTAGAGGGCTGACTTCATTTCACATCACTTATAGCACAGTTTGGTGGAAAAAAAATCACGTTTATACAAACAACAACAGCAAACAGTGTGAAAGTGGCATTTGGGAAGGTAGCATTTGGGAAGGCTACCTGAAGTACTAGCAACTATTTGAATTTGTCTCATCTGACTAACAGTATTAATAAAGAGTTAGCATAGGTTGGTTTCTACAGTGGCAGCCCCTGAGAATAATAGAGGGGAGAGGAAAAGGGTGATAGACACAATGATAAATCTAAGATAACAGTTAACAGAATTTTCAACACAAATCGAGTGACTCACAATGATGAAAGGGACTTACACAAAATATATGGTGTTTTTAAGATGAATTCTCACATAGAAATTAGGAAATTATCTTTAATTCTCTTCATGCATGCTGACCTGATAAAAACGCATTGTGGAATGAAATCTGAAAGTATAAACTACTGAAAAACAAAAGGAAGGTAATGATAAATGACATTGGTCTTAGCAATGATTTCTTAATTATAACAACAAAAATAGGAAGAGAGAGAAAAAAAGATAAGCAATTATGTCAAATTTAAAGAAAACTGTAAACAAAGAAAAAAGCATAAAGGTTAGCTACTATGTGGGGAAAATATTTATAGACAATATATTTGTTTAAGAGTTCAGCTCTAAACCATATTTACAACTTTTTTTTTACAACTTCTATACTAAAGAGGCAAATAAATTTTTAGCAATGAAGATATAGACTAGCCAGTTGGTAGTGAAAAAGTATTCCTTTGTATTAATCATAAAGAAATTTTCCTGAAGAGACCCTGGTATAGCTGTTTTGTATGAGGTTATGCCAGTGCCTGGCAAATACAGAAGTGGATGCTTACAGTCATCTATAAGATGGAACACAGGGCCCCCAGTGGAGGAGCTAGAGAATCACCCAAGGAGCTGAAGGGGTCTGCAACCCTATAGGTAGAACAACAATATGAACTAACCAGTACCCCCAGAGCTCATGTCTCTAGCTGCATATGTAGCAGAAGATGGCCTAATCGGCCATCACTGGGAAGAGAGGCCCCTTGGTATTGCGAACTTTATATGTCCCAGTACAGGGGAATGCCAGGGCCAAGAAGTGGGAGTGGGTGGGTAGGGGAGCAGGGCGGGGGGGGGGGAGGGTATAGGGAACTTTCTGGATAGCATTTGAAATGTAAATAAAGAAAATATCTGCTTCTGAGCCCAGCGGAAGCCACTAAGGGCTCCAGAGTGCTCTCCATGCCAAAGGACCTTGGGATCAGCTCAGGATCAAGGGTGAGTGGAACACAACATCAGCTCCAAAGAATCACAGAGGGTCTTGTGCTGGCAGGAACAGGGACCAAGGAACCCCACCTGACCAGAGGCTGGGATCCATTCAGTTCAGGGCCAGCTTCGCCAGCTTCTGCATGAACCCAGCCGAGGGCATCTATGGCACCAGAGGATTCTCCACCCCGCAGGATCCCTAGCATACCCAGGACCTCCTGATCACCTGTGAGCATGTGGGTGATAGAAGCAACAGAGCTTCTTGGTCAATGTCCCCTCTGGCCTTCATCCTCAGCCAGCAGCCATAGCTGAGACCCAGACCCCTGGGCACATTCCTTGCCAGAAGCAGGTGGGCCTACAGGGAGAGTTCTGACCCCAGAACTCAGGAGGTGTATCAGAGCTCCATACTGCTGGACACCTGCCCTGAAAGAGGAGAGCTTGCCTGCAGAGAGTGCTCTGACCACTGGAACTCAGGAGAGAGTTGGACTCCCAAGAGTGCTGACAGAGGCTAAAAGAATCAGAGGAGGATCAAGCTCCAACCAGAGACAGCTTGAACATTAATACCAGAGATTTCCAGGTGTCGAAAGGCAAACATAAGAATCTTACTAACAGAAACCAAGAACACTGGGCATCATTAGAGCCCAGTATGCCCACTACAATGAGTCCTGGATACCCCAAAACACCCAAAAAGCAAGACGTGGATTTAAAATCATATCTCATGATGGTGGTAGAAGACCTTAAGAAGGGCATTAATAACTCATTTAAATACAGGAGAACACTGATAAACAGGTAGAAGCCCTGAAAGAGAAAGCACAAAAATCCCTCAAGGAATTACAGGAGAACACTGCTAAATAGGTAGACGTCCATAAAAAACTACAGGCAAGCACTGCTAAACAGAAGAAACACAAAAATCCCTTAAAGAATTACAGGAAAACACAACCAAAGAGGCAATAGAATTGAACAAAACCATCCAAGATCTAAAAATGGAAGTAGAAACAATGAAGAAAACCCAAAGGGAGACAACTCTGGAGATAGAAAACCTAGGAAAGAAATCAGGAGCCACAGATATGAGCATCAGCAACAGAATACAAGAGATGGAAGAGAGAATCTCAGGTGCAGAAGATTCCATAGAAAACATGGACACAACAATCAAAGAAAATGCAAAATGCCAAAAGTTCCTAACGGAAAATATCCAGGAAATCCAGGACACAATGAGAAGACCAAACCTATGGATAATAGCAGTAAATAAGAATGAAGATTTTCAACTTAAGGGGCCAGCAAATATCTTCAACAAAATTATAGAAGAAAACTTCCCTCACCTAAAGAAAGAAATGCCCATGAACATACAAGAAGCCTACAGAACTCCAAATAGACTGGACCAGAAAAGAAATTTCTCCTGACACATAATAATCCGAACAACAAATGCAGTAAATAAAGACAGAATATTAAATCAGTAAGGGAAAAGGTCATGTAACATATAAAGGCAGGCCATTTGCTTGGAGAATTTTTTCCAGACTTTTACTCTGAGGTAGTGTCTGTCTCTGTCACTGAGGTGGGTTTCCTCTGTGCAGCAAAATATTGGGTCCTGTTTACGTATGCAGTTTGTTAGTCTATGTCTTTTTATAGGGGAATTGAGACCATTGATGTTAAGGGATATTAAGGAAAAGAGATCGTTGCTTCCTCTTATTTTTGTTGTTAGAGGTGGAATTACATTTTTTGTAGTTATCTTCTTTTTGGTTTGTTAAACGAAGATTACTTTCTTGCTTTTTCTAGGGTGTAGTTTCTCTCTTTGTGTTGGAGTTTTCTATTTATTATCCTTTGAAGGGCTGGATTTGTGGAGAGATATTGCATAAATTTGGTTTTGTTATGGACTATCTTGGTTCTCCATCTATGGTTATTGAGAATTTTGCTGGGTATATTAACCTGGGCTGGCATTTGTGTTCTCTTAGGGTCTGTATGATATCTGCCCAGGATCTTCTAGCTTTCATAGTCTCTGGTGAGAAGTGTGGTATATTTCTAATAGGTCTGCCTTCATATGTTACTTGACCATTTTCCATTACTGCTTTTAATATTCTTTTTTTGTTGTTGTTTGTGCATTTGGTGTTTTGATTATTATGTGACAGTAGGAATTTCTCTTTTGATCCAATCTATTTGAAGTTCTGTAGGCTTCTTCTGTGTTCATGGGCATCTCTTTCTTTAGGTTAGGGAAGTAGTCTTCTATAAGTTTGTTGAAGATATTTAGTGGTCCTTTAAGTTGAGAATTTTTGCTCTCTTCTACACCTATTATCCTTATGTTTGGTTTTCTCACTGTGTCCTAGATTTCCTGGATGTTCTGGATTAGGATTTTTTTGCATTTTGCATTTTCTTTCATTGTTGTGTCATGTTTTCTATGGTATCTTCTGCACCTGAGATTCTCTCTTGTATCTCTTATATTCTGTTGGTGATGCTTGCATCTATGGCTACTTTCTCATTCCTGGGTTTTCTATCTCCAGAGTGGTCTCCCTTTGTGATTTCTTTATTAGTTTCTACTTCCATTTTTAGGTCCTGGGTGGTTTTATTTAATTCCTTCACCTGTTTGGTTGTGTTTTCCTATAATACTTTAAGGGATTTTTGTGTTTCTTCTTTAAGGGCTTCTAACTGTTTAAGTAAACAGTATTTGTATAAGGGAGTTTTTTTGTGTCCTTCTTTAAATCCTCTACCTCTATCATGAGATATGATTTTAAATCCTCATCTTGCTTTTCTGGTGTCTTGGGGAATTCAGAACTTGCTGATGTGGGAACACTGGCTTCTGCTGGTGCCAAGTAGTCTTGTTTTCTGTTGGTAAGATTTTTACATTTGCCTTTCGCCATCTGGTAATCTCTGGTGTTAGATGTTCTTGCTGTCTCTGGCTGGGGTTTGTTCCTCTGGTGGGTCTGTAACCCTGTGTCAGTACTCCTGGGAGACTGGCTCTCACCTGGAAGAACCTGTATACAGAGGACTCTGGAACAGCCCAAGCTCTGGGTGCAGATGAAGACTGGAAGGATCCTGTCCTGGCTGCTCCACTGTTCTTGTGCTCTGTGTGCTCCTCACCACCCAGCTCGAGACAGTTATTGGAGATAAAGTGGCTATCTCACCTCTGAATCCTGGAATAAAAGCACTTCTGGAAGAAGAGGTCTCTAGAGAAAGTAACCAAGGAGCTAAAGGGATCTGCAACCCTACAGGTGGAACAACAATATGAACTACCCAGTACTCCCCAGAGCTTGTGTCTCTAGCTGTATATGTAACAGAAGATGGCCTAGTCGGCCATCAGTGGAAAGAGAGGCCCATTGGTTTATCTGCCTCAGTACAGGGGAACACCAGGGCCAAGAAGTGGGAGTGGGTGGGTGGGGGAGTGGGTGGGAGAGTGTGTGGGGGAGCCTGTGGAGGACTTTTGGGATAGCATTGGAAATGTAAATGAAATCAATACCTAATAAAAAAAAGAAATTAAAAAAAAGAAAATATATGTTCATCATAGGAAGTTGGTAAAATACAAAAATATTACTCAAAACTTCCAACATGAACTATGGATGTAGTTCAATGACTTAAAACTTAGGCAGTATAACCAAAGTTTTGGGTTCAATGCCTAGCATTTAAAAGAAAAGTCAACTTCCAACATAAAACTAATTGCTGTATGTATGTTTTTGTCTTTTAGGCTTTTCTTCAGATATACATATTTTTATAAAAATTGGTTTAAAGCATAAAAGAAAAAGAAGAGGTCTCTACTGGCTGGACCCTTGCACAGTGAGCTGTGGATCAGCCTCAGCTCAGGGGTGCAGATGGTGGACTGGAAGGATCCTGTCCCAGCTGTTCTACAGATCTTGCACCCCATGTGCTCCTGGCTGGCCCCGCTCCACACAGATATTGGAGAGAAAGTGGCTATCTCACCTCAGAGTACTCAAGTGAAAACATTTCTGGGAGAACAGCTCTCTCCTGGTGGGACCCGTGCACAATAGGCTGTGGAACAGCCTCAGCTCGCTGGTGCAGATGGCGGACACTAATGGACTTTTTTGATCATGGGCTTTTAACTAATGAATGGCCTAATTATTTCATAACTCAGCTTTATAGCAGTTTTAGACAGTGGTAGAAGCTTCAAGAAGCAGTGCATAATTAGAACCAACAGTTTTCAGGGAATATGTCATTGAGGCACCTAACGTATCCATGACTCCACTTGCTTTATCTTCTTTCAGTTTCATCATTATCATCATCTTTGTCATTGTCCTTGTGCTCTTCCTTTTTATCCTGACTCCTCGTCCTCTCATGTGAATTAAGCTGTTGAGTTTCTCTAAACATATCTGTCATGATATTCATCCCAGATAACTGAAACCCCTATGACCATGAACCCAAAGAACTCTTTCTTCCTTAAAATTACTTCTGAGGGTAGTTATGTTTTATTATATAGCAAAAAAGCACATACAAAGTCATATATTACTTAAGGTAATAAGTATGTCCTGAGAAATGTGTCATTGGGTGATTTTATTTTTTGGCAAATAACAAACAGTACACACAGACTTATCTATCACTTCACTAGGCAACACATTATATATTATTGTATACATTGTTCATATTAGCTCAGGCATTGTCAGGTAGCACGTGACTTTCTATAAAAATCATTTTCAAACTCTTATTGGAATTTTAAATCAAATAATTCAAAAGACTTTTTAAAGGGGTGAATGAGATAAGTGATGGGCCTTGAAATCTATCCTCATTCAAACATCAAATACTGACTGACTCCCAATTACCTGCTTTGCCTGAGTTCACAGGGATTATAACACTTGTGTCTCAAACATGCAGCTGTAGGAGCTCTCAGCATGGCATGTCTTTTACTACCATAAAAACCCATGGCAGCATCTCAAGCCCTTTCTGACCAACATGAGATTCTTCCTTGCTTCCCAAAGAAAACATTATTACATGAATAATAAATCTCTTGATCTACTCTTGGGTGTAATTTCAACATTGAAGTCAAAATTTTCAGTGGAATCTAACATTTTTTGACTAGGTGCTTTTAACAATTGTCTTTTCACTGATCATTTCAGGCTCTTTTGAAACTTGTAGCTGTTGTATAAACTACTGTCCTGTGATCAGTTCTTTTCTCTCAGCAAAGGTGGGAAACTCAGAGTTAAGATCTGTGTGTTCCTGTGATCTGTAGTTGTTTTGCTTATTTGTCAATTTTAGTTTAAAGAGGTTAAAGATTCATGTAAGTAACAAAGGTCTATACTTGTCACAATTACTTAACTATTAGACTTAGAAACAAATTATCATGGCCTAGAAATTCTATTAACAAGTTCATGATACTTTGCTCAAACATGTCCTAAGAAATTACTTTTTGAATACTTACGTTAAATATCTGGCATTTATTATTCAGTGTCAATACATACTAGGTTCCCAGTACTCCAAATTCTAAGTCATAATTTCCATAAAATACACTTCTCATTAATAAATCACATATGTGGCAAATAAATTGTCAGCAACCTCTGTAAGTGTAATCTTATTTAAATCCTGTCATTGCCTGTAGCCTCATAATTTATGTTGATTGCTATGATATGATTTGAGTCACTTTCCTATTGAAAATCTATCCCATACTTAGTTTAAAATGTACAATGTCTCAATTTTTCATACCCATTAAATACCATAAAATATATTAGTTTTATGGATATATACCAATTAATTTATTCTAGTATTACTTTATACATAATTACGTCTAATAATACCTCATTACCTAGTATTAAATGTCTTATTGACTTGTTATGTGAAACAAGCAGAATATGAAATTAAATGGTATGTATTAATCATAATTTATTTATTTATTTATTTATTTATTTATTTATTTATTTTGGTTTTTCGAGACAGGGTTTCTCTGTGTAGCCCTGGCTGACCTGGAACTCACTCTGTAGACCAGGCTGGCCTCGAACTCAGAAATCCGCCTGCCTCTGCCTCCCAAGTGCTGGGATTAAAGGCGTGTGCCACCACGCCCGGCTTAGTCATAAAAATTTAAATAATATAGGGTAGAGAAATAAATTAGGAATTTCTGAGGGGCATAGAGCCCCTTGTGTAATTTTATATTTCACACCAGTTCAACTCTATAAAATCTTACAGACAATTTCATGAATAAGGGTAGGTATTTAAGCAACATATACACAGGAATTCATACATAGATAATATAAAAACATTTTTTCTAATAAGCTAGCACCATGACATATTTTTCTGGGTTTTACTATAAGTGATTTCTTTGGGTCATAATGGAGGTAGTGCTTTGTTCCTTCCTTCCATACGCTGACTTGGGAGCACCTTCATCCTTCCATTTCACCAGGAGGATCCAACCTAACTGAAGTATAGTTTTCAGAGGTTGCTTTCCAGTGACACAGTCCCCATAATATATAATACTCAGTGATGCTTTTCGATATCAACAGAGAAGGTACTTTCCGAAATTTCCTACTTTATAAGACATAAAAAAAAGCTTAAAATATTATTGAAAAGCCAACACTTAAATGATAATAAAATATCCTCATACCTAGATAGAATACTGACATCTCTGGAGGGGAATAGACATTTGTAGTAGTATTTTCACAGTGCTTAAAATTTTGGAATGTTAATTTTAAAAGTTCAGCGTATATAGAAGATAGTGTACACAATAAATCCAAATATTCTTCAATTATCTGTCTCACTGACCACTATTAACTGTGAAAATCAAAACTAAAATTTCTATGCATTGTTTAAGTTAAACAATAATTAAAACATTTTTCTTCTTTGCATATTTGATATTTTCTAAGTGAAATTAATTCATGTACTTAGAGTAATATAATAGTTATAGTATTATTAAGAAAATATTTTTTTAATTTTAAAGGTAACTTTTAGTAGGTATTTTCTTCATTTACATTTCAAATGCTCTCCCAAAAGTCCCCTATACCCTCTCACCACCCTGTTCCCCAAACCACCCACTCCTGCTTCTTGGCCCTAGCATTCCCCTGTACTGGGGTATATAATCTTCACAAGACCAAGGGCTTCTCCTCCCATTGATGGCTTACTAGGCCATCCTCTGCTACATATGCAACTAGAGAAACAGGCTCTGGGGGGTAAGTGGTTAGTTCATATTGTTGTTCCTCCTATAGAGTTGCAGATCTCTTTAACTCCTTGGGTACTTTCTCTAACTCCTTCATTGGGGGCCCTGTGTTCCATCCAATAGATGACTGTGATCATCCACTTCTGTATTTGCCAGGCACTGGCATAGCCTCACAAGAGAGAGCTTTATCAATCAGGGTCCTGTCAGCAAAAACTTGCTGGCATATGCACTAGTGTCTGGGTTTGATGGTTGTTTATGGGATGGATCTCTGGGTGGGATAGTCTCTGGATAGTTCGTCCTTCTGTCTCAGCTCAGGACTTTGTAACTCCTTCCATGGGTATTTTGCTCCCCATTCTAAGAAGGAATGAAGTATTCACACTTTGGTCTTCCTTCTTCTAGAGTTTCATGTGTTTTGCAAATTGTATCTTGGGTATTCTAAGTTTCTGGGCTAATATCCACTTATCAGTGAGTGCATATCAGGTGTGTTCTTTTGTGATTGGGTTACCTCACTCAGGGTTATAATCTCTAGATCCATTTTTCTAAGAATTTCATAAATTCAATGGGCTTTTTTGAGTTTTGCAGGGTTTTTTTTATTAGATACTTTATTTACATTTCAAATGCTATCCCAAAAGATCCCTATACCCTCCCTCCACCCTGCTCCCCAACCCACCCACTCCCACTTCTTGGTCCTGGCATTCCCCTGTACTGGGGCATATAAAGTTTGCATAAACCAAGGGGCCTCTCTTCCCAGTGACAGATGGCTGACTAGGCCAAGAGGGAAGACCAACGGGTCAATACTTCATTCCTCCTTAGAATAGGGAACAAAATACCCATGAAAGGAGTTACAGAGAAAATGTTTCAAGCTAAGATGAAAGGATGAACTACCCAGAGACTACCCCACCTTGGGATCCATCCCATAATCAGCCACGAAACCCAGACACTATTGCACATGCCAGCAAGATTTTGCTGAAGGAACCCTTGTATAGTTGTCTCATATGAGGCTATGCCAGTGCCTGGCAAATACAGAAGTGGATGCTCACAGTCATCTATAGGATGGAACACAGGGCCCCCAATGGAGAAGCAAGAGAAAGCACCCAAGGAGCTGAAGGGTCTGAAGGGGTCTACAACCATATAGGTGGAACAACAATATGAAATTCAATGTTTTTAATAACTGAGTAGTATTCCATTGTGTAAATGTATCACATTTTCTGTATCCATTCCTCTGCTGTGGGACATCTGGGTTCTTTACAGCTTCTGGCTATTATAAATAAGGCTGCTATGAACATAGTGGAGCATGTGTTTTTATTACCAGTTGGAACATCTTCTGGGTATATGCCCAGATCAGGTATTGCTGGATCTTCTGGTAGTACTATGTCCAATTTACTGAGGAACTGCCAGACTGATTTCCAGAGTGGTTGTACCAGCTTGCAATCCCACCAGCAATAGAGGAGTGTTCCTCTTTCTTCACATCCTTGCAAGCATTTGCTGTCACCTGAGTTTTTTATCTTAACCATTCTGACAGGTGTGAGGTAGAAACTCAGGGTTGTTTTGATGTGCATTTCCCTGATGATTAAAAATTTTGAACGTTTTTTTCAGGTGCTTCTCAGCCATTCAGTATTCCTCATTTGAGAATTCTTTGTTTAGCTCTGTATCCCATTTTTTAATAGGGTTATTTGATTTTTCTGGAGTCCAGATTCTTGAGTTCTTTGTATTAAGGAAAATTAATTGTTGCTTCCTGTTATTTTTGTGGTTAGAGTTGGGATTCTGTTTTTGTAGCTGTCTTCTTATAGGTTTGTTGAAGGGTTACTTTCTTGTTTTTTCTAGGGCATAATTTCCCTCCTTGTGTTGTAGTTTTCACTTTATTATCCTTTGAAGGACTGGATTCATGGAAAGATATTGTGTGAAATTGATTTTGTCATGGAATACTTTGGTTTCTCCATCTATGGTAATTGAGAGTTTTGCTGAGTATAGTAGTCTGGGCTGGCATCTGTATTCCTTAGGGTCTGTTTAATATCTGTCCAGGATGTTCTGGCTTTCATAGTCTCTGGTGAGAAGTGTGGTGTAATTCTAGAAGGTCTGCCTTTATATGTTACTTGACCTTTTTCCCTTACTGCTTTTAATATTCTATCTTTATTTAGTGCATTTGTTGTTCTGATTATTATGTGTCAGGAGGAATTTCTTTTCTGGTCCTGTTTATTTGGAGTTCTGTAGGCTTCTTGTATGTTCATGGGCATCTCTTTCTTTAG
The DNA here is from genome assembly GCF_000001635.26 of Mus musculus. Classification (NCBI taxonomy): domain Eukaryota; kingdom Metazoa; phylum Chordata; class Mammalia; order Rodentia; family Muridae; genus Mus; species Mus musculus. Next base: position 66,086,598 of record NC_000078.6, read on the forward strand.
GTGAGGGAAGTTTTCTTCTATAATTTTGTTGAAGATATTTGCCGGTCCTTTCAGTTGAAAATCTTCATTCTCATCTACTTCTATTATCCGTAGGTTTGGTCTTCTCATTGTGTCCTGGATTTCCTGGATGTTTTGAGTTAGGTTCTTTTTTCATTTTGCATTTTCTTTGATTGTTGTGCCGATGTTCTCTATGGAATCTTCTGCACCTGAGATTCTCTCTTTCATCTATTGTATTCTGTTGCTGATGCTCACACCTATGTTTCCTGATTTCTTTCCTAGGATTTCTATCTCCAGGGTTGTCTCCCCCCCCCCACCCCTTATTTTTTAATTGTTTCTACTTCCTTTTTTAGATCTTGGATGGTTTTGTTCAATTCCATCACCTTTTTGGTTGTGTTTCCTGTAGTTCTTTTTTTTAAATTTAATTTAATTTTTAGTTTTTTGAGACATGGTTTCTCTGTATAGCCCTGGCTGTCCTGGAACTCACTTTGTAGACCAGGCTGGCCTCTAACTCAGAAATCTGCCTGCCTCTGCCTCACAAGTGCTGGGAATAAAGGTGTATGCCACCACTGTCGGGCCTTTCCTGTAGTTCTTTAAGGGATGTTTGTTTTTCCTCTTTGAGATCTTCTACCTGTTTAGGAGTGTTTTCCTGTAGTTCTTTAAGTGATTTTGTGCTTCCTCTTTAAGTGGTTCTACCTGTTTACCTGTGTTCTCCTTTATTTCTTTAAGTGAGTTATTAATGGCCTTCTTAAAATCCTCTATCAGCATCATAAGATATGATTTTAAATTCAAATTTTCTTTTTCGGGCATGTTGGGGTATCCAGGACTCGTTGTGGTGGGAGTACTAGATTCTGATGATGCCTTAGTGTCTGTTTCTCAGTGTCTGTCCATAAGATTCTTAAGTTGGCCTTTTGCCATCTGGTAATCTCTAGAGTTAGATGTTCTAGCTGTCTCTGGCTGGAGCTTGATCCTCCTGTGATTCTGTTAGCTTCTGTCAGCACTCCTGGGACTCCAACTCTCTCCTGAGTCCCAGTGGTCAGAGAATTCTCTGCAGGCAAGCTCTCCTCTGGCAGGGAAAGTGCACAGAGGTCTGGAGCTCAGCTGTACCTCCTGGCTAAAGATGAAAGACTGAAGGGACACTGTCCAAGAAGTTGTGTTGCTTCTGTGGCCCACAGGCTCTCCTGTGTGGATTGATCTCTGAGAGACCCGGGATACAAGATGGAGATCTTGCCTGAGTCCCGGGGTTGGAGCCTTCCCTGGAGGCTGACTCTCCTCTGGCAGGGAAGGTGTCCAGAGCTCTGCCTCATGTCTGAGGATGAAGGCCTGAAGGGCCCCTGTCCAAGAAGCTCTGTTGCTTCTTATGCCCACACACTTTCCTGCATGGACTGGTCTATGAGAGACCTGGGACACAAGATGGAGATCTCACCTGAGTCCAGGAGTCAGACAAAAAATAATTTTATCACAACAGCAATGTATATTTAATTTTACTATTGTTTGTTCTAAATTATCACTACTTAGATGCACAAAGAAAGAAGCAAATATTCAAAATATAGAAGCAATAGGTTTTCTTTTTAAGAATAGCATTCAGTAATAATCATAATCTTCAATTATTGAGTTTTAGAAAAATATCTATAGAAACAAAATTAATGATGGAAGGAGAAAGCATTACATATTGTAAATAGTAAATATATATTTAAAAATACATTTTCAAATATATTTAGAATTGAATTCAGTTTCACTGAAACCTATTATTTTAAAGAGATATTTTCAAAAGTGTTTCAAAGTTTTAGATTTTAGTATATAGGTCACAGATTTCAACATTTACATGTTGACAGTTAAAAATAAGAAACTCCTTAAGTCCAATAGGATAGCTGACATTTGTCCCAAAGACATAAGTATAGCAAAGAAGCTATGGTTATGGCTGGAGAGGTTATACACCTTAGAGGCAAACTTACTCGACAGATTTCTAAGCCTATATAATCTCTAACTATATTCTAAATGCAACTGTAAAGCTTTTCTAAGTCAAGCAACACCATTAATAAAACAAATGACATCCTAGAGATTGGGAAAAGATCTTTACCAACTCTACATCTGACAGAGGGCTAATATCCAAAGGCTAAAAATATGGATATTTAAGCATAATTCCAGTATCTCTAAAATGGAGCTATGTTCTCTGATATTTGCTTTTTAAGTGATATCCACTGAGCAACAGTGACACCATCCTTTGAAGTTTGTAAACATGAAAATCTCCACGTCTACCTCAAATATATAAAAATAGCTCATTAGAATAAAGAAATCTATGTACTTTGCAACTCTCAATTTGTTCCAATGTACCTTAAAAATAACTGCTTTATTTTTTTTTTTTTTTATAAATCTTGGATATGAAAAGCCAGTGAATACGGAACGAAAAGTAATGCAGAATCCTTGAGGAAATACTTAATGTTTAAAAAAGTGCTGGGACCCCACACTCTTTAGTATAGGACAGCAACCTATCAAGGCTACAGACTTTCTGAAAGAAGTAGAGGAAAGTAAAGGAATAAAACAATACACAGATTTGCAATCTCTAATTTGAGACATTTAAGGAAGCCAATCCAGTTATTTAATTTAAAATAAATAAGAAGGACACAGCCTGCAGAGGTGACTTTTGTTGATAAACACCTTCAGCGAAGTGGCTGGATACAAAGTTAACTCAAAGAAATCAGTAACCCTCTTCTATACAGCCAATAAATGGACTGAAAATGAAGTTAGGGAGAAAATAGCCTTCACACTAAGCACAAATAATATAAAATATTTTGGCCTAATTGTAACCAAGCAAGTGAAACATCTGTATGACAAAAATTGAGGAAGACGTAAGAACACAGAAAGATTTTTCCATGCTCATAAGATCTGTAGGATTAACATAATAAAAATGGCCATTTTACCAAAGCAATCCACAAATCCAATGCAATTCCCAATAAAATTCTTTACAGACCTTGTAAGAGCAATTCTCAACTTCATATAGAAAAACAAAACAAAACAAAATGATTAGCTAAAACAATCCTGAACAATAAAAGACTTCTGGAGGTATCACTATCCATGACTTCAAGATGTACTACACAGAAATAGTAATAAAGACTACATGATATTAGGCTAGAAACAAAAAGGGTTTTTAATTGAATTGAATAGAAGACACAGAAATAAACCCCCACATATATGAACATTTAATTTTTGACAAGGAAGGCAAAGCCTTACAATGGAAAGGGAAAGAATCATCACAAATGGTACTGGACTAACTGGATGCCTGCATTTGAAGAATGCAAATCGATCCATATTTATAACCCTGCACAAAACACAAGTTCAAATGAATCAAAGACTTCAATGTAAAACCAGATACACTAAACCTAATAGAACAAAAAGTGGGGAATATCTTTGAACTCATTGGTATAGGAGACAACTTACTGAACAGAACACCAATGCCACAGGCATTATGGTCAACATAAATGGGACCTCATAAAACTAAAAAGCTTTTCCGAGTCAAGGAACACCATTAATAGGACAAATGACATCCTACAGTTTGGGAAAAGATCTTTACCAACTCTACATCTGACAGATGGCTAATATCCAAAAGTATATCAAGAACTCGAGAAGTTTGAAAACAAAAAGCCAAATAACCAGTTAAAAATGGGGAACAGAGCTAAGCACAGAATTCTCATTAGAGGAATCTCTGATGACTGGGAAGCACTTAAAGAAAATGTTCAATATCCTTAGTCAACAGGGAAATGTAAATCAAAACAACTCTGAGATTTTACCTTACACCTATCAGAATGGCTAAAACTCAAAGGACAACACATGCTGGAGAGGTTGTGGAGCAAAGAGAACACTCCTCCCCTTGTAGTGGGAGTGGAAATTTGTAGAACCACTTTGCAAATTAATTTGGCAGTTTCTCAGAAAATTGGGAATAGTTCTACCTCAAGACCCAGCTATACCACTCCTGGGCAAGATGCTCCACCACCCCACTAGGACATTCTCTTAACTATGAACATAGCCACCTTAATTGTAATAGTCAGAAACTGGAAACAAGCCAGATGTTCTTCAACTGAAGAGTAGATAAAGAGAAAATGTGTTTTATTTACACAATGGAATACTGCTCAGCTATTAAAAACAAGGGCATCATAAATTTCACAGACAAATAGATGGTACTAGAAAATATCATCCTGAGTGAGAGAATCCAGACTTAAAATGATATGCATGATATGTACTCTCAAAGAAATGCATATTAGCCATAAAGTGAAAGATAACCATACTATAATCAACAGACCCAAAGACTCCAACTTAGGAGGAGGAACCAAGGGAGGATGGTTGAGTCTTTCTCAGAAGAGGAAACAAAGTAGATATTATATCAGTGGTAGCGTGGAAATAAGGAACTGACTGGGAGAAGTGATGGGAAGGGGAACAAAGGGGGTTATTAGATGTAGGGAGAGCAGGGGGGAAAGAAGGGAAATCAGTGGAGTTGGGGGAGCCATATCTACATCCTGCTGAAGCCTGGGATGGGTGGAGGCTCCAGAATGTATATGAGGACAACTCTAGCTGAGACTTCTACCAGTCGGGGATACAGATCTGGAAGTGTCTACTTCCTCTAACGAGGCAAGACACCCAGTGGAAGTATAAAGATAATAACCAACAAACTGTCAACTGAAAATGTGTCCTGCTTACAAGAAGTGCAGGGACAAAAAAAAAAAAAAAAAAGCAGAGATGGAGGGAATGGCTAATGATTGCCCCAAATTGAAACCCAACCCATGGGCAAGAACTGACCTCTGGCAATATTAATTGATAGTCTATTATCCTTGCAGACAGTCCTCTGAGAGGCTCCACCCAGAGCCAATGGAAAGAGATTCAGAGACCTTCAGCCAAACATTAGATGAAGCTTGAGGAGTCTTATGGAAGAGATACAAAGAGGACTAAGGGTTCTAAAGAGGACAGGGACTCCATAGGAAGACCAACAGAGTCATCTGACCTGGACACTTGATGGTTCCCAGAGCCTGAATCACCAGCCAAAGTCTGAGCACAGGCTGGACCTAGGACCCCTGCACATGTGTAGCATATCATCAGCTTGGTCACCATGCAGGTCAGCTAACAACTGGAGCAGAGGCTGTCCTTGAGTCTGTGGCCTGTCTGACTGTGGATCCCATTCCCCTAAATGGTGTACCTTATCTGGCCTCAGTAGGGGGCTAACACCAAGAGGAAGGCTCCCCCTTTGCAAAGGAGAAGGGGAGTGTAAAATAGGGAGGGTATCTTCACGAGGGGGCACTGGAAGGAGGGGGGGTGATATTGAGATGTAAAGTGAAGGAATAAAAGAAATTAATAAAAAATAAGGTGTCCTATAGCTATTTTTGAAGTTGGAAAATAAGAAATAGCTCAGATGTTATTACAATTAGTAATGAAAAAGTGAGATTGAATACATTTTTAAGTATTTGGTGTTTTTTATGATTTATTTTAGTTTCTTAATGTAGAAACCAGGGTTGTTTATGTCAAAGTTTTAATCAATCAGAGTTATAATTAAACATCCAAGAACCATGGGCTTATAAGAAAAATATTTTACCGTGTAACAGAGATAGTCATTGTAATAAATTGTGGCTCACTTTACTTCTAAACAGCATAGTATGTTTCCAATATGGCAATTATTTTTGATCATTTGCACATAGGATACAATAAATGGAACCTTAGGTAAGTTTGCAAATACTATAGACAGATTACTTTGAGTTAGTTAACAATATCTGTGAGCAAATATGTGCCCTTCCATGTATATTGGGAGGAAAGCAGGAGACAGGCAATGTTGCCAGACATATTTCAGTCCAGTAGTGAGGGGCTCTAAACATGATAGCACATTGCATGGTTCGGATTTTGGAATTTTATAGCTATGGAATTTGGGATACATTATTGTGTCTCTCTGTGTTTTAATGTCAACAATGAATTTGATGGTAATAACCACAGGTTCTGAGTATTCCACTTGTATTGTATTGCATTGTCTGAGAGTTTCTAGTGCTATGATGATACACCATGTCCAAAAGCAGTTTAGGGAGGAGGTAGTTTATTTCAGCTTAAAACTCCATATCACAGTTCACCATGGAAGGAAACCAAGGGCAGATACTCAAACAGGGAAGGAACCGAGAGGCAGGAAGTAAAACAAGCCTTGCAGGAACTTCAGGCTCTGAGAAATCTGGATTTCTCAGATTACGTTTTATTCACCCTAAGACCAATTGCCCAGTGTTGACACTACCCTCAATGAACTGAGTCTTCACAAACCAATCATCAATGAGGGAAATGCATCACAGGCTTACCCATTGGCCAATCAGGTGGGGGAATTTTCTCAATTAAAATTTTCTATTCCAGAACGACTCTAGCTTATATCAAGTTAATATAAAACTAGTTAACTAGTTAACTAGTAATAGGAATATTAATTAGCATAGTATGCTAATAGGAATATTAATTAGCATAGTATTATGCTATTATAATATTATAGCATAATATTCCTATTATTATTATTAATATTATTATTAATATTATTGTTAATATTATTATTAATATTATTATTAATAGGAATATTAATTAGCATAATATGTGTTGCAAGCTTTACACACGTTAAATGTTTTGGTATTTTTTCATAATTAACCAATCAGATTTATGTATCAATAAATTCTCAATTCATAGGATGCCATTACAATATTTTCAGAACCAATTGATAATGATGAAAGCTTCCCACCTAGATTAGACAAATTATCCCAGTTATTCTAACCTTTATGATATCATAACTACCTGTGACTATTTAAAGTTATTGCTGGTTCAGGTTCTTCTTCTTGTCGTCCGGCTCCATCTCGGCTTCTCCTCTCTTCTGAGATGCTCTGTCTCTGCAACTCTTAGCTCCGCCTCCCTTTTCCCTGTCCAAACACAGGCCTCCTGCTACACTAATATTTTAATGTAATTGGACAGGCAAAATGCTGTTACATATCACCCTTTCTGTTAAAATTTAAAAAAAAATTCTTTCAAAATATAAATTGAGCACAATTATTACCATTTTGTAATTTATAAGGTATAAGGTAGACCTCACACCCGTTCCATCATTTTTGTCATTAAGATAGAACAATGCCATCTCTCCTAACTAAAAGACTTATAATTTTATACCTGACTTATGTCCTGGCTTTAGATTGTATGCCATCTGAAAACCATCCTCTCAAATCTGTTCTCTCAAAGTAAATAGCCTGGGTAGGATATAAGATATAGATATAAGTAGTTTTTCAACTGCATCAGAAATCTGAAGATGACCAACATATCTTAAGATATAGGAAGCTTAACATAGCTTCCAGACTGAGATAAATTGTAGAGACAGCTGCCTACCTATACAGCACCAGTAATTCAGGAAGTTGGAGCCTCAGTCTTCAGTCTTCTGGCCTAGGATAAATGACAATGTTGTATTTTATTGACAAAAATGATGTACTGAGTGTTAGATCTATCCTTTTTTTGTTTGTTTGTTTGTTTTTTAATTAGGTATTTTCTCCATTTACATTTCAAATGTTATCCCAAAAGTCCCCCAAACCCTCCCCTACCCACTCCCCTACCCACCCACTCCCACTTCTTGGCCCTGGTGTTCCCCTGTACTGAGGCATATAGAGTTTCAAGACCAAGGGTCCTCTCTTCCCAATGATGGCCTATGCCTAGCATTTTTAAGTTTTGGTCTTACATGAATGCTTTTGTCTGCTTATGTTGGTGACTGTACAGATTGAAATAATGGTGTAATTTCAATCTTTTATGTGATGTGTAATTCTCTGGCAACATTTTAAAAAGGTTTGGTCTTTTTCACGATGTATCATTTTCATACCTTTGTTTATAATCAGATGACTATAGACAAAAATGCCTCATTCTAAAGAGAATATAAGATAATTTAATAGTATAAGACATTTTGAATAAAAATCCATTATTAAATGCAATAATAATTTAAGATAGGGAAAAGATATGAATAAGGTGAATTGTGAGTGAAATTTGTAGATATGATGTATAATTTTAAATAAATATCAGTACTTCCTAAAATTGGGTCAAATATTTGATTCTAAGTTTTCTGATATTAAACTATCTGTTCAAATTTCTGTTGGTTAAGGAAGGATGATAAGAGCAACCCAACAGTGTGGAAGGTCCACTGCTGTGGCTCCTTAGTTTCCATAAAGGGAGACAGTGGGTTAGTCACATACAGGATACGCGGAATAAAAATGACTGAGCTGAAAATTGAAATTTCAATCAAGAATGACTTTGACCTTTTTAATATCCTGCTATTGTCATCTTTAAAATCTTAACATTTCTTTCCTTGGACTTGTATTTGCAAGCAATGTCTGCTGGGATAAGGATCATGTGTGAACAGACAAGATATTTACCATATAGTGCCTCTTGATGTGTGTTATATTGAAGGACTTGGTCTACAGTAGACTAAGTACAGAAAGGATATTGTAAGCAAATGTGGGCTGCTTTTCTAACAATAATGTTGAAAGTTAACCTGAGCTATTCCCAGAGAACTGAATGTAGAAAGATGTTCACCAAGGGAGAAGATTTCTATGAAGTTAAGAGATGGTATTAAATAAGACTTTATGTTGGTCCTTAACTTTCCTTTGCCAAAGGGCTAACATAAAAAGACACAATATAGTGTAGCCTTTGGGGCACTGTTTTTTACATTTTAATGGACGCTTAAGGAATTACTTCTGCTTTCTTCGGCTATTCAACCACACGTAGAAAAACATATAAATCATTTTGTTTCTCTCTACTACTTTATACTCTATTCTTAATTAGTGCTGTATTGAGCCACTGTTTAAAGTTTTAAAGACCCTGGTCTTTGTGCTGCAAATGGTGTTCATCATTAATTAGAGAAAAAAAGGTGAAATGTGAATTTTTCTAAACAGAACTCTGTTAACTGTATGTTTTTATATGAAGTTAGTGAAATGGTATTCACACATTTCTCTATTGTATGTTAGTCCTATTGATAATTGGATATTTTCTATAATTTCATGTGATTACAGAGAAATAGAGTGAGGTGCAGATTAATGAAACTAGTTCGGTTGGGCAAATTGGACAATATGTAAATAACTAACATATATCATGGTACCTTTTTTATAAAGCTTCGCACTAGAACTTACAAGTCAAGGGTTAATGTTTACATGTCTTCATTTTTATGAACTCTGAATGAGGTTTTTCCAAAAATGATTTTATTGGGAATCATAAAGAATTTTGATTTTTATATTTAACAACTTCTTGAAAAAATTATGATGAAAATTACATAAAAGAAATCTTAGAGCCAAATGATTCCTCCATAGGTAATTAACTCAAGTTAGGTTATTAATCATGCTCTCAGTGTTTCTTCTTTCAGAAGAAAGCAGATGGAATGAATGTACATATATATTCTGCATCCTGTGGATACACCACAGGTTATTCAACTATCATTCTCTGTAAGGATTTCTCATTCCCAAATATTTATCATTAGAATAAATACTGCATTAATCAACTTCATGGAATTTCTTGTTTGAAATTTTATCTCAAAAGAAAATTGGCTTATAGGATAGTCAAGAGTGTCTCTGTGAAATTCAATGCCAAATGTTCTGTGACATATTTCAATTTTACTAAAATTTCTATTAAATAACAAACATTAAAGTAAGATGTAAAAAATAATTCACATAATGTAAATAAGAAGCTTAAACATAGAAAATATAACAATGTCAACATGAACTTTAAAAGATATAAGAAAAACTTAAATAGTCAATTAAAAATGAAGCTTTGACTGATGGATTAAAATTCAGCCTACACAGACTTCGAAAATGTTATAAGTAAGTTAACTGCCAGGCAGTTTTGAAATGCTTGTGAACTCTTAAGAATAGTATAATTTTAAGTCAGTTATTTTGATACTTCTGGCAACATCCCTGATACTTAGGGTTCCTTTGGCTACTTCAGTAACAGGGTCAATATCTAGAATATATAAAGACTGCTAAAATTAAATGGCATTAAAAACTGACAATTTAAAAAGAAAAGAAAAAATAAAATTATGAAATAAGGTTAAACATTACTAATGTTTATGATGTAGCTCAATATTATATAATTTCCCTATAGTGTGCCAAGACTGGGAAGAACACGATCTCACTAGAATCTGAGATGGAGCTGTTCAGTAAAACTAAAAATTTCATATTTTATACATGATGGTTATTTTTTCAAAGCTTACAAATGCAATAAATTATTAGTAAAATAAACAATAAACGTATAGCTTAAGCTGTCTTGGTCAAGACACTAAATACTGAAAATACACTACACTCTTACCAGTTGTAAGGGGAAAAAAATCTACCTACAAAGGTATAAGTCAGGGGGCTAGGAGTCCTTGGCCAGCATCAGCTACAAGAATGAGTTTGGGTCAAGTCTGCTAGTATTACAGTTTCAAAAAGAAAGTAACTAATAATAATATATTATGAAAACACTAAAATTAAATTGGTTAATTTAAAAACTAAAGTTAGTTATTGTTACTAAAAATCAGTTTCATCACTGTAAATGGTGATTTTGTATCCTTTAAGATTCCCTTACTGATAAGTGGATATTAGCCCAAAAGCTCAGAATACTCAAGATACAATTCACAGATCACATGAAGCTCAAGAATAAGGAAGATCAAAGTGTGGATATTTCAGTCCTTTTTAGAAAGGGGAACAAAATACCCATTGGGGGGGAGATACAAAGTATGAAGCAGAGACTGAAGGAAATGCCATCCAGAGGCGGCCCCTCTTGGGGATCCATCCCATATACAGTCACCAAACCCATACACTCCTGTGGATGCCAACAAGTGCTCGCTGATAGGAACCGGATATAGCTATCTCTTAAGATACTCTGACAGTGCCTGACAAATACAGAAGTTGATGCTCTCAGACCATTGGACTGAGCACAGGGAGGGGAAACAAGAGCAGGGGATAACATTTGAAATGTAAAGAAAGAAAATATCTGATAAAAATAAAATTAAAAAAAAGATTCCCTCTATCATAAAATATAAAATACCTCAGGCTATAAAAACTTTGTGAGGATTTTTTTCCCTTTTTAAAATCTATTTTATTAGACATTTTCTTTGTTTACATTTCAAAAATTTTTCCCTTTCCAGGTCCCCCTGTGGAATCCCTCATTCCACCACCCCCACCCCCACTTCTATGAGGGTGTTCCCCTACCCACCCACCTACTCCTGTCTCCCCTTCCTGGCATTCCCCTACACTGGGGAATCATACATTCACAGGACAAAGGGCTTGATGTGAAAATCCAAGTCTTCCTGTGTACAATTAGTAAATGATTAAACCAACTCTGAATTCTTATGCATCTCTGAAAGTTTGTCTTTCCGACTTTTAAAATAACCCTTTTTGATATATAGTTGTCTTTTATAGTCTTGTTGCTTAAGAAACAAGAGACAAGGAGAGAATACCACCATAGGATGGAAAATGGGGAAATGCCTCCATAGAAAGGACCTTTGATGCTTTTTATTATGGATGTTTATTTCCAACAAAGACATATAGCTACCAGAAGGATAAAGAGACTATGTTAAAACTAAGCTTGAAGATAAGGCTGAAGCAATGATTACTATTACATATACTGAAAGACCAACAGTTTCAAATTACATATACTGTTATGTACTCCTAAGGGTACAGTGAAGCACAGTAGTTCAGAGGAGATGGAGGAGAAGATGCTGAGGCTAGAAAACAAAAACGTTCACTTTAGCAACCAGTGATCTTTAATAAAGACCAAAGAAACCTTAGATTGGGTGGCTCATAAGGTATATGTGATGTGTACTTTTGAGCCTTAATCTTGAAATAACCAAATGATGTGACAGCTAAATACACTTTATACAATGCTTTAAAAGATTTTACAAGATAATATTTGATAGTTGGTACTTAGAACAATCACTAACTACTTTCTAAAACTCTAAGCCAAACAAAGTTGATTGAGTAAAATTAGAGCTGAGAGAAAAAGTGTTAAACAGAAAGCTTATTTCGAATGTGGTAGCATTTGAAGTTTTTGATTATGAGATAAATAAGCAAGCAACAATTTGTTGGGAAAATGTCTTGAGCATTTATGTATTAAATTGCATCTTGATATTTTCAAGTTTTAGCCAAGTTTCTGCTTTATCTTATACTCCCTTGATTGCACAGTTGGGAAACTTTTTATATCCCTTGTAGTATTTTTAGTACAGATTTTTCTGTGACTCAAACCCTCAGTAATCTTCATTTTATAAACTGTAAGGAGACAGAGTAGAGCGAGTCGCAGAATGATGCATCTTTCGGATTGTTCTCTATGTGTACATTTTTTCTGTTTTAATTTTTAAAATATTTGTACTAGGTATTTTTCTTATTTACATTTCCAATGCTATCCCAAAAGTCCCCCATACCCTCCTCCCATTCCCCTACCCACCCACTCCCACTTTTTGGCCCTGGCGTTCCCCTGTACTGGGGAATGTAAAGTTTGCATGTCCAATGGGCCTCTCTTTCCAGTGATGGCCGACTAGGCCATCTTCTGATACATATGCAGCTAGAGACAAGAGCTCCGGGGTACTGGTTAGTTCATATTGTTGTTCCACTTATAGGGTTGCAGATCCCTTTAGCTCCTTGGGTACTTTCTCTAGCTCCGCCTCTTTTTTTTAAATTTTTTATATTTGCTTCATTTACATTTCAAATGCTATCCCAAAATTCCCCCATACCCTCCTCCCATTCCCCTAACCACCCACTCCCACTTTTTGGCCCTGGCGTTCCCCTGTACTGGGGCATATAAAGTTTGCAAAACCAAGGGGCCTCTCTTCCCAGTGATGGCCGACTAGGCCACCTTCTGCCACATATGCAGCTAGAGACACGAGCTCTGGGGGTACTTATTAGTTCATATTGTTGTTCCACCTATAGGGTTGCAGACCCTTTCAGCTCCTTGGGTACTTTCTCTAGCTCCTCCATTGGGGGCCCTGTGTTCCATCCTATAGGTGACTGTGAGCATCCACTTCTGTGTTTGCCAGGCACCGGCATAGTTTCACAAGAGACAACTATACCAGGGTCCTTTCAGCAAAATCTTGCTAGTATATTTCTTTGGCACATTCTTTCACTAAACTAACACTTTAAATTTTTCTAGAGGTTTAATTCATGTGTACCATAAGTTTCATTAAAATTAATCATAATATGTTTAGTTATGACTAGTAATACTAAAATTGCCAGAATTTTCAGCAGCTTAGCGTTTTTGAACTCTGGAGTAGAAATCTGACAAGTAAATTCATATATATATACATATATGTATATATGTATATGTATATATATATATATGGAACATGCACATATGTGTGTATGTGTGTATATATATATATATATGGAACACACTCACATGAACGCATGCACATATATGTATGCATTATATATGTATATGTCAAAAGGCAGCTACTTGTTCTTAAATATACACGCTCTTGTTATTCATTGAATTACAAAAATGTTCTCATGAAGTTGCATACTAATCATTACTTTACAGTCACAGCAACAGCATGTATAAGATATTTTCAATTGAAAAATAATTTCATATTTAGTTGCTTAGAAATATATAATCATCATTTCATAGATCAGCAAATTGAGGTTCAGAGATATTTGGAAGATTGATTAATGTATCAAAGTGGTAAGAGAGTCATAAGCTAGAAATATTCCAAATCCATCTTACTCCCAATTTCCCAAACTCTTTTAGCCTATAAATCTTTAACTTAGCTATTAATTATATAGTCAATGTCAGAAAAAAATGTGCCCTAAAACTATGTAGTTGTTGTTAAATACTGAGGGCAATAATGTTTTGGCAAGGAGTAAGAATATTGAGTCAGCCTCCAGTAAGATATCTTGAATGGTTTTTCCTGTTCAATGTAACAAAGCGTCTATGAATTTTGAAATCAAGTATTCTGTTTATTTGGGATACCTTTGAAATATGAGGAAATACTATATAAAATATTGATAAAGTTAAAAACAGAATTAAATAAATTTTTCTAAAATTTGTTTCTAGTTTGGGTGAAATTTTTTTCATTCATCTGGGCCTACCTGAAACAAAAACATTAACCTTGGAAGTGAAGGAGCAAATTTAATCAAATTAAAAACTCACAGTGAAAAATAAGTAAACAAACACACAAAACTATTTTATAGCACTAGAAAGTTAATGAAAACACAAATTCAAGTCCTTGAAAAGGGAGAATAGTACATAATGATGTTCTAATTGTATGATTTTCAGACTGAAGGAATGCTATGGGTGAGGAGATTTATAAGAGATGAAGCAGCCACACTGCATGAAAATGCTGCAAAGAAGATAAGGAGATTAACATAAAATTATTTAGTTGAGAAAAAAACACAGCCAATGAGCAAACATTTCTGGAAGCAAGACAGAGAACCAAGGCATATGAATCATGTTTCAATGTGTGTTTGATGCCAAAGCCATGCAGAAACAACAGCATGAGTTCTAAGCACCCTAAGTAAAAATTAAAGAATTAAACTCAGATTTTGATGCTATTCCGGAAGTATAATTTATAGAGTTCAACCAGATCATTTGTCTCATAAGACCAAAATTAAAACAAGAAAGTCTTTCAGGAAAGTTTCCATAATCCACAGCTAATATTAAACTTAATGTCTATGTTACAACTACAATTACCAAACAAATGAACCCTGAGTAAGTGGTGTGTATTTACAAGAGAAAATAGCAGTAGAAAACACATCTGTGACCAAGTTTGGTAATAATAAAATTTTAAAGAGCTTACTAAAATCTACTTCTAGTTTGCCTGAGATTTGTCATGTGTGTGTGTGTGTGTGTGTGTGTGTGTGTGTATGATGAAAAATGATAATTAAGCAATTGAAAGCAGGATTACTACTACTTTCATGGACTGTGATGGACTATTAGAAATAATATTGAAGTCAAATGCAGAAATCCAAAAGTAAAAATATACAAGTGAAGGAACCAAGTAAAATATATTAGCAAGGAAAAGGCAAAACAAACAAACAAAAAGCTGTTAAAAAAATCCTCCAAGCACAAAGTATAAGTTACTATTATTTAAGTTGTTCTCATTCTAGAAAATGTCAACTTAAAATTTATTCATAATTCATTGTAGGCATAATGTTTTTGTACATTGTGTAAAGACCACCCCTGTGTTATTCAAATGCTGATTTCTCAGGCCTCATACGGTATTGTAATGTTTATGTCAAGAATCACCTCTCTCCAGTTTGTATAAGCAAAGCCCATCATTTATCCTCTGCATCGCCAATAAAAACTGGAAAGGCCAGAAACTAAGCAAGAGAGAGAATAGGGTGGGACTTCTGTCAGCCAAAGAAGGAGGGACGAAAGAGAGGATGAAAAAGTGATCCAAAGAGACATCAGGTTAGAACACACCTAAAGCCCTGAGGACCAGACCAATACAAAAATGCAAGTGTATCTGGGATTTTGGGTGGGATTAGAGGATTAAAATAGATCAATGATTGCCAAGGTATTTTGCGGTAAAGCTTGATTAAATCAATCTTGTCTCTCTGGGTCACTACTGGGGAACCAGCTAGGATAAAGAACTACAGCCACTATATTACTTGACTGCACAAATTCATATTAAAATTACCATTGTAATTCATCATAAAAGTTACATTTTAATTATTCATTTTATTTTTGAGATCACACTTATATGCATTACATGATACATATAATTATAAACTACAATAATATAACCTTTTTCTCTTTACCTTTCTCTCTCTAAACCCATATATATAATATACCTCACTCTTGAGAAAAAACATTTTTAAAGTACTATGAATAGAGAAAAGAAGAGTTTTTCGGGAAACATTACATTTGTTCCAATATACAAGAAACAGAAAATGATATACTTTAAAATGCTTAAAGGGCAACTGGATCTTATGTACACCAAAAGGAAACATGTCAACAGCATTTGTAGCAATTTATTGTATTTAATTAAACTATATTTGTATCATGTCACCCCCTCTTTATCTACTCCCTCCCAAATTCATTCCTTAATTATCATTGTTACATATATAATGTATGTGTGAATATATAAATATACCTGCTACATCCATTTAGTCTTGCTTGTATGTGTGTGTTTTTAGACTTTCCACTTGATTTTAGATAACCAGGTAAGGGCTTCTCCCTGAGACTCATTCTCCCTCTCTGAGCAGCGGTTAACTATAACTCTTCATTTAGGGGTGGGGACCTATGAGATTTCCTGTATGCACATTGTCATGCTGTCTTGCATTTTTGTTTTTCGAGTCTTGTTTAATAATGAGATTTTTAAGATTTCATAGGTGTAGTTTCCCTGTCAAGTCTAGAAGGCATAATCTCAAAGCAGACTTCCTGGTACATTGGCTCTTAACAATCTTTTCACCTCTTTTCTGGATGTTTCCCTGAGCCTTTAGTTCAGGGGTTACTCTATAGATATACTAATAGGTGTTGGGTACCATGTGTTCAGTGTTCTCTGCTTTTTGACCAGTTGTGTCTTCTGTAATTGTCTCTATCACAAGCTTACCCAATAAGGGGTAAAAGCTATACTCCTCTGTGGATATCAGAGTAAGTATTTTCAATTTCGTTAGGAATTATACCAATTTGAGAAAGAAGCAGTCTCCTTTCAGTTCCACGAACTCTCTAACAAATTGTAGCAGGTTAGGTTTATAGTACCAGAGGTAATCTCCCCTTGTTAAATGGACTTTAAGTACAGCCATTGGCTAGTGTCAAAATATAAGTGACGGGCACAAGTCCCTTCCGCTCGACTCGAGCCCGGGGCTACCTTGCCAGCAGACTCTTGCCCAACACCCGCAAGGGCCCACACGGGACTCCCCACGGGATCCTAAGACCTCTGGTGAGTGGAACACAGCGCCTGCCCCAATCCAATCGCACGGAACCTGAGACTGCGGTACATAGGGAAGCAGGCTACCCGGGCCTGATCTAGGGCACAAGTCCCTTCCACTCGACTCGAGCCCCGGGTTACATTGCCAGCAGAGTCTTGCCCAACACCCGCAAGGGCCCACACGGGACTCCCCACGGGATCCTAAGACCTCTAGTGAGTGGAACACAACTTCTGCCAGGAGTCTAGTTCGAACACCAGATATCTGGGTACCAGCCCTGCAAGAAGAGAGCTTGCCTGCAGAGAATACTCTGCCCACTGAAACTAAGGAGAGTGCTACCCTCCAGGTCTGCTTATAGAGGCTAACAGAGTCACCTGAAGAACAAGCTCTTAACAGTGACAACTAAAACAGCTAGCTTCAGAGATTACCAGATGGCAAAAGGCAAACGTAAGAATCCTACTAACAGAAATCAAGACCACTCACCATCATCAGAACGTAGCACTCCCACCCCACCTAGTCCTGGGCACCCCAACACAACCGAAAATCTAGACCCAGATTTAAAAACATTTCTCATGATGATGATAGAGGACATCAAGAAGGACTTTCATAAGTCACTTAAAGAATTACAGGAGAGCACTGCTAAAGAGTTACAGGCCCTTAAAGAAAAGCAGGAAAACACAGCCAAACAGGTAGAAATCATTAAAGAAAAACAGGAAAACACATCCAAACAGGTGATGGAAATGAACAAAACCATACTAGAACTAAAAGGGGAAGTAGACACAATAAAGAAAACCCAAAGCGAGGCAACGCTGGAGATAGAAACCCTAGGAAAGAGATCTGGAACCATAGATGCGAGCATCAGCAACAGAATACAAGAAATGGAAGAGAGAATCTCAGGTGCAGAAGATTCCATAGAGAACATGGACACAACAGTCAAAGAAAATACAAAATGCAAAAGGATCCTAACTCAAAACATCCAGGTAATGCAGGACACAATGAGAAGACCAAACCTACGGATAATAGGAATTGATGAGAATGAAGATTTTCAACTTAAAGGGCCAGCTAATATCTTCAACAAAATAATAGAAGAAAACTTCCCAAACATAAAAAAAAGAGATGCCCATGATCATACAAGAAGCCTACAGAACTCCAAATAGACTGGACCAGAAAAGAAATTCCTCCCGACACATAATAATCAGAACAACAAATGCACTAAATAAAGATAGAATATTAAAAGCAGTAAGGGAGAAAGGTCAAGTAACATATAAAGGAAGGCCTATCAGAATTACACCAGACTTTTCACCAGAGACTATGAAAGCCAGAAGAGCCTGGACAGATGTTATACAGACACTAAGAGAACACAAATGCCAGCCCAGGCTACTATACCCGGCCAAACTCTCAATTACCATAGATGGAGAAACCAAAGTATTCCACGACAAAAACAAATTCACACAATATCTTTCCACGAATCCAGCCCTTCAAAGGATAATAACAGAAAAGAAGCAATACAAGGACAAAAATCACGCCCTAGAAACACCAAGAAAGTAATCATTCAACAAACCAAAAAGAAGACAGCCACAAGAACAGAATGCCAACTCTAACAACAAAAATAAAAGGGAGCAACAATTACTTTTCCTTAATATCTCTTAATATCAATGGACTCAATTCCCCAATAAAAAGACATAGACTAACAGACTGGCTACACAAACAGGACCCAACATTCTGCTGCTTACAGGAAACCCATCTCAGGGAAAAAGACAGACACTACCTCAGAGTGAAAGGCTGGAAAACAATTTTCCAAGCAAATGGACTGAAGAAACAAGCTGGAGTAGCCATTTTAATATCGGATAAAATCGACTTCCAACCCAAAGTTATCAAAAAAGACAAGGAGGGACACTTCATACTCATCAAAGGTAAAATCCTCCAAGAGGAACTCTCAATTCTGAATATCTACGCACCAAATGCAAGGGCAGCCACATTCATTAGAGACACTTTAGTAAAGATCAAAGCATACATTGCACCTCACACAATAATAGTGGGAGACTTCAACACACCACTTTCTTCAAAGGACAGATCGTGGAAACAGAAACTAAACAGGGACACAGTGAAACTAACAGAAGTTATGAAACAAATGGACCTGACAGATATCTACAGAACATTTTATCCTAAAACAAAAGGATATACCTTCTTCTCAGCACCTCATGGGACCTTCTCCAAAATTGACCATATAATTGGTCACAAAACAGGCCTCAATAGATACAAAAATATTGAAATTGTCCCATGTATCCTATCAGACCACCATGGCCTAAGACTGATCTTCAATAACAACATAAATAATGGAAAGCCAACATTCACGCGGAAACTGAATAACACTCTTCTCAATGATACCTTGGTCAAGGAAGGAATAAAGAAAGAAATTATAGACTTTTTAGAGTTGAATGAAAATGAAGCCACAACGTACCCAAACCTATGGAACACAATGAAAGCATTTCTAAGAGGGAAACTCATAGTTCTGAGTGCCTCCAAGAAGAAACGGGAGACAGCACATACTAGAAGCTTGACAACACATCTAAAAGCCCTAGAAAAAAAGGAAGCAAATTCACCCAAGAGGAGTAGACAGCAGGAAATAATCAAACTCAGGGGTGAAATCGACCAAGTGGAAACAAAAAGAACTATTCAAAGAATTAACCAAACGAGGAGTTGGTTCTTTGAGAAAATCAACAAGATAGATAAACCCTTAGCTAGATTCACTAAAGGGCACAGGGACAAAATCCTAATTAACAAAATCAGAAATGAAAAGGGAGACATAACAACAGATCCTGAAGAAATCCAAAACACCATCAGATCCTTCTACAAAGGGCTATACTCAACAAAACTGGAAAACCTGGACGAAATGGACAAATTTCTGGACAGATACCAGGTACCAAAGTTGAATCAGGATCAAGTTGATCATCTAAACAGTCCCATATCACCTAAAGAAATAGAAGCAGTTATTAATAGTCTCCCAACCAAAAAAAGCCCAGGACCAGATGGGTTTAGTGCAGAGTTCTATCAGACCTTCAAAGAAGATCTAATTGCAGTTCTGCACAAACTATTTCACAAAATAGAAGTAGAAGGTACTCTACCCAACTCATTTTATGAAGCCACTATTACTCTGATACCTAAACCACAGAAAGACCCAACAAAGATAGAGAACTTCAGACCAATTTCTCTTATGAATATCGATGCAAAAATCCTCAATAAAATTCTCGCTAACCGAATCCAAGAACACATTAAAGCAATCATCCATCCTGACCAAGTAGGTTTTATTCCAGGGATGCAGGGATGGTTTAATATACGAAAATCCATCAATGTAATCCATTATATAAAGAAACTCAAAGACAAAAACCACATGATCATCTCGTTAGATGCAGAAAAAGCATTTGACAAGATCCAACACCCATTAATGATAAAAGTGTTGGAAAGATCAGGAATTCAAGGCCCATACCTAAACATGATAAAAGCAATCTACAGCAAACCAGGAGCCAACATCAAAGTAAATGGAGAGAAGCTGGAAGCAATCCCACTAAAATCAGGGACTAGACAAGGCTGCCCACTTTCTCCCTACCTTTTCAACATAGTACTTGAAGTATTAGCCAGAGCAATTCGACAACAAAAGGAGATCAAGGGGATACAAATTGGAAAAGAGGAAGTCAAAATATCACTTTTTGCAGATGATATGATAGTATATATAAGTGACCCTAAAAATTCTACCAGAGAACTCCTAAACCTGATAAACAGCTTCAGTGAAGTAGCTGGATATAAAATAAACTCAAACAAGTCAATGGCCTTTCTCTATACAAAGAATAAACAGGCTGAGAAAGAAATTAGGGAAACAACACCCTTCTCAATAGTCACAAATAATATAAAATATCTTGGCGTGACTCTAACTAAGGAAGTGAAAGATCTGTATGATAAAAACTTCAAATCTCTGAAGAAAGAAATTAAGGAAGATCTCAGAAGATGGAAAGATCTCCCATGCTCATGGATTGGCAGGATCAACATTATAAAAATGGCTATCTTGCCAAAAGCAATCTACAGATTCAATGCAATCCCCATCAAAATTCCAACTCAATTCTTCAACGAATTGGAAGGAGCAATTTGCAAATTTGTCTGGAATAACAAAAAACCTAGGATAGCACAAAGTCTTCTCAAGGATAAAAGAACTTCTGGCGGAATCACCATGCCAGACCTAAAGCTTTACTACAGAGCAATTGTGATAAAAACTGCATGGTACTGGTATAGAGACAGACAAGTAGACCAATGCAATAAAATTGAAGACCCAGAAATGAACCCACACACCTATGGTCACTTGATCTTCGACAAGGGAGCTAAAACCATCCAGTGGAAGAAAGACAGCATTTTCAACAATTGGTGCTGGCACAACTGGTTGTTATCGTGTAGAAGAATGCGAATCGATCCATACTTATCTCCTTGCACTAAGGTCAAATCTAAGTGGATCAAGGAACTTCACATAAAACCAGAGACACTGAAACTTATAGAGGAGAAAGTGGGGAAAAGCCTTGAAGATATGGGCACAGGGGAAAAATTCCTGAACAGAACAGCAATGGCTTGTGCTGTAAGATCGAGAATTGACAAATGGGACCTAATGAAACTCCAAAGTTTCTGCAAGGCAAAAGACACCGTCAATAAGACAAAAAGACCACCAACAGATTGGGAAAGGATCTTTACCTATCCTAAATCAGATAGGGGACTAATATCCAACATATATAAAGAACTCAAGAAGGTGGACTTCAGAAAATCAAATAACCCCATTAAAAAATGGGGCTCAGAACTGAACAAAGAATTCTCACCTGAGGAATACCGAATGGCAGAGAAGCACCTGAAAAAATGTTCAACATCCTTAATCATCAGGGAAATGCAAATCAAAACAACCCTGAGATTCCACCTCACACCAGTCAGAATGGCTAAGATCAAAAATTCAGGTGACAGCAGATGCTGGCGTGGATGTGGAGAAAGAGGAACACTCCTCCATTGTTGGTGGGAGTGCAGGCTTGTACAACCACTCTGGAAATCAGTCTGGCGGTTCCTCAGAAAATTGGACATAGTACTACCGGAGGATCCAGCAATACCTCTCCTGGGCATATATCCAGAAGATGCCCCAACTGGTAAGAAGGACACATGCTCCACTATGTTCATAGCAGCCTTATTTATAATAGCCAGAAGCTGGAAAGAACCCAGATGCCCCTCAACAGAGGAATGGATACAGAAAATGTGGTACATCTACACAATGGAGTACTACTCAGCTATTAAAAAGAATGAATTTATGAAATTCCTAGCCAAATGGATGGACCTGGATGGCATCATCCTGAGTGAGGTAACACATTCACAAAGAAACTCACACAATATGTACTCACTGATAAGTGGATATTAGCCCCAAACCTAGAATACCCAAGATATAAGATATAATTTGCTAAACACATGAAACTCAAGAAGAATGAAGACTGAAGTGTGGACACTATGCCCCTCCTTAGATTTGGGAACAAAACACCCATGGAAGGAGTTATAGAGACAAAATTTGGAGCTGAGATGAAAGGATGGACCATGTAGAGACTGCCATATCC
This sequence comes from Mus musculus, assembly GCF_000001635.26. Classification (NCBI taxonomy): domain Eukaryota; kingdom Metazoa; phylum Chordata; class Mammalia; order Rodentia; family Muridae; genus Mus; species Mus musculus. The sequence goes on from NC_000078.6 coordinate 66,109,072, forward strand.
AGGGATCCACCCCATAATCAGCATCCAAACGCTGACACCATTGCATACACTAGCAAGATTTTATTGAAAGGACCCAGATGTAGCTGTCGCTTGTGAGACTATGCTGGGGCCTAGCAAACACAGAAGTGGATGCTCACAGTCAGCTAATGGATGGATCATAGGGCTCCCAATGGAGGAGCTAGAGAAAGTAGCCAAGGAGCTAAAGGGATCTGCAACCCTATAGGTGGAACAACATTATGAACTAACCAGTACCCCGGAGCTCTTGACTCTAGCTGCATATATATCAAAAGATGGCCTAGTCGGCCATCACTGGAAAGAGAGGCCCATTGGACTTGCAAACTTTATATGCCCCAGTACAGGGGAACACCAGGGCCAAAAAGGGGGAGTGGGTGGGCAGGGGAGTGGGGGTGGGTGGATATGGGGGACTTTTGGTATAGCATTGGAAATGTAAATGAGCTAAATACCTAATAAAAAATGAAAAAAAATATAAGTGACACTATTGCATTTCTCGGCATATTTGTGTTTATCATTGTAATCCATAGAAAACACAGTTATATAGAATCACTTACTGTTTCCCTCCCTTGGTGGCTTCTGTTTTATCCTCTGGTACTATGGAAACTAGTCTTCAGGAAGAAGGGTTTTATCTCAGATAGAGCATGAATGCCTTGATTCCCAGGTCTGAAATGTGTTGTATCTTCAGCAATGTGGACTTTCTTTCGACTTCTAGAAGGCAAGCAAGGGCAATAACAATTGTTGCACATTCTTTGGAGAATATCTTGGACTCTGCTAACCAGCAACTCAATAGAAGGTTTCTTATGCATCATTCTGAGATTTTTGTTGCTATATACTGTTTTTGAGGGGAGGATTGGCACTGGACGTGGAATAACTACATGTGAGCATGCATACGTGAGTATCTGTGTGTGTGTGTGTGTGTGTGTGTGTGTGTGTGTGTGTGTGTTTGTGTTTGTGTATTTGTGTGTATGTGTGTGTGCATGTATGTGTGCAGGTATGTTGTGTGTGTGTGTGTTAGAATTCTCATTTTCCCATCTGAAAAATAGTCGTAGCACGTAAAGACATGCCAAGTTCTTATCTTACATCTATTTTTAAAAAGAATATTTGTGTACTATATGTGTATAAAATTAAAATTTTATAGACACTGGTAGTTTCTATCTCTGTATTTTACTAAACTTACTTTCATAAAGATACTTTTTAAATGTGTCTTATATAGAAGGTCAGTGCAATTTTAATTTATATATGCATCTGAGAATATCTTGATGAAGAAGCAATGTTTGGATGAAATTTAAAATAAACAAATGACTTGTTATCATTTATTTTATTCAATAAATTTAGATGACTTTATTTTAATAAAATCAATTTGATCTGTAGTAAAGATATTATATATTCTGGTTCATTAGCAACAATAAATAAAATGTTTTAAAAATGAAGTGTAAATGAAAATCTATGGAGTTAAAATATTTTCATCAAAATATAAGTCAATGCAAATCTTCTAAATGTTAAAATCATACCTTGGGGTATTTTTTCAAAGGTATTCAAAATCACCCATTAAAGCAAAATTAAAATACAATTACAGCTAATCAACTTTAAACTTCAACAAAACATTTAAATACAACTAAGTATTTATGTATTTCTGAACATTTAAGAACAATCTATTTGTAATTCGAGTACTTAACTCAGTGAAATTGCCAATGAACTAATATGTCTCAAGCTACACATATACAAGTGAAAGAATAATGCATTATGCACCTTCCAGGTGCAAGTATTGTGATTGCATGGTAATTACACTAATTGTAATTGTACGTGAATAACTTTAGAATAAACAGGAAATCACCAAGCAGCAATAGAGTGAATGTTCAGGACTTCTGGAGAAGGATGGTTCTTGCCATATGAATCAGTTCCATTCCTTTCTCTGCAGTAGTATTTTTAAATGACTGACAAGCTGTCTTAACACAGCTGGGGGTAGAGATGAACCATCTCTTTCCATAATGGGGACACACCAACGCAAAGGCAAGTGATTGTGGAAGTCATGGCTCCTGATGTTAGTGGAAGGACACCTCAGTAACATCAGAAGGTGGCCTTATGTGAGATCTTTCTGCTGTGGCTTATTACACAAGTACGAGTTCCTGAATGCAGTTTAGGGTGATTTTTTTCTGTTGAACTATGGCTTGCTGTCTGTTATTTTTTTCTAGTACCTGTACAAGGTGTTTCATAGTCTCATTATCTACTTTAAAGATCAGAGAGACTTTTTTATAATATCTGAATATATTCCAAGTTTTCAAAGAAAAAGAAAAAATTGAGGGAATAATTAACCATTAGGACCAGAAAATATTTTCTTTTCATAAATGTAACAGTTCTGGAGAATCAATAAAGGTTTTCTGTATCATCTGCTATTTTAATTGGGAAAAATTTAAGTGCCAACTGGAAACAAAAAGAAATCATATCTACTCCGTCTTATGATCAATGGTTATTCTTGATTTAAGGAAAACCTTCAAGAAATAATCACCCAATGATCTCTACAGCAATTCCTAGAACAATGGAGTAAAGATATATGACAGGTAAATATTGGCTTTGTATAGCAAGCAAGATCTCAGATAATAAAACAGTATGCATAATACTATATATTTTTACATGAAGGTATATATAGCACAAGAAAACACCTAGAAAAACTTTGACTACAATTATTTTCAAGATCTGAATTTTTAAGTGTTGTTCATCCCTATTTATGAGCCTAAATATATTATTTTTTAAATTGAGATACATGTACCTGAGTGTGTGTGTGTATATCTGTGTGTGCATGTGTGTGTGCCTGTGTGTGTGTATGTGTGTGCATATGTGTATGAAAAAGGAACTCACCTGAGAAAATATCTCCATCAGATTTGCCTGTAGGCAACTGGTAGGGTATTTTCTTAATTAATGATTAATTTAGGAAGGCCCAGTATACTGAGGACAGTTCCAGCCTTCAGCAAGTGCTTGAAATCAGGCTAGGACATCCTTGTCATCAGGAAGAAGTGAAGGAACATGTCCATAAGCATCATTGATAGATGTAGGCATATAGTGTTGTTAAAGGCATTTCAGATAGAGCACCCTGGTTGGCTAAAAACAAAACAATCTCTGATCAACCTTATGAAATAGTCTCTATACAACAAAACTGAATAGATTTAAGTCTAAAAACAGTTTCAAATCCACAATCAATAATTTCAATATGTTTATAAAACTTGACTAGAATAACCACATAGTAATAGATATTATCTTGTGGAATGACAGTTTCCATTTGCTTTTAAACTTATCTTCCAATTTTAGACCACCACGTCTGTGTAAAGCATACTATTAAGCTATTAAATATTCTTTGATATCCTCTTCAAGCTAGTACTAATTTATCTTTTCAAAGAACACAGTGATGGTGCTTAATTTATTCAGTGTACCTTTTTCAACATGCTACAGTGAATATCAAATATGTGTTCTACCAAACTTATTTAGACACATTTTGAGAAAAGAATTTCATAGTCCAATGATGTTAGAAGGCACATTATAATTTATCTCTTCTGGAAATTAAAACAAATATGTTAAATGTGTTTTTAAAAGTTTCTTTATATTTTATGTGTATGTGTGAGTCCCTGAATGTATGTATGTGCATCACATGTGTTACTGAGGAGGATGTCAAATAACTGTGGGTACTAGGAGCTAAAATGTAGCCCTCTGAAAGACCAGCAAATACTCCAATCTACTGAATCTTCTCCCTAGTACCTTATATGTACTTTAAAAAATAAGGTCAGAATTTGCAAGATGGCAAAGTTGGGGAAAGGCAGTTACCAGTAGATATGATGAGCTGAATTCTACCCCTGGAATACACATGATAGAAAATAAAAATTGACTCCTGCAGTTGTCCTTTAATGTATGTGCTCTGCTATGAACACACACAACTAAATGGCATTTAAAAACTAAAATCAGGTTAATGAAACTAAAACAGTTTATTTCACAAACGATTGTACCTTTATATTTTTCATACTTTGCTTTCTCATGGTGACATATCTTAATACAGTTGGTGAGGATTCTCATTATTTATAGAATTGCAATATTTGAGCTAGAAGAGACTTGCTTAAGTATTGCATAGCACATTCAAAAATTCTAGAGAACAGACCAAAGATGGCAGTGTGTTTTGTATTCCAGAAGATAACTGCCTCAAGTTGTTTTCCCCTCTGTGATTCATGTTTATGCCTTGCCTCTGAATCATACATGAAAACAGGCAGCTGAGTGTACACTGTCAGCCACTAAGCACTTTTTAATGAACCAGACCACACTTTGTTTGAACATGCATCAATGTTTATGGGTTTGTTTCATGACAGCACCAGAATAAGAATCATTTCAGCCTAGAGAAAATGAAACCTTCCAGTAATGAGGGCTTCAGAACAGGACCCAACTTCCCTATTGGTTCAATCACTCATTTTATCTGTTACTCTATTTATTCTCTGTGTAGTGTGTTATAGGGTATATGATTTATTCATAGACGGCTCTGTTACTACTGAATGATTGTACTCTAAATCCCGGAAAGTCATGGCAAAACCTATTAAAGGAGGAGAATGATGATCAATATACCATTCCTCTACATCCCAAGGGATTTTTTAAAGTGAATAAATACTATTGACTGTTATATTTGAACCACATGAGAACATTAAAACTCACCATTTTTAGCCTAAAATTTGTTAATTTTATGGTTCAATATAACTTAAAACTGGCAATTTTTTACCTAAAAATAAAGACCATTGGTGGTTCAATATAACTAGCACAGGTTTAATCTGTTTAATTCTAATAATTCTCAGAGTTTCATTTCACCATAAAAGTCAATAATGACAAAAGAGATCTATACATATGAGGCCCCACCCTTGCTGAGGATTCATTGGGCTACCAAAGAAGAAACTAATTTCTTTTAGAGTATAGCTATTGGAGAACCTGTTCACTGTCTGATTAATAGCCCTATGCCTATGAATAAAAGTGACATTACAGAATACAGAGCAGTGGTAAAGGTCTAGGCTATCATGCACGAGGTCCAGGATTGGATCCACAGCATCATAGAAATCAATTTTTAAAAATGAAATAAATAACAAAAAAGAGAACAAGATGGAATAGACTATATTCTCTAATGACTTTGGTATGGTCCAATATCCAAAAAATTAAGATATAAAACAGTAAACTTCCTGAGGTTGCCTGTTTCCATTCTTTCTGCTGGGCCTCAGGGCTTCAGTCCTTTTCCCTCACCCAATACGAGATAAGGTTCCCCTCTCATAGCAACCCGGTCCACTTTCCCTCCCAGGTTCCTCCTTCCCTCCCTCCCCACTTGTGATTGATTTCTTCTCTCTCCCAAGTGGGACTGAAGTGTCCTCACTTAGGCACTTCAGCTTGTTGAGCTTTTTGAGTTCTGTAGACAATATCTTGCGTATTCTGTAGTTTTTTGGTTTTTGGTTTTGGGTTTTTTTTTTGGCTAATATCCGCTTATCAGTGAGTACATACCATGCATGTTCTTTTGAGTCTGAGTTACCTCACTCAGGATGATATTTTCTAGTTCCATTCATATGCCTGCAAAACTCAGGATGTCCTCATGCTTAATAGCTGAGTAGTAAAGTATTCCATTGTGTAAATGAACCATATTTTCTGTATCCATTCTTCTGTCATGGGACATCTAGGTTGTTTCCAGCTTCTGGCTATCACAAATAAGGCTTCTATGAACACAGGGGAACACATGCCCCTGTGGCATGGTGGGCCACCTTTTGGTTATATTCCCAAGAGTAGTATAGCTCGATCTTCAGGTAGATCAATTTCGAACTTTCTGAGGAACCTCCAGATTGGTTTCCAGAGTAGTTGTACCAGTTTGCAATCCCACCAGCAATGGAGGAGTGTTCCTCTTTCTCCACATCCTCTCCAATATGTGTCGTCACCTGAGGTTTTGATATTAGCCATTCTGAATGGTGTAAGGTAGAATATCAGGGTCGTTTTGATTTGCATTTCTCTGATCACTAAGGACTTTGAACATTTCTTTAGGTGCTTCTCAGCCATTCGAGACTCCTCAGTTGTGAATTCTCGGTTTAGTTCTATACCCCATTTTTTGATTAAGTTGTTTGTTTTTTTGGTGATTAACTTCTTTAGTTCTTTATATATTTTGGAAATTAGCCCTTTATCGGATGTGGGGTTTGTGACAATTTTATTTTCCAAATCTGTAGGTTGCTGATTTGTCTTATTGACCATTTCCTTTGCCTTACAGAAGCTTTCCAGTTTCATGAGGTCCCATTTATCAATTCTTGATCTTAGATCATGAACAATTGGAGTTCTGTTTAGGAAACTTCCTCCTGTGCCAACAAGTTCAAGGCTTTTTCCCCCTTTCTCTTCTATTAGATTCAGTTGAGGTCCTTGAAGGTGTGGGACGTGGAGCAGTCAGAGGGTGAATTGGGGTGGGGGCAGGAAATGGAATATGGAGTATAAAAAAATGAATTTAAAATAAAATAGAAGGCTTTTTTATGTTTTTAAAAAAAAACTGTAAACTTTCCAAATGTAACCATTTGGAGTTCTTTTTTTTTTTCCTTGCGGTCAACCATGCTTTAATTAATAAAAGTGGAAAAAAATATATATTCTGAATATAAGTTATAGATTATGTTGTTGTATGATAAAGGAGCCAACTAAGCTGGTAAAACTGAGGCTTAATTTCAGAGATCCAGATATGAGTTGGCAGTCAAAGGGTCAGCATGCCTTAGCACTACTGGATATGGAACTCTTTTGGTTTGTTTGTTTGTTTGTTTTTGTTTTTGTTTTTGCTTTTTTTTTTTATTGCTACGGTACTCTTAATTTCCACAGATCTTAGGTTTCAAATGAAAGTGAAAGTCTATATATCAGTTCTCTGGCATCATAATGAACTAAAAAGTATCATATGTGTTTTTGGATCAAAACACTCTTAAGTTTATTTTCTTACACTTGAAGAATACAGACAGCTGAAAGCCAACAGGTTGGGCCACTAAGCTGGGATGAGGATAGCGTCTGTTTTTTGCTTCTTTAAGAATTAAGCCAAGTGCCAGCATCTGTTTTTCTCTGTGTGCCTTCTCCTCTGTGTGTCAATAATAAATAAATAAGTATATGTCTGTCTGTCTGTCTGTCTCTGTATTATCTTTTTATGCACCTTTCCATGTGTAGGAGTACAGGTCCTCTAGTGACCTTTCTTGCAGATGTCAAAGACAACCTTTGGATGTCTGTCCTTCTCCTTTCATTTTGTATGAGATAATGTCTCTTTGTTTATGACTAAACCAGGCTTGTTCTTACAGTCTCCTGTCTCCACCTTCCACCTCCTGGCCAGCATGTCCTGGGATTAAAGACACTTGCACTTGTGCATCCTGCTTGTCCTCAGGTTTGTTCCACAAAAGCTTTTTCTTACTGAGTCATTTTCTCATCTTCTATACCAGTCTTTTACAAGAACAATTTTAATTGATTTTTGGACCAAACAGCAGATACTATCTTTTCAATATTATCAATTTATTAAATTGTCAAGATTTCCTTTTCCAATGAAGTCCCATTTTCAGGCCACATTAGAGCATTAAAACAAGGGCATATCTTTAGGGAGGAGCTCCCATTTCACTTACTCCAGAACAAAACTAGTTTTTGGATTTCTCAAGTCATATTATGGTTTTGGTTCAATTCCTTTTTTTTTTTTTTTTTTTTGACTCACTACCAAGTAGTCTGAGATCTCATGAGGCTCCTTTGTCATATTCAATATAAAAAACGAATGCATTGAGAAACACATCATATTTGCAGCATACAGAAGAAACTTGCAAAACATCCCCACCTTTCCCTTGTGTGCCCTCTGGTCCCTGGAAATAAAGTTCTCAGTAGGAGAATGAGCTTATGCCATGATTTAAATCTTCATCAAGCAAGTGTTGCTGAATTGAAAATAACAGCAGATCAGAATATAATTCTCATAGCTACAAGTAATTTACTTTCTAGAATAAATATCCCTTGTTTTGTCAGACTAGTGATTATTCACAAAGCACTTTGAGCCAAAAAGCTCTTTGTAGTGCTATTGTGTAGAGTATTATAAGGACTTCCAATACATCTTATTTGTGTAACAATGATGAAAGAATTTCAGTAACAATGATCAAAGATGTAAGTCTTATGGAGTCCTTTACCTTTTAAAGTTAACTTTCAAAGATTATGAATTTTTTTATTATTTTTTGAAAAGTTGAGAAAGTATGTATGAGGCTGAAGAAATAGCTCAGTGATCAAGAGAGTCTATTGTTCCTTTTTTTTTTTTTTTTTTTGTTCCTATAGAACCTTAGTTCAGTTTTCAACATCCAGCCCAAAGGGCCAAACCCTTCCTGCAACTCTAGCTCCTAGGTATCTGACAGCCTCTTCTGGCCTTCTCAGAAACCTACATACACTTGTACATAGCCACGTATTTACATAATCAAAAGCAAAATAAGTCTTCTGTAAAACATTGATAAAATAATAATAATAAAGAATATTAAATAAGAAAATATCTAAACTAATGACTTTTGTGAGTTTTAAAATTTTTTACTTACTTCTTGTGTTTCTTAATAAAGTTATTATGTCAACCAGGCTGACATTGAGCTGTAACACCAATGATCATTAGCTTTCTAATAACTTCTGCCTGCCAGGTGCCAAGGCGGCAACAGTGAGCCTCCCAACTTAGCTCCAGGTTTTAGGTTTATTATAAAATAGAAAACACGCACATTTACTGTAACATGTAAATTCAACCTTCTTTTCACTCACTGGGTTTACTTGTCTGACATTATCAGTTCCTCTTTTGTCTTTCTGTTTACTCTCAAATTATAAACAATCAAAAGTTTCACATGTGACCTTCATTTCTCTGAAATTACCTAATAATTTCAAAATAACATTTTCACCATGAAAATTAATCAAATAATCTAAGGCTACCTGGAAGCATCCAGCTATAATGCTTACTTTCAAGTATTAGGCCTATATTTTATGAATGGGTTGCTTAGGAAATGATTAGTATTTTATGTGTTAGTAAAAAATGAGTTAATTAAAAGACCATTTCATGATCTTATTAGGGGTCTTTTATTCTTAAGGACTACAACACTGATAATTGACATAAAGAAATGAACATTTAGAAAGGTTGTTACAAATGCTGAGATAACATAAAAGAGATGCCCATTACAAGGTATCTTCTTGTGGGAACTAAGAAATTCCCCCCTAGCCATGAGTCACCATTCCAAAGTAATGAGAGTTCTGTTTGATTTTTCACAGGTCATTTTAGCACGTAGCCTTTTCTGTCTGATCTGTCATGACTCTTAAGACAGAAACTTGGAAGCTTAGTTTGCATCTGAAACCTAACAGGTGGAGCTGCAAGGGGGTAGGAGGGAGAATTTAAGGGTAAATTGAATATGTAAGCGGGGCTTGGCCTGTAGATTATTATAGCACATGAAAACCAGTATTCCCATCATCTCCGTGTATTCCTCAAACTTTCTTAGTTTGACACAATATCAGAGAAAACAACTGAAGAGATGGAGGCTTCTTTCTGACTCATGGTTTCAGTTTAGGCTCATAGGATTCCATTGCTCTTAAATCTGTGGCAAAGCCTCAATATGGAAAAAACATGGGAAGTGTATGACAGAGGAAAGCTGCTATCAGCCAGGAAGCTGAGACAGGTAGACAGGAACCAGGCAAAAGGAAGACTTACCCCTTCAAAACATATTCCAGTAACCTGCTTCCTCTCAAGAGGCATACTTTCTAAGAGGCCATTAAGTATGAAAATGCCAACGAATGTACCAATTGATGAACTTGGCACTATTATGACCCAATTTCAGAAGTGCCACTAGCTGTGAACAACGCTTACAACACATGAGACTGCGGAGATTCTTCTTATTCAAACATTATGACTAAATTTGAAACATTTGTGTTTAGTGTCTCCAACATAGATCCTTTGAGACTGAAGTAGGTGGTTTACAAGCCAACAGATAACCAAACCATGTTTTTTTTTTTCACTTTGATTCTATATTTCTTCTTGCCTTATAGATCTGCCTCTGAGACACAAGCTAGTTCCTCATTACTATGCTGAGGAACAAATCTAGGAACAAATCTAGCTTTGTCGTCTTAACAGGTTATGTTGCTGACACTGGATTAGAGTTAATTGGTGAATGAGCAAAGGACAGTCGTGGTTTAGCATCTTACTTCCATTTAGAAATTAAAAAAAAAAATGAAGTGCCACGACTACATAAAAGCTACCTTTTTTTTTTTTTTTTTTTTGAGTCATTGGGTAGGCGACCTCCCTCAAGGATAAACTGTGAATATGCAGAGTAATCTATGAAAACTAACCTCAAAAAAAAAAAAAAAGAATTACTTTGTCGTTGATGTTGTCATTGGCACAATGATTTGCTGATTAGAAGGAAATGGCTTTGCATGCAGCTGAATTGTCAACTCAGTATGGGGTTGGCCTGTCAACCAGCGAACACAGACATTTTCTGAACAGGTAAGGATTTCATCTTTTTCTAATCATTAAAGAGGTGTTTTCATTAGCATATGGAGTGAAATACAAAGGCTTGGTCTTAAATAAATGAAACAATTTGTCACTGCAGGTGACAAGTCTCCCTCCCTGTGTTAATGAGCATTGTTTGGGAGAGGAGACAGCAAGGAACTGGAGATTGAAATATAAAGCAGGGAGTGCACAGCCCCCACAGTGAAAACAGGTCTTTTGCTTTCAAGTGTAAACCCACCGTTTATTGTGTCCCCTGGTGAAAGAAAGGTGCTGTTCATTGTGTATTAACTCTGACCTTGAGAAACCACAAGGGAATGGGCTCTGCAAAGGAAGAAAATAAACTAGGCTTAAGGAGAGATTTCCTTTTGTTTAAATTATCTAAAGTCGAAAGAATTATCAAGGCTTTGTAAAAATGAACTTTGATTCCTTTACTAATTATCAACAGAAAAATCTCATCCCTAATTATTTGCTTCACAGTGAAAAGTTTCCAAACCCATATAACACCTAAAATAAAGTTTATTAGATTGTATAATTATGCTGCCAAATTGCATGTGATGTTTATACAAATGGAATTGTTTACTACTTCTTTAAATGAGTAGTATAAAATGGGAATATTTACCCTCTGAAGAAATTTGATGATATTAAAGATAGCATAACTGTCTTCTCATCTTTTTCAGCATCTTAAAAAAATGAATGCTATATAAGATACAGAGTTGTTCATCATCATTAATAAAGTATCAATAGAGTTTAAAGGAGAAGGTTGACCAAGGGAACTTGAATGAGGAATTAACTGTATTAGGACATTGTGCAATTGTGAAGGAAGGAGGATAGAATGATATGAAAAGTACGTTGGGGAGATTAAGTACAAGTTAGTAACCATCTCTACTGAAATACAGGGATGGCCCAATGGTGGGGGCTATGAGGGATTCCAGGAAGCTGGTAATTTTTTGCAAATTAACAGGACATTAGGCTCACCTAGGCCAACAAGGCTATATTATATAACTCTTGCTTTTAAAGGTCTCTAGTCCAAACATGAGATGATAGCTTCTTTGCTGCTGGTAAGTAGGGGTAGTGGCACAGAAATATACATAAGAAGAAGGAACCAAACTGGTTCTTTTGTCACTATACCTCATCCAGTGACGCTCCTCCACTCCCCACTTTCTAGCATCAAGCAGATGCCAATTTTGGCCAAGCCCTGGTGAGATCATGGAACTCTGAAAAGCATAGTTTTAGTATAAGTAGGATGACACACTATACACTACCATTTCAATCTCACATACTAATCACTTGGATCTGAAGGTTGGGTTGTCAGTTATTTAAACTGTTGGTAATGTTGTTTATGTGAGAACACAGTTTTACCACATAGCTTTGCGAGTTTTGTTGCTGCTTCTAATTTTTCCTAAGTATTACTTTTCAATTTGATTTTCTGGAGCATTATTAAATGTATAATGGGTCACCCCTTCTGTTTATCTCCTAACATGCTTTAGGTTTTGTTTTATGCTAATATAGTTCTGGATATTTTGGAAAGTTTCTGACTGGAAGAAATTTTTATAATTATCATATGTTTTACAGTGTAGAAATCGTCTTTTTTTCCCACCAAGGTTTAAATATCTAAAAGAGGAGTTATATTGTATGGGTTTTCTTTCTGTCACTCAATAAGATGAATTACATAAATTGATGTCTTAGCAGTAGATTATCTTTGCACCACTGCATCCCTAAAGAAAAGTCCCATGTGGTCCTGATGCATGAATTCCTCATTCTGATACTGTAGTATGCACCCAACTGTTTATTGGTGAGAATGTTTAGCTGTAGTTCCTTTAGTTTTATGTTTTTAGAAGTCTATCAATGTAGGATTCAATGCTATATCTATTTCAATATGAATATTTCACAGATCTCTTGATATTGCATATTTGGAAGCAGTTATTGAATGTTTGAAAAAACACTTGTTTAAATTTAATTGTTAAAACATCTGGGTTTCTGTGAATTGTATATATTTGTGCTTGTAATACTGTTGATAAATGAATTCTTTCCAGAAATTAATTTCAATGTGATGGTTTATCTGTTAATACCGTATCTATTATCTATAGTAGTACATATTAATTATTGTATTAATTATTTTTCTCTTGCTGTCACAGAATACCTTGGAAAAGACAACTTGTAGCAGGAAGAGTTTAATTGACTTTACAGTTGCTTCATCATGGTTAGGGAGGCCCCTTAGCCAGCACCAGGCACAGGAGGATGAACATTCCTCAGCTACAAGCGTGAAACAAACTGAGAGAACTGGAAATAGGTGAAGAGGACATAGTGTCAAAAGTTGCCCACATCAACATACTTCCTCTGGCAAAGCCACATCTCCTTAACCATCCACCAGAGACCTCTATGGGTACATTTCTCATCAAACCACAATAATAGATATATTATTTTTTAACACTAATGGATAGTTTAATGACAATGTTTATACTTTCTATGGTTGCTGTGGCATATTCTGGAAAAATATATTTCTAGTCATTTGTGCGTTTTTCTTTTATTTCTGCTGAATTGGAATAGTTTCAGAGTATCGAGTTGTAAACCTGTACTGCTTCGTGTGGAACACGTGTAGTCTACAGATTTGTTCTGGCATTAAACTCCCAAAACCCACATGGTAGAAGGAAAAAACTGACGTCAGAGTTCTCCTCTGATCTACATACATACAGATATCCTGCTATAAGCATCACTACACACAAACACACATATACACACACAAAAAAATGAGTAAATATGTTAACAAATAAATGTAAACCCTTATGCCATAATGTGAATTTTATGTTCACTTTAAAATATAGCAGAATATCTTAGTTAACTTCTAAAACGTGTTCAAATCCCACCATTTATTTTCTGTGCTATGAGAATGGAGGGGCCTTTAAGAGTCTACTGAGTCACACCAAGGTATTTTATATTATTTGTGACTATTGTGAAGGGTATTGTTTCCAAAGTGTGGGCACTTTGCCCCTTTTTAGAATTGGGAACAAAACACCCATGGAAGGAGTTACAGAAACAAAGTTTGGAGCTGAGATGAAAGGATGGACCATCTAGAGACTGCCATACCCGGGGATCTATCCCATAATCAGTCTCCAAACGCTGACACCATTGCATACACCAGCAAGATTTTGCTGAAAGGACCCTGATATAGCTGACTCTTGTGAGGCTATGCAGGTTCCTGGCAAACACAGAAGTGGATGCTCACAGTCAGCTATTGGATGGAACACAGGGCCCCCAATGGAGGAGCTAGAGAAAGTATCCAAGGAGCTAAAGGGGTCTGCAACCCTATAGGTAGAACGACAATATGAGCTAATCAGTACCCCTAGAGTTTGTGTCTCTAGCTGCATATGTAGCAGAAGATGGCCTAGTTGGCCATCATTGGGAAGAGGCCCCTTGGTCTTGCAAACTTTATATGCCTCAGTACAGGGGAACACCAGGGCCAAGAAGTGGGAGTGGGAGAGGGAAGTGAGGGGGAAAGGTATGGGGGGCTTTTGGGATAGCATTGGAAATGTAAATGAAGAAAATACCTAATAAAAAATTTAAAAAAAAAGAGTCCACTGAGACAGACTGCTAGGAAATAAGGAATTTATTAGAAGAGTTATTAAAGCCACAGACAGACAGAAAACAGACAGACACAGGAGCACCATGGGAACTCCAAGGAGTGTGCAGGCCTCACTGCCAGAGACAGACAACATGACAGGGTCTCTAATGATCAAAATCAGAGCCCTTGTGGCAGAATGAGCCTCTTCTAATGGTTCTATGGGGGAAGGGGTGGGTTTCAAGCAAATGGCTGTAGTCAGGCTTTGTGATTCCCACACAAAAGGCAGGAGAAAGAATGAAAAGAGGATGTGTGGTTTGAGGTCAACTTGCGCCCTAGGTGCGGTACCTTTGTACCAGTACTGTCTATTTGCTAAGGACTTACCCACATTGTCTAGGTAGGGGGCCTGTAGGTATCTCTAAAAGTAGAAAGGCTGCCGCTTGAGTGGGAACTAGATTGTAAATATTTTTTTTTTCCTCCAGTGAGCTTGTTAAAACAGAAATTTCTGGTCTGAGCTAGGTCTCATGGTTGCCTTAGACTTCAACACTGTGAAATTTGGAGCTTGCAGGTGTCCATATTTTTACTGAGTCAGTTATGTTAAAAACAATGTATAACAAACTTCATTAGAATGTCTTAGTAAGAACTTTGCTTATTCTGACGGCGTACAAAAAATCTAAAGTTAGAGTGTTTAATCATAACATATTTCACTGAGGTTAAATTATCAATTCTTTTTGAGTACTTTTCTACTTTTAAATTCATTGTAGTACTTATCTCTCACATTCATATTGATAACTTAGTAATTTCATGTTTGATAATTTATCCCAGCCTTTCTCAGTTGCAAATTCGTATTGATAATTTATTTCTACATTTCTTGATTATAGGTTCACATTAATATATTCAGTGAGTTAATATTAAGATACTAAGGTTTTTACACTTGAAAACATATCCTGTCTTAGTGTGACCTGAATACCATAGACAGTTACATTCATGCAACACCTTCTAGAAGGCAACAAAATTTTCTTTCCATTCTTTATTGATGCAACTTTTAACTTAAATCTCCCTCATTTAGATAACTTTCTAGCTACATTCCTTTTATTAAATATTATATGACTATTTGATATCCATGGAAGTCAGTAAATTTTGAGAATTTGATTTAAAATAGTTAAATTCTGGATACAAAAATAACTTATTTTTATTACTTCCACTAGCATTAATGTTAAACAACTACCTCACTAATTGTCTTGTGTTCTGCATAGAAATCTTATACAAAAAAGTTAAGAACAAGAAAAATTATAGGGCTGGAGAGATGGCTCAGTGGTTAAGAGCACTGACTGGTCTTCCAGAGGTCCTGAGTTCAATTCCCAGCACCCACATGGTGGCTCACAACCATCTGTAATGAGAAACAAAGAAAAAACGTATTGGCCAGAGCGAGCGGGGTCCGGAGGAAGAGGGAGAAGGGAGAGGGGATGATTTTAAAAAATTCTAAATAATAACCCAATTGTTTTTGTAAATAACCAATCTTAATATAAAATAAAACCTTCATTGAAAAAAGTAGTTTATTGGTTATTTTATTTATTTCCATTTCAAATGTTATCCCCCTTCCCAGTTTCCTCATGTATACATATGTATACATTGATATATATATATATACATATATATATGTATATATATATATATATTGATAATTTCACATCGTATACCTCGATCACACTAATTTCGCTGTCATCCCTTCAGACTGCACCCACAAAAAAATAAAATAAAATAAAAATTAATTTAAACAGAAGAAAAAAATTTTAAAGCGCAATTTGTGCTATCAGCATGGTCAAAGTCTCAGCGGCCTGTTCCATGAGTAGAGTTTTACTTAATCCATAAGTAGAATGAATATCTGAGTTCCTCCCATGTAGCGCGTATGCCAGAAGCCATCAATTGTGGAGAGCTAACTTCAGCATCCTTGTCACACTTTTTGCCTTTCAAGTAAATAGACATAAAAAAATCACCTGCTTTTTCTGTCTGGATTTCTTTCTGCAACAATGCATTCCTGATATTAATGATGCACAGGTCAGTATTTAATTTTTTAATGTGTCTGAGTAGTATACAATAGTTTGAATAAAGCACTAATGTATCTATTTCCTCTTGATAAACATTGCATTTGATTCTAGTTTTGACCTGCCATAATATAAAGTTTATAAATGTTTTGGTTCAGTCATTTTATGAGTATTTGTGTTCCTATCTTTTGGGCCACCACTTGGGTATTATCTAATAAGACCAGCAATATTTTTCCAAAATAATTACATAATATCAGGATCACTATAATAATTACATAATATCAGGATCACTAATACTGCGTTATGATTTCTGTTCTTCCATAAGCTGAACAACTTTGAATACTGCTAATCTTTGAGTCATGGTCATGACTATGGTATTACATTGTGAGCTTAGATTGCATTTCCATATTAGGAATTCTCTTATGACTAGACACAGATTTTTATAGCTCATGGCCATTTGCTTATTTTTATTATTGACAATTGTATATTTTCCTTTATCAAACATTTGTTCAAAACTTTTCTCATTTATGTCAGATTGTTTTCCTTTACTTATTAATTGATAAGTACATCTCAATATCTTTAATTGTCTTTTATCACATACAACAAGCAAATATGTTTTCGTAAATCATTGATTTTTTAAAATTTATTACGTATTTTCCTCAATGACATTTCCAATGCTATCCCAAAAGTCCCCCATACCCTCCCCCCCACTTCCCTACCCACCCATTCTCATTTTTTTGGCCCTGGCGTTCCCCTGTACTGGGGCATATAAAGTTTGTGTGTCCAATGGGCCTCTCTTTCCAGTGATGGCCGACTAGGCCATCTTTTGATACATATGCAGCTAGAGTCAAGAGCTCCGGGGTACTGGTAAGTTCATAATGTTATTCCACCTACAGGGTTGCAGATCTCTTTAGCTCCTTGGATACTTTCTCTAGCTCCTCCATTGGGGGCCCTGTGATCCATCCAATAGCTGACTGTGAGCATACACTTATGTGTTTGCTAGGCCCCTGCCTAGTCTCACAAGAGACAGCTATATCTGGGTCCTTTCAGCAAAATCTTGCTAGTGTATGCAGTGGTGTCAGCATTTGGAAGCTGATTATGGGGTGGATCCCTAGATAAGGCAGTCTCTAGATGGTCCATCCTTTTATCGCAGCTCCAAACTTTGTCTCTGTAACTCCTTCCATGGGTGTTTTGTTCCCAATTCTAAGAAGGGGCACAGTGTCCACACTTTGGTCTTCATTCTTCTAGAGTTTCATGCATTTGGCAAATTGTATCTTATATCTTGGGTATACTAAGTTTTGGGCTAGTATCCACTTATCATTGAGTACATATTGTGTGAGTTCCTTTGTGATTGGGTTACCTCACTCAGGATGATGCCCTCCAGGTCCATCCATTTGCCTAGGAATTTCATAAATTCATTCTTTTAATAGCTGAGTAGTACTCCATTGTGTAAATGTACCACATTTTCTGTATCCATTCCTCTCTTGAGGGGCATCTGGGTTCTTTCCAGTTTCTGGCTATTATAAATAAGGCTGCTATGAATATAGTGGAGGGAGCTAAAACCACCCAGTGGAAGAAAGACAGCATTTTCAACAAATGGTGCTGGCACAACTGGTTGTTATCATGTAGAAGAATGCGAATCAATCCATTCCTATCTCCTTGTACTAAGGTCAAATCTAAGTGGATCAAGGAACTTCACATAAAACTAGAGACACTGAAACTTATAGAGGAGAAAGTGGGGAAAAGCCTCGAAGATATGGGCATAGGGGGAAAATTCCTGAATAGAACAGCAATGGCTTGTGCTGTAAGATTGAGAATCGACAAATGGGACCTCATGAAACTGCAAAGCTTCTGCAAGGCAAAAGATACTGTCAATAAGACAAAAAGGCCACCAACAGATTGGGAAAGGATCTTTACCTATCCTAAATCAGATAGGGGACTAATATCCAATATATATAAAGAACTCAAGAAGGTAGACTCCATAAAATCAAATAACCCCATTAAAAAATGGGGCTCAGAATTGAACAAAGAATTCTCACTCGAGGAATACCGAATGGCAGAGAAGCACCTGAAAAAATGTTCAACATCCTTAATTATCAGGGAAATGCAAATCAAAACAACCCTGAGATTCCACCTCACACCAGTCAGAATGGCTAAGATCAAAAATTCAGGTGACAGCAGATGCTGGCGAGGATATGGAGAAAGAGGAACACTCCTCCACTGTTGGTGGGATTGCAAGCTTGTACAACCACTCTGGAAATCAGTCTGGCGATTCCTTAGAAAATTGGACATAGTACTACCGGAGAATCCAGCAATACCTCTCCTGGGCATATATCCAGAAGATGCCCCAACTGGTAAGAAGGACACATGCTCCACTATGTTCATAAATCATGGATTTTAATTTCTTAACTGAACTAACAATGAAATCAAATTTTATTATTTATAGTTTCTAGATCCTATTGTTTTATATTTGTGAGGTTATTTATTATTTTTATTTTATTTGTGTATATATTTGGACATGCCATACTATACATGTGGATGGCAGAAGAGCATCATAGGATCCAACTCAGTTTGTCAGCCTTGCCCAGGAAGCACTCTCACACATTGAACCATCTCACTGGCCAACACTCTGATTTGTGTGTCCGTGGATGGGTTAAGTCCCTTCTAATTCAATTTTTCATGGGTTAGAAATTGTATACTATCCAATTTAATTCTCTTAAATTGATTAGGACTTACGTTATGACCTTAAAATTTCCTAAGCCATTCATTCTTTTTAGAACTACTGTTTGCACTATGCATGCTTTACAGACATTTTGCCTAGAAGGACTTGCTTCTAATTTAGTCTAAAAAATCTCTTCTGTTTATAGTTGAAATATTTAGTCATAAAACTTTGAGTCTCCTCTCTCCACTTTTCAAGTCCTGGGATTATAGATAAGCACTGATATGCCTAATTTACACAGTGCTGGAGAACAAACCCGAACTTCATTACTTCATTTTTTAAATATAGTGGTCAATACTATTAAATTGTTTCTATTTCTTTTCATTTATTTCATCTTAATTTTATCTATGTTTGTGTGTGTGTGTGTTAAGTGCCCATACGAAGTGCCCACAAAAGCCAGAGTGTTGGCAGAGTGTTGGATTCCCTTAGAGCTGAAGTTACAGGTAATTGTAAGCTATTTCACCTGTGTACTGGGAAAAAAATAGAGTCCTATGAAGAGCTTATAACTGCTGTCACAGCTTCCTAGTCCCCATTTACTTCATTTCTACCTTCCTTTGATTTTGTAGTCCTATTTCCATTTATTTCCCTATGCTCTGAATAAGCAAAATGCCTCTTCAGAAATTTGATTTTTTTATTTATTTAAAACAGTTTTAGAGCTGTAGTGTGTAATGCAGTAACAAGACTACATATACCTCAGTTTGAATAAACAAATTACTTTTACATAAAATCAGTATTTAGTCTTTTATAGATTTAAACAAGACAATCAAATTTAAAATTTAGGGTAAAATCATATTATAATCCTGCAGAAGATGGAACTTAAGGTAGTAGAACATAGAAGACATGAAAATGAAAGAAAATTATCAAATACTTGTTTTTAAATTATCATTAAGCAAGTTAATATAGTAAGAATTAGAAACATAAACATCAATAATCAAAGATTTCCAAGATATTTGAGGAATAGGAATAATAGGAATGGCTTAAAGGTATGAGTGGTAGACATGAAAAAATGAAGTTAAAAATTGTATTTAGATTAGTTGGAGTGTTCTGGTATTAGTGGTTGACAAGACTCAGAGATATAAGTAAGTGAGATAAATTTAAATTGAGAAGCCAGAAAATGAAATTAATTTTGAAGGTGTAACTGGTCATGGCTTTTGGATACACTCAATAGGAAGCATGAAATAGCAATTTCTTTTCATTTTGTGCAGATATTCACATACTACAGAAAAGTCATTGATATTCTAAAAATCTTAGTTTAGAAATACCTAAAATCGTTATGATAATGAAAAAGAGACTACCAAAAGGGAAAACAATTCTTGGGTGGAGGTGCTCAGTTATAGACCGTGTGTGACTTGAAAACAGAAGTGAGTAGTTGGGGTTAGGGATGGAAGAAGCAAGAGGGAAGAAGGCCTGCTTTGGTTGTTATTTCTTTATTTGTTTGTTTTGATTCATTTTGTTTTGTTGTAACAAATTCTCAATCATTTGATTTTACTAATGAAGACTCTGGAGCCAGATCCTGTGGTAAAATCCTGGGAGCTCAGAGAGGCAGAAAAAGCACCCAGCCGACCTACCCTCCACAACTGATGTCCTAAAAGGACTCTCTTCTTCTCCATGCCAAGTGGGAGTGGGTGGGTGGGGAGTGGGTGGGGGAGAGTGTGGGGGACTTTTGGAAATGTAAATGAAATAAATACCTAATTTAAAAAATAAAATAAGCAGGAACAAACTAGGCTTATAAACATAAAATAAATGATATCACTTAAAAAAAAATATATATATATATATCTCAGACTGGATGTCCCTCCCTTCTACTTCCTGTGGGTCTCTTTATCCATCCTCCTGACCTCATCTTGCTCTCTATGATTTTTCAAATGTTTCCTCTCCGTAGACTGATTGCTTGCTCCCTATGGTTTATTTTATTTAACACTGTTAACAATAAACAGAAAGACTGTGGATTAAAGATGTGTGTTAGGGCTGAGCCACACCACAACTAGAAACGGGTTTTTCCAGTAAACAACACAATCTCAGAGTTCACAGTGTCATCAAATATCCTGCAACAAGGGCCAGTGGAGACTGAGGGTGGGGAGGTGAAGGAAAAGAGAAGTGTGGCGTAGGATCAGTGAAGATGAATGACTGAAAATACTGTAAGGGAACTTACTATTCTCGATGCTATTTTTTAAACTAATAAACAAAATAAAATACTCATAGAAGAAGCAAATTGAACTGTTCAAGAATAATGACAGGATACCTCACAGGTCAAACATTTCACTCCCAGATAAATATTTCCAAACTGCCTAGTGATGACTTCACAACATTTTTCACTTGTTTTCTCTGTTTTCATTTTAGGCAGCCTTTTGCTTGCCCCAACTTCCTAATGCATTCAGAAAAAAAGGAGTCTCAAGTTAACCTATCAAATTCAATTAGCTGTTGCAAGCTGTCCATGTTGACATTTGCTGTAATTAATTGTGAAAACCATCATAAAGTCACTGTTAGAGTGCTTTGTCTATGAATGTAAAGTCTCATGAGATCCTCTGGTTGGTTCCAAATACATGGAGGTCTGTGATGAGATGAGAGTTGTGCCATGGAAGTAATTTATTAGCATGCTATATACTGCATTATCCAAAATTCCAAACACCAAGTTTGTCCTAAAGAATCATGGCTGGAAAACACTGATAATAGAATGTATAAGCAGATAGTTGGGTAGTTGGGTAGTTGGATAGTTGGGTACTTAGGTAGTTGGGTTGACTTTCTCTACTCATTTATCTCAATAACTGTTTCTGAGTTTGTCTGTCAGTGTATTTCCACCTAAAGACAATTATTCAACTTTCTGTCATACTATGAACAATGATTTAAACAGCTTATGCTGTTGTTATATGATAATTGCATAAAGTAATGAAAATAATACATTCTTTCACAAATGGGAGGCAATATTGTCAATTTTTTTTCTTGTTCACAAAATTAAGTAACACTCTTTTATCATGCTTAGATTCATTAACACAAGCTTCCATAATAGGATGCATTTGAAAGTGCAGACATAGACTACAGCATCATTAATTAGAGCCTCATGCTTTTCCAATCAAGAATTCATCTTCATCAATGTGAATTTTGTTGCTGTAGCAGAATTCCTCAGCCTCCTTCCCATGAGACTATAAATGGTCCTGAGTTAACTGTCTAAAATTTAAACTAATCACCACTAGATGGTAGCCTTGTCAGGCATCATTGATTCATATAACCAATTCCTAGGGCTATAGTGATGAGAGGTATATGGACTATACTCACAACAATTTTAGGTACAGAGAAGTTAGTAATTGCAGTAATTTATTTTTGAATTAATAAGTACTAATAACTTACTGAATATAAATTATGATAGCGATCTAAACTTAGTTTAATAGTCATAAAATGCTTTGATTTTGTATTTTTAATTAACTTTGATGTTTTGGTACTTAGTTGATCACATAGCAACATGCTTAATTTTATATATCATGAAAATTGCTTTAGACTTATTCCATATTTTATCATAAGGAAACTATTCACCTTATTCAAGTTTCTACTCAATTTTTGTTATTTTTTTATTTCAAAATTTTCTATCAATTTGTCTTAAGATTTTGTTTTAATTTTTTAATAATATGTATTTGTTTGGGGACATTGTGCTTGTAAGTAGAAGCAAGAATGTTGGATCCTCTGGAACTGAAGTTACTGGTGTTTGTAAGCCTTCTGATATAAGTGCTGAGAACTGAAATAGGGTCCTTTTCAAGAATAGTACACACTTTATTTTCAAATTCTCTTATAAAAATAGATGTTTTTCATGCAGTATTTTCTGATTATAATTTCCCTTCCAATTCTTCAAGATCTTCTCTACCTCCTCTCCTATTTGAATTTACACCTTTTCTGACTCTCTTTAGAAAACAAACAGGCATCTAAACAATAATGATAAAGTAAGTGAAAACAAAATCACACACCAGAATATAACAAAACAAACAGAATAAAACAACGAAACAAAAGAAACCTGTATAGAAAGACATACACATTTGTACAGAGTCATTATACAAACATGTATAGAAGGACATACACATTTTACAGAGTCATTATACAAACATGTATAGAAAGACATACACATTTGTACAGAATTTACCCTCTTAATCACTGAGCCAGCTCTCCAGCTCACTCTTCCTGTATCTTGCTTGTCAAAGCTCTATGTACATACATGTTTGGAAATACAACTCTCTACATAAAGCTTTTCTCAATAGTTACTCAAAACATTGATTATATACTGTCATTTGATCAATGTTTACATTCTCATTGCCATACAATACAAAAACTCTACAAACAAACATACAAAAACATTGAACTCATAGAATAAGAACTTCTTACTAGACTCTGCAGAGGATTAAAAAAATGGATAACTCAATGGACACAGAAATGGATAGATCACTGGATCCAGAAATGGATGACTCTCTACTTAAACATGTACATAATTACATTATCTTTCTGAGAATTTTAATAATATAAGCCTTGATTGTCTAAATTTATAACATATAATCATCAATAAAATATTTAAAACCTTTGACAATTACATCTGAAAATTAAAATGAATAAATCTGAATTTAAAAATGGAATCTAATATTTCAACATCACTTTATTTTAAAATTAAAATAATGTATCAGTATGTTTAAATATAAATGAAATTATAAAATCAGAAAATCACAATGTATCATTTTTTTCCCAGCATGGACCTAGAGAAAGCTGTTCTAAGGTTATCTCTTTCATGTTACATGTAAAACAAATGACCACATATATCTTAGAATTATTTTAATGCTGTAACAGGTAATTCTATTAAATACATTCTTGTACAAATATAATTTTCTATTTTTAACACTAAATATTCATTGTTTAATCATATGTGTGTATGTATACACATATTTTGCACATGTTCAAATTTTATAAAGAGGGTTTTTTATTTATATTTTCTGTTAATAACAATAGTTTTCCCTTCATTCAATATATCCTGTTTGTGGTTTCCCCTCCTTCTACTGCTCCTAGTTGCTCTTCATCTAAATCCACTTTCTTAGGTTTGCATTCCACTCTGTGGAGTGGACCTTACTCAAATCAGATATTGGTTGGTTACTTCCACAAGCTTTGTACCACTATTGCACTAGCATATCTTACAGGCAGGACACCAGTGTACACCAAAGGTTTTGAAGCTGGAATAGTGTTTATGGTTCTCCTTTGGTACTGCTGTGTTAAGTAGCTTCTTGTACAAAAGATGCTAGCTCAAATGAGTGAAATTTTTATGTGGGTACCAGCTTGATTTGTGCTTGTTCAATGAGTTTAATCGTTGCTATCTTCAGTAATGGGCCTTTGTGTAGAGCATTCTATAATCTTGGCAACAGTCTGGGTTTAGGGGGGGGGGGGCTTTTAGAACCACACTGGCTAACATCACATTTAGATGTAACCCAATCCTTTGGTGACAAAAGATGGCTAGTTAGTACTCTCACCTATTATTTGGCCATTTCATTTAGATTGCCTTCATAAATGTATATATTATAGGAAGCTTCTACTATATTAGTTCCCACATTACCCTTCAAATGTCTCTATATTTTTGCTCTTTCTCCACATATTCCCAATCCTCTCTTCCTCTCATTACTTGATTCTCCCAAGACTATTCCTAACTCGCTCTTCATCCATAAATGTCTGTTGTTTCCCTTTCCTAGAAAGATATATTTGTCTACACCAAGTTTCTTACTCTATACCTAATCTCTGTGGTCCAATGGATTGTAGTTTGGTTATCACTGTCAGCTAATACTCACATATAAGCAAATGCATACCATATGTGTTTTTCAGGATCTGGATTACCTCACTCAAGATGATTTATTTTAATGAATTTGCCTGCAATTTTCATGATTTCATTTTTAAAAACTGAGTAATATTGCTTGTATAAATGTACCATTTTTTCTTTATACATTCATTAAAGAATCTAGATTGCATCCTATTTCTGAGTTTAAGAATAAAATTGCAATGAACATAACTGAACACATGTCTCAATGGTAGGAGGAAGTGTTCTTTGAGTATATACCTGAGTGGTATAGCTAGATCTTGAGGTAGAACGATTCTAGACTTTCTGAGGCACCACCACAGTGATTTTCATAGTAGCTGTGTAAGTTAGCAGTCCCACCAGCACAGGAAGAATGTTCCCCTTTCTTTGCATTCTCCTCACCATAAGCTGTCATTTGCTATATTGATCTTAATCATTCTTATGGGTGTAAAATAAAATCTCAAAGTAGTTTTGGTTTGCATTTCCCTGTTGGCTAAGGATGTTAGACATTTCTATAAGTGTTTTCAAACATTTGAGTTTTATCTTTGGAGAGTTATGTTTAGATCTGTACTTCATTTTGAAATTTGGTTCTTTTCTTGGTATCTACATTTTGAATAATTCTAAGTATTTTGGATATTAACACTCTATAGACTCTGTAGTTGGTAAAAATGTTTACTCATTCTTTATGTTGCCAGGCTGTCTAAATGATGGTGTACTTTGCCATACAGAAACTTTTTATTTTCACGAGGTCCCATTTATTAACTGTTGCTCTTCGTGCTTGAGCTGTTTTCTGTTCAGAAAGTCTTTCCTATGCCAATGAGTTATGGTTATTCAACATTTTCTCTTCTATCAGATACAGTGTATCTGATGTTGAGGTCTTTGATATAGTTGAATTTAATTTTATGCAGGATGATAAATATGGATCTTATTTGAATTTTTTTTACATGCAGCCATTCAGTTTGAGCAGCACCATTTACTGAAGATGTTGCCTTTTTACAGTAAGGATTTCTGGTTACTTTATCAAAAATGAGGTGTCCACAGGTATGGACACTTTTTAATATATTTTTAAGTATATTCCATTGATCAACGTCTTTTTATTAATCATTTTATTCATTTACACGTCAAATGGTATCCCCATTTCTGGTTTCCAGTTTACAAACCCCCATCCCATACCCTTTCCCTTTTTTCTCTATGAGGATGCTGTTCCACCTACTTACCCACTTATGTTGGGGCATCAAGCCTCCACAGGACCAAGGTCCTCCCTTCCCATTGATGCCATATAAGGTCATCCTTTGCTACATATGTATCTGGAGCCATGGATGCTTCCATGTGTTCTTTTTGGTTGGTGGTTTTGTCCCTGGGAGCTCTGGGTGATCTGGTTAATTGATATTGTTTTTCCTAGGGGTTGCAATCCTCATCAGCTCCTTTAGTCCTTCTCTTAGCATTTCCATTGGGGTTCCTGGACTCAGTCCAATGGTTGGCTGTGAGTATCTGCATCTGTATTAGTCAAGAGCTGGTAGGGCATCTCATGGAACAGCTATACCAGGTTCCTGTCAGCAAGCACTTCTTGGCATCAGCAATAGTGTGGTGCCTGCAGATGGGATGGATCACTAGGTGGTGCAGACTCTGAATGGCCTTTCCTTCACTGTCTATTCCAATCTTTGCCCTTATCTTTCCTTTGAACAGGAGCATTTATGGGTTAAAAATTTTGAGATAGGTGGGTGGCCCCTTTCATCAACTGGGGCTATGCCTATCTACTGGAGGTGGTCTCTACAGGTTCTATCTCCCCTTTATTGGGAATTTCAGCTAATGTCATCCCCTTTGGGTATTGGGAGCATCTGGGCCTTGGCTTTCTTTGTTGTTGTTGTTGTTGTTGTGAGACTTTTAATGACTGCTTTCGTTTCCTCAAGGGTTATGGAACTGTTTAGTTAGTTTATCTGACCTTGATTTAACATTGGTACCTGGTATGTGTCTAGAAAATCATGTATTTCATCTAGATTTTCCCGTTTTGCATATTAACTCAATATGTAACTCATAGTTACTTCAATAGACTCTTCATTAGATACTTAGCTTTCTTTTTTTTTCCCCTCAAGCATATAATCAGGATCCTATTCAGCAAATAACCCATTTTCTCCATAAAATTTAAAAGGCATATTTACCGAATATTAAATTCATTTTATGCTTTTCCATGTTCCATGGATCTCTTAGATATATACTACTGAATTTTAAGCACATAGTCCTGCTATTTCTAAGATTTGAAGAATAATAAAATCTGATATATAGAATGTATCTCAGGAGCATCTAAGACTTTGTAGTTTTAGCTATTGTAATATATTTTTAAATTGTTTTAGAATTATAAATAGCATTTTGTGTTTACTAACTTTATTTCCCAGTGAGGCAAGCTGAAACACTTTATGTATTTCCAAGAGTTGACCAATCCCAGGCAAATTTTATGATTTTAACTTCACTTAGAAATAAATATAGATTACTTAGAAACAGACAAAGCATTATGAGATGTGGAACTATAAAAGTTATTAAGCTACTGTTTTATCATTGTACTAGTTCTTGTTCTAAACAGATCTTTTTAGAATCAACTGAATAAAAAAGCAAAGTTGCAAGCAAATAAAATTGCAGAGCACTGTGCATTAAAATAAATGCAAAATTCAAAACTAAGCATTGACTCAAATAAACCTCATAATTGTAAAATAGTATTTATCAAAGCTTTACATATAAGATTAGTATGGTAATTAATAGCATTCATAAAACAAAACTTACATATATTTTAGAAAGAGTAATGACCATGCAGTCTATATTCAGAAACTGTTATGAAAGGCTGAGGAAGATTGCATTTGCTTTTTGTTCTGTTTGTTTATGTTTTATTTTTTGGTTTTTGTATTAATCTGAGAATAGAATACATATCACTTTGAATCAAATGTCTCAAATTTGAACATTTGCAGAAATAAAATGAGTTATGCAAGAATTTGGAGTGAAGAATTCAAGGAGCATAAAAGTTAAACTTCTATGTGGCTTGACTACTTTTCATGATAAAATTCAAGGTTCTATCTCTAGAAATGTGTTTTTTAATCTTGGAAAAAGTATAAATATTCAATTTAATCCCCTTAGTAAGTGTATCTAATATACAAATAATATATGGCTTAAAGTTTATGGAATACATTCATTTTTGACATTAAAAATCAAGAATATGCCTAAATGGAAGTAAATGTGGTTACAGAAGTGGCAGTTGTACCACTAAGTTTCTATGATGCATTAATCTGTTCAGCTGATTTATTTTCTAGAGTAGTCAATTAGTCACAAAGGAAAAACAGCTATTTAGAAGTCATCACAGAAATCCCCAACTTGTAGGAAAAATAAGCCCATAGTCATGGAAAAAAAAAAAAACTCCATTCTTCAAAACCCAAAGAACAATTAAATAGTGAAATGTCTAGTGTTGCAATTCCCCTGATGCCTTCAGGGGGGCATGTTAGTCCAATATGTCTAATTTACGTGTAGGACCACAATAAGGAGTAAAATGAAGTCAGTGAGTAGGACACTGTAATTGCATCAATCATCCCTGATAGTTTAGTCAACAACCTGCCTCCACTATGTTAGCGGTCGTTGTGAGATAATTCATTTATCTCAGATATACATAAGCCATCTAATTTTGTGTTTTGCTAAAGAATGAGGACAGAGTAAAGTCATTGGACTTCACATCTGGGTTAAAATGGAGACCACAGTTTTCTAAAGTGTAAACACAATTAGCTGACTGGCATATGTATACAGAAATTTTAATTAGTTGCCTTAATGTTTTAATGTCAAAGAAAATGAGATTGGAGATTTGAGCCAAGAGATGTGTCTCTCCCTGATTTAAATCAAGTGCTTTTTTACTTTCAATTAATAATTCTAGCAAAAGCAACCTCAGGTGGCTTGTAGTTTCCTTTCCATACTCACTCTTTACACGATCATTATTTTTATGCCAAAACAAGGACTATAATTAGTGATTAGTTAGTATGATAATTTGCTTAAATATACATCAGATATTATGAAGGTTTTAGGAAATATGACTGTTTCTATGAAGAGCAAGTAGAGCTTGTTGACTTATTCACAATTAAGATGTCAATCAAAGAATACAGATTAATCTTGGTCAAGCCTTGTTAATATTAAATAGTAATGGAGAGAAGATTCTTCTGCATATATACCTCACCGTGAAACATACTGTGACAATGGTTAGCATCGCTGCTGGTTTTCTAATCCAACTTCCAGATTCATGCTGAATTATTAGGTTTTCAAACAACTTTGAATTTCAGAGAACAAACTCATAATAAACATATTTCGTAAATCCTCCATATCGTCACAGAATTTGTTGAATACTGTTTGAAAATAATAAGCTTAGAATAGAGACTGATGGGCTAAAGAGGGTCATTTAGTCATGGCGATGCCCTGGAATGTAGGCTGAACAGCATCGCTGCTTCAACCTAACTTTTCTTTATGCTTTTACCAGCTTGAAATTTTTATATGAAAACAGGACTGTTCTTGACAAGGTCAGTTGTGGCTGTATTTTAGAAAATGGAAACATTTTTTAAATGAGACTAGATCAATGTAAAAATACTCTGGTGAGGATATAAAATAGAGGGGAAAGTAAAATTTGGAATGAGCCTATCTTACAATGCATTAACAATGCATACTTATGAAGCCAGAATGATGGTAATTACTTTGAGAGGAAAATAACCTCTATTTCTGGAGGTGAAAATCATTATGGATTTACATATTAGTATAGTCTGAGCTCCAAATATCTGTATTTTCACAGCTGAGTGTTAAAATTCACTTGAGGTTATGATTCCTTCATTTACTGTGTGGTCATAATTATACTTAAATGGGAAATAATTAGAGGTCCAGGGTCAATTCTGGATCAGGGGAGAACCGTGCTAATGAAGGTTGTGGTTCAGCAGAGCTAGGTGTTAGTCTGTTTATTCTCTCAGACTCAGGAGGTAGTATTGTTGGCTTACACTCAAAATAACTCTGCAGTAACAATATCCTTCTCATATTGTTGTAATTTCTAAAACATGACTCAATAGTATCCAGATTATTCTCTTTAAAAGAAAATTTCTATAAGCAAGAAAACAGTATAAAATCAAACATCAGCTTTTTGGTTCTTTGCCTTACCATCAGTGAAAAGTCTCTTTGGAGACTTGGAGATGACTATAATCAATACAAAGAAGATTGAATTGTCTATTATTGATCAATTAATTATAATTCCTGGATTACATGATCAAAATAACAAAATAAAATGCAAGCAAAAGAGTAAAAATAATGTTCTCCAATAATATTCAAGTTTTCTTTGCTTGATTATTGACATTAGTTGGCAAAGTATTAAGTTTCTACAAGACCTTTTTATACCACTGGAGATTTGAGTAACTCTTCTTTATCCTCCATTTTCCTCCAGGTCTTCCATCCCCTCCCCTACTTAAATGTTTCTGCCTCAGTATTCTCTCTCTCTCTCTCTCTCTCTCTCTCTCTCTCTCTCTCTCTCTCTCTCTCTCTCTCTCTCTCTTGTTATATAATACATATATTCTTTTTGTTGCTTTAATGACTGGCCACTCTTGGGATTTTTGTTTTCTCTTTTCAGAATTAACTTTCTAACCAATTTTCATATTTTGTTTTCCTATTCTGGAACATATTGTCTCTTTGTAACTGTCATAAGTTCTTAAACCTGTGCCTCAAGACCTTAACATCATGCTCTGATATAAGATCATAAATTAATCTTTCCTTATCGAGTAAAAACATGCATATAAAACTAAGTAGTAGCTTAATGAGCTAAGAATAATGAGATGCTTCAATGAAGGGCATGGGTAAAAGAATAATATACTAGTTTATGAATTCTTTGAGAATTTCAGTATATTTTGATCAAATTTACCCTTCTGCTCTTCCACAATTCCTTCCATATCTATCACATAATCACCTAAAACCTTCCACTTTCATGTCCAATATATTTTTTAATAACATAGAATCCCATTTGTGCTACTTGTGGTTGTGAAACTACTCACTGAAATGTAGTTGATTTGCAATGACCTACATACTTTAAGGAAGCAGACTGTCCTGTAAGCATATATTTTTTACAACCTACTTTAATAAGGGTTCGACCTCCCCTTGATCCCACCACCTACCAGAGGTAGTGAAAAGCAAAGGTTGTTAGGATAAAGGGGAAGTGGACTTGTTTACAAATAGTTCTTTGAGGTGATTCCAATCTTTGTTATTCTCCGTCCAGTCCACTAGCAAACACCAGACATGAGTCAGTCCAGTCTACTCAACAAACAACACACTTGAATCAGCAATGGCAGTCAAAGCCAGAAGAAACCTTGAGACTCACCAATCATCCCAAGTCTACAAAAGCAGCAGGAATCTCATAAGTTCTTTGGTGAGTTTCTCTCTAGGAAGTCACTACAGGTGAAGCTCAGCAAAGTAATGTAAGGTGAACCAATGCATTCATGTTGTCAGTGAAGACTTGTGAGAAAGAGCAAAGCAAATCATTGCTCACGCTTCCACTGTCTATGGGGTCATATTTATATTCTTTCTAAACTTCATGCATGCTTTCATGTGTTTTCTATAGAAAAACATCCTTTCACCTGCGTCTGCTTCAGCAAAATATTCTGTCACCTGTCTGTCCGAGCAAAACAGCATTATAACCTGAGTCTCTAAAGAAATCAGAAATGTCCACTTTACTCTCCTTGTCCAAGAAGCCATCAAATGTTGATATCTCAGTTGCTAAGGGTGACAGCTCTTAAACTTCTATCTTCGCCATGCTAAAATGTTGATTTTTTTTTTTGTCCTTGTACAGTTCTTCTATAGGGAAACACAGCTGCCATAAGTTTATGACCCTAGAAGTCCTGTCATGTCCAGGAGACAGTTTTGTTCTAGTTTTCCACAATCTCTGGGTCATACAATCTTTTCAGCCCTGTGTCCCATGATAGCCTTTAATCTTTATGGGCTCCAGGGGTGACATGATATAGATGTTCCGTTTTGTGGCTGAGTTTCACTCTGACATTTATTCTCTGAAGTTTGATCAATTGTGAATTTCATCATTAATTGCTGTCCATTTCCCAAATGACTTCTCTGAGGAAGAATAAAAGCAACAATAATCATGGTCATAGATATATGGATATAGAGGAGAAATTAATACTCTGTCCTGTCCATTAAGCAAAATAATAGAAATAGGATCAACCCTAGGACCTTTGAGCTTCATAAGCATTAGTTCTTGGCTAATATTGCTGAATGAGGCATGTTTCTTTCTCAGAACAAGGCCTTAAATTCAATCAGAAATCAGTTGTCCCCATAACACCCATGCCATTATTACACCAATGGCAATATCTTGCCACATGAATTATTGCCACACGTAGTTAAGACCAGTAATGACTTCTACGTTGTTCCAGGAACATGCATTGCATTTCCAGATGCTATGCAATCTAGTAAAATAATATTTCTCTGGATACAGTAGGGCATTTGTATATATAAACTGATAATACTGTGACAGCAAACACTGGACCTGCACAAGCTCTACACAGATAAAATTCTAGCATGGAGAGTGTAGATGGGCATGTAGTCTCACCTCTAGCTGAGGAGATATTGGCAATCAAGGGGCATATTTAAGAATGTGGCCCCTGCTAGGTTAATCATGCGCAAGGGGATGGCCATACATCCGAGAGTATATGGGCAGCACAATTTGGACATGATAGTCAAACATAAAAAAAGGGATGCAGAGTTAGTTGGTTAGTGAAGGTGAGTGGATCTCGGCGGAGTTGGGGAAACAGGATGAATATGATCTGAATGCATTTTATGAAATTCTCAATAAAAATGAGATTAAGGAGAAAGCTAGTAAAATAATGTCTTAAATGGAGTTTTTAACAACTTTTCTGGATGCCAGCAATAATGAGTATGAAAAAAGAAGATCCACATAATCTTTTTTTTAACATTTTCCAAATATTCACTTTTTATTTTTCTAAAAGTTTATTAAAATATATTTCAGAAGTGCAGATAAATTTTCATACTTAATTTTTCTTTTGACAGAAGTTCTCAAATACTTAAGGTTGTCCTTAAATATCTTTGATTTTTTAAGGTGTCTTATTTCTTTTAGAATGCCACACATTGTATTTTGTCATATTTACTTTCTTCTCCAAATTTTTCCATACCTACTTTCCCCACACTCTAACTTTCTGTCTTTCTTCCTTTTTTAAACAATTTTTATTAGATATTTTCTTCATTTACATTTCAAATGCTATCCCAAAAGTCCCCTATACCCTCCCCATGCCCTGCTTCCCAACCCACCCACTCCTGCTTTCTGGCCCTGGAGTTCCCCTGTACTGGGCATATAAAGTTTGCAAGGCCATTGCAAAGCACATGAAACTCAAGAAGAAGGAAGACCAAAGTGTGAATACTTTGATCCTTCTCAGAAGGGGGAACAAAACACCCATGGAAGGAGTCACAGAGACAAAGTTTGGAGCTGAGATGGAAGGATGGACCATGCAGAGACTGCCTCGCCCTGGGGTCCATCCCATAATCAGCCACCAAAAGCAGACAGTATTGCATATGCCAGCAAGATTTTGCTGACAGGCCCCTGATATAGCTGTCTCTTGTGAGGCAGTGCCTGGCAAATACAGAAGTGGATGCTCATAATCATCTATTGGATGGAACACAAGTTCCCCCAATGGAGGAGCTAGAGAAAGTACCCAAGGAGCTGAAGGGGTTTGCAGCCTCATAGGAAGAACAACAATATGAACTAACCAGTATCCCCCAGAGCTCATGTCTTCGGCTGCATATGTAGCAGAAGATGGCCTAGTCGGCCATCACTGGGAAGAGAGACCCCTTGGTCTTGCAAACTTTATTTCCACCATACTCTTTATCCAAAATATAAAATACTAGAACTTTAGTTAGAACCTGAATGTAGATAACACAATTTTATTGATATAAAAGCCTTCAGTCAATGAAGAGAAAATTCATGGAAAAATAAAATTGCTTTAGTACATCTTAAAATATGTTTATTCATTACTATGGTCAAAAGAGAATAGAAGTAGAAGAATAAGCCGGTAGATTAAAACAAACAAATGGGGAAATGAAGATGCTATTATCAGCACCTTGGAGGTAGAGAGTCAGAGCTGGCATTCTCAGACCTGAATTAGGAAAGCAGCACAAAATTGTACAAAAAAAAAAAAAAAAAAAAAAGCCACAAAAAACTAGACCTGTATATGCTGTAAAGTGCCAGCAGTCTTACTACAAAAAGTCAAAAGCCTACCAAGGTAGATCAGGTCTCCTTAGCACTCCTGATTGTTGCTCTCAGTTATCTGGTAATCTGCCATATAGGTACAGACTATGCTGGGGATTGAGATGGAGTGTCGGGGCACCAAGGCACTTAGATTCTATTTCAAATGAATTCACTGGTGTTATGGTTTTTATACCAATCATGAGTGATCCTGAATTAACCCCAACATTCCCAAGAGAACAACATTTTTGATCTGTTCTCAGATCAGGGTTTAGATGATGGCAGGAAGGAAGCCAGACCATAGAGGGCAGCACTCTCATCATACCTGGAAATTAGGCATCACAGCACCTTTCTACTACTGAGATATGACACGGTTTCTGGGAGGATGGGTTTTGCGTCTCTGAATTCTCACTTTATATTTGATAGTTCATAAATGTCAGAATTCAATGGTGAAATTAGTTACAGTGTATTGAAAAAGTAGATTGTTTCATTTTTTAAAATCAACATGAATGTATTTCTCATGTCTTTTGTATTATTTGCTTTACTTCTGAATAATAATTCCTCTTGGGAAGCAGGAGATCATGAGTATCAATCTGATTATTGCTTCATTAATATTCCTTTTCACCGAAATATTTAGCATAACTTAAATCATCATCTAGCTTGTTCTGAGACTCAACATTTTAAAATCAACCATAGAATAATAAAAGTAATATAATTTCTGCTATATTTCATTCTCAAAATGTTCTACAACACAGAGTTAATGATTTTTAACTTGTACAATTGTTTGACTTAATTTTGATTGTCACATTAAAGACCATACATACTTTTTAGGTAAGGTAACACTATTCCTGATTAAAGTAAATTTGGGGGTAAAAATTTTGTTTAGTTAACCTCATTATTTCTAATCATATAAAATCATCTTTAGAGTATATAATCATGTTTGCTTGGTATATATCAATTTACTATTCTTTACTATGGTTACTATATAAAAGGAAACATGGTTTTCTCTTATGTAATGAAAACAATTCCATGTTCCACCAAGAAGGATAATCAGCCCAAGGAATACCATTGATTTCCAATATAAGGGTCTTTTTCAATCCCAAGTTTTTGCCGTTAATAAACTGAGTAGAACTATTGACAGGCTGAATACAATTAAAAGTGGAAATACTAGACTAATCAAACTCTTTAGCTTAAGTTACAAGTTGATTTGTATTAAATATAGGCAATCACTTACACAGGAAAATTAATAACAGAACACCAAAACATCTTAAAGAACTATCATCAATAACTGTGTCTAAATTAACTTTAAAAGGGAGTATGTAATATACTGAATTGGAAAAAAGAAAACCCTCATTTTTAACTTCTAATTCTCCAATTCTTTTGTTTGTCATCAATGGATCAAAGAAATATATAAGAATTGTTATTGCTACTAAGTATAAATTTTTAAAATTACAAACTCTGTCTATCCTAGTGTCAGGAATAAACACCTTGTATGTACTTATGGAGTACCATATTGGGTCAATGTTTGTGAGGTAGACGTAAATAAATCTTTTTCTATTTAAATACATTTCTGGTAAAAAAAAAAAATAAAAAAAGACAGTGAATGAAGAACTGAGAAGAGAGCTCAGTCAGAAAAGGGCTTGCCACACAATCTGAGGACTTCAGTTCAATTCACAGAGCTGTGTAAAACAAAGACCCCAAACAAAGCCTGGCTTGGTGGCACACATTTCCTAACTCCAGTCACGGAGAGGTGGAGACCAGAAGGGTCCATGGTGCTACTTAGCTAAGTAGCAGTTCCCAAACCAATGAGAGACCTTGGATCTGAAAACAAGATGGATGCCTCCTGAAGATTGACACATGAGTTAACCTCTGACCTTCACACACACACACACACACACACACACACACACGAGTGTAGAAAGGAAAAGTAATAGTGCAAATCTGGCTTTTCTGGCTTTCCTGCAATAAAGAGTAGTGTCACATGGTATGAAGTGTCGGTAAAGAGTCAGTCTTATGAAGCTGACCTCAGCTTTCCAAGGAAACATCCCAAAACTCTTATTTTTCCAGACACATAGTACTTCATCGGTTAAATTATAAGTGCCATTTCAGTAGTAAGACTGTATATATCTTGTGAAAATATCAGTCTACTCCATTCATCCTTCTCATCTTCAGTATACCTATATAGAATAGACAGTCAGAAATATGCCATTGTGACAAGAGAGGAAAGAAAGAAAGAACACGGGACATAAAGGAGATTAGAAGTGATAAAAATGTTCTTATATTTTCTGCAAGATATGAGATAGAAGAGTAAAAACAACCATATCATATAGCAAATGCATATGTTAGACTATGGCTGGTTTTTCTCCACTCTTCTATATAATTGCAAACCTCATAAGCAGTTAGTTTGTTTCAGGGTTCCAAAAAGAGAAAAGAAAAGAAAAAAAAAACCCTACATACTTTGGGAAAAGAAAACAGTGTGGTGTTTGTAGCTGGTGGGAAGAAAAGAGTATGATGATTAATTATAGTTTTGACTAGATGACTGACACACTCTAATCTTGTAAATGATTGTTCCAAAATAATCATTATGCTATAGAGTTCTAAAATATTTGTTTGAAACTAATTGTGAACTTATCTTCACTCAATGAGCTGCCTATGAATTATTAAAAGGCTAAGCCAGGAGAACTTGTTTAGATAGCAAATTAATCTATAATGGATGCAATATAAAGCATATGAAAACACAACCTTTTGGCTAAAGCTTTAGGTCACCAAATTCCCTATTTTGATCTCTCTGACATTCAAAGAGCTGGTTGAAATGTTAAAAATTTAGTCAATGCTGAAGTTGTTTATGCTTATCTCGTGCCAGACATCTAGTCTGACATTTTGGACTGAATTGTCGGAATTGATCCTTTGTCTTGACATCAGGATGATACACTGATGGGATTCATGCATACACCACAAACATGCATGAGCATGCATGTGCTCGAGCAAGAACACACACACACACACACACACACACTCTTGTGTAGATTTAAATGGTAGACTTTTATTTGGGGGGGGGGTGTCAAGACAGGGTTTCTCTGTATAGCCCTGGCTGTCCTGGAACTCACTTTGTAGACCAGGTTGGCCTTGAACTCAGAAATCCGCCTGCCTCTGTCTCCCAAGTCCTGGGATTAAAGGTGTTCGCCACCATTCCCGGCTGGGTAGCTTTTTTTCTAAAGTGTAGTTTTGATGCATGATAGGAAGATAAAAATTCTAAGAAACTCTGAATATAACTGTTTTATAGCCAGAGATTCTCTCCTTACATTACAGGCTAAAGGGACATTTTAAAGCTTTTGTTAAAACATCACCTTAAGCACAGATTCCATGCTTTTAAGAATTACAAACTCCATAGGTTCCTACTAGTTGCAGAAAGAGTTCCATTTCAGTCATTAAACCCCATCTAGTTACAAACTATTTCAAGTCTATAAGTCTCTTGCAGGGCTCCTCCACCTAAATAATACAGTGAAAGGCTGAAGAGTGCCCCACGTTAGTGTGCTAGTGGAATGTGGACAGCAGGTCATGAGGCCCAGCACAGCCATCTTCTATCTCAGTCTGCTTTCTCTTTGCTAAGCTGCCACTGTTTCTGACACCAGGAGACTTGGTTTCGAACAAGTGTTAAAAATGCCAAGCAACTAGTTAGATGCATCAGCTTCCAGTTGAGATCTGGTTTCTGTGGATCATTTGAACAGTTTCATTTGACATTAACTGTTGTGATGTCTCTGATGTGTGCCAGCTTCAGGATGGCTGCAACCCTCTCCTCTTGCCTCTGGCTGGCCTACATCCTTTATCTTTCCTTTAGTACCCAGGAATCCTTGTGATTGATGCTTCTTCCAAGATGACTTGAAACCCTTTTTAATGAGTCTCTAATTTGGGCTTGGGGGAACACAGGTTGCTGCCTGCCCACACACATAAACAGCTCTCATTCACTTCTCTTCCCTGTCAGACACAATACAGACACATATCACACACTTAGCTTTGCCTCTTGGCTCTACGATGTAACCAAATGGAAGTTTCTTTGTTCACATAACTTAGAATCACTTTTCAAACCCCCCAAATGAACCCAATTGAAGATCCTGTCTTGGGGGGAAAAGAAGCTGGCTCTGTATACAGAGCACATCAACAGATTTCAGGGTAGTTTCATTATCCAGTGTCTATTTCATTAGAGGTAGTTCCCAAGTAGGTTGCTAAACCACGCATTGTAAATCCAACTCCTAAAGTTACAAGATGTGTCACCAACCATGTGTCCTAGATGGCTTCCCCTACAGTCTCATTCAAAATGATAAGCAACGAGTAACTAACCATCAGCTTTCATCTCAGGTTTGATAAAGAATAGTGCAAGCACTAATGTGGCAAATTTTTCTTTATTGCCATGAAAACAAACAACAGAAAAGAGAGTCCATATTTTAGTTAAATATAGAAAGATAGGTGAATTGTTTCTCAGACACCCAACTCAATAATGACTTAAGATTATTTAAGTAATCCTATTTATTTTGGATGGTTGTTTATGACATGGGAAAATGGTCCTCCCTACATGCCACTAACAATACCCAATGGGATATGAGTGATCTGACTCACAAAACCTCCTGAATTCTCTTCTTCATTGACTCTATTCATTCTTCATATGTGTGCTCAGCTGCATGCAGGATGTCAGGACTGTAGGATGCTCATTAGCTTAGGGTCCACAGTAGTTACCATTTCCTACCCTGCTTTACAACTGATTACACTGCAGTATGAGAAAGAAACTCCCAAGGTCCCGAGATGTGGGCTTATTTCAAATCTGTTTCTACTTTCAAATATTTATGATTATGTTACCATTTCTTTCTTTTTCTCAGTTAATATAATTTATTAAAATTAGCACACAGTTTAGGGGAATGCCAGGACAGGGAAGCAGGAGTGGTTTGGTTGGTGAGCAGGGGCAGGGGATAGAGGATAGGGGGTTTTTAGAGGGAAAATGAGGAAAGGAGTTAATATTTGAAATGTAAATAAAGAAAATATCTAATAATTTTTTAAAATTCACTAACACATGAATAGTACAAAAACTAAACAGCATTATAAGTTACTTCCCCTTAGGAAATAAAATATACTATGATTGTCAAAGCTAAATGTCAGTCTGATTTAGAACAAAGGAAGAATGCGAGACTAAGAAACAGAAAAAGCAATCACTCACAATGACCACAAAAAAAAAAAAAAAAATCAAAAAAGCACAGACATTGTCTTCTCCAAATTAACAAAGATTATTTTAACATAAACTGTATTTTTTTAAAAAACCTATAAACACTTCAAGTAACTAAAGATGATGCTCCAAAGCCATTTTCACAGCTTTTTGTTTGTTTGTTTGATTGTTTGTTTTAAATGCCATTACAGCCAAATTAACATATATTTCACTAAATATTTCCAAAACAGTCCAGCAACACACATGGAGTTTTCCATTCAATATCTTATACACAAAAACAATCTATGTTTACAGTAGTTAAGGTGATCAAATTTTAAACAAAAGAAAATGAAAAAAAAAAAAACAGGAAAAAACAACTGTTTC
This sequence comes from Mus musculus, assembly GCF_000001635.26. Lineage (NCBI taxonomy): Eukaryota > Metazoa > Chordata > Mammalia > Rodentia > Muridae > Mus > Mus musculus. Next base: position 66,148,527 of record NC_000078.6, read on the forward strand.
CAATGCTACTCCCATAGATCTTATTTGTAAGTACAAGACAGGAAAACAGTGTGCAAAATGCTTCTGCTTCACACTGGCCATTAAAACTACACATCAGCCTGCAGCCTGAAAAGCTGGGATCTTAACTTGGTTTTGCCCTTTAGAATAATAGCATGAGAATCTCACTAATTTAGCATTCTGATAAAAGAAACTAGAGAAAGTAATAAATAGAGAGTGGTCTTTTTTTTTGAGAGTTAGCCCAAGTTAGCCAATAAAACCTTTTCCACAAATGGTTCTGTCACCAGATGCTTTCACATGGCCTAGTTTTGTACACACTACATCTTCTTGAGAGCTTTTTTGTGCTCCACACTGTTTTGTTTTGTTTTCAGAGTAGAAATCTGCTCCAGTTTATTAGCCTCTTTCTATGTCTCAAATTGCAGGAATATTTTCTGGCTGTTGGAAACCTGAATGCTTTTAGACCCAAATGGAAAATTTTTGAAATGCTAGATTATCTATTTTTTTTCCTTTTTCCAATCTTTTATTACGTATTTTCTTCATTTACATTTCAAATGCTATCCCTTAAGTCCCCTAAAGCCTTGCCCACCCCCTCCACCCTCGCTCCCCTACCAACCTGCTCCCACTTCTTGGCCCTGGTGTTGCCCTGTACTGGGGCATATAAGGTTTGCAAGACCAAGGGGCCTCTCTTCCCCATGATGGGCAACTAGGCCATCTTCTGCTACATATGCAGCTAGAGACACGAGCTCTGGGGATACTGATTAGTTCATATTGCTGTTCCACCTATAGGGTTGCAGATCCCTTCAGCTCCTTGGGTACTTTCTCTAGCTCCTCCATTGGGGGCCCTGTGTTCCATCTAATAGCTGACTATGAGCATCGACTTCTGTGTTCGCCAGGCACCAGCATAGCCTCACAAGAGAAAGCTATATCAGGGTCCTTTCAACAAAATCTTGTTGGCATATGCAATAGTGTCTCCTTTTGTTGGCTGATTATGGGATGGATCGCCGGGTGCGGCAGTCTCTGGATGGTCCAACCTTTCATCTCAGCTCCAAACTTTGTCTCTGTAACTCCTTCCATGGGTGTTTTGTTCCCAATTCTAAGAAGGGGCAAAGTGTCCACACTTTGGTCTTCCTTCTTCTTGAGTTTCATGTGCTTCACAAATTGTATCTTGGGTATTCTAGGTTTCTGGGCTAATATCTACTTATCAGTGAGTACATATCATGTGAGTTCTTTTGTGACTGGGTTACCTCACTGAGGATGATGCCCTCCAGGTCCATCCATTTTCCTAGGAATTTGATAAATTCGTAGTTTTTAATAGCTGAATAGTACTCCATTGTGTAAATTTACCACATTTACTGTATTCATTCCTCTGTTGAGGGACATCTGGGTTCTTTCCAGCTTCTGGCTATTATACATAAGGCTTCTATGAACATAGTGTAGCATGTGTCCTTCTTACCAGTTGGAACATCTTCTGGATATATGCCAAGGAAAGGTATTGCTGGATCCTCCGGGAGTACTACGTCCAATTTTCTGAGGAATCGCCAGACTGATTTCCAGAGTGGTTGTACAAGTTTGCAATCCCACCAACAATGGAGGAGTGTCCTCTTTCTCCACATTCTCACAAGCATCTGCTGTCACATGAATTTTTGATCTTAGCCATTCTGACTGGTGTGAGATGGAATCTCAGGGTTGTTTTGATTTGCATTTCCCTGATGATTAAGGATGTTGGACATTTTTTCAGGTGTTTCTCAGCGATTTGGTATTTCTCAGTTGAGAATTTGTTTAGCTCTGTACCCCATTTTTAATGGGGTTATTTGATTTTCTGGAGTCCACCCTCTTCACTTCTTTATATATATTGGATATTAGTCTCCTATCTGATTTAGGATAGGTAAAGATCCTTTCCCAGTCTGTTGGAGGCCTTTTGGTCTTATTTACAGTGTCTTTTACCTTACAGAAGCTTTGCAATTTTATGAGGTCCTATTCATCAATTCTCGATCTTACAGCACAAGCCATTGCTGTTCTATTCAGGAATTTTCCCCCTGTGTCCATATCTTCAAGGCTTTCCCCCACTTTCTCCTGTATAAGTTTCAGTGTCTCTGGTTTTATGTGGAGTTCCTTGATCCACTTAGACTTGACATTAGTATTAGGTAATAGGAATGGATCAATTCACATTCTTCTACATGATAACTGCCAGTTGTGCCAGCACCATTTTTTGAAAATGTTGTCTTTTTTCCACTGGATGGTTTTTGCTCCCTTGTCAAAGATCAAGTGACCATAGGTGTGTGGGTTCATTTCTGGGTCTTCAATTCTATTCCAATGGTCTACCTGTCTGTCACTCTACCAGTACCATGCAGTTTTTTATTATAATTGATCTGTAGTACAGCTTTAGGTTAGGCATGATGATTCCACCAGAGATTCTTTTATCATTGAGAAAAGTTTTTGCTATCCTAGGTTATTTGTTATTCCAGATGAATTTGCAAATTGCCCTTTCTAATTTGTTGAAGAATTGAGTTGGAATTTTGATGGGGATTGCATTAGATCTGTAGATTGCTTTCGGCAGCCATTTTTACTATATTGATCCTGCCAATCCATGAGCATGGGAGATCTTTCCATCTTCTGAGATCTTCTTTGATATATTTCTTCAGAGACTTGAAGTTCTAATCATGCAGATCTGTCCTTTCCTTAGAGTCACACCAAGGTGTTTTATACTATTTGTGACTATTGTGAAGGATGTTGTATCCCCAATTTCTTTCTCAGCCTGTTTATCCTTTGTGTAGAAAAAGGCCATTGACTTATTTGAGTTAATTTTATATCCAGCTACTTCATTGAACCTGTTTATCAGGCTTAGGAGTTCTCTGGTGGAATTTTTAGGGTCACTTATATATACTATCATACCATCTGCAAATAGTGATATTTTGACTTCTTCCTTTCCAATTTGTATCCCCTTGATCTCCTTTTGTTGTCGAATTGCTCTGGCTAGGACTTCAAGTACTATATTGAATAGGTAGGGAGAAAGTGGGCAGCCTTGTCTAGTCCCTGATTTTAATGGGATCACTTCCAGCTTCTCTCCATTTACTTTGATGTTGGCTACTAGTTTGCTGTAGATTGCTTTTATTATGTTTAGGTATGGGCATTGAATTCCTGATATTTCCAAGACTTTTATCATGAAGGGGTGTTGTATTTTGTCAAATGCTTTCTCAGCATCTAATGAGATGATCATATGGTTTTTGTCTTTGAGTTTGTTTATATAGCGCATCTGTTTTTAAACAAGCTATTAACTTAAAAGTTTCTGTAGCAACTCCTGGTTTCCTGATGGTCTCTAGTGAGAGAAATCTGACAGTACACTGGGTCACTGGGACTGTCTCTGTGACGGTTTGCTTGAGATGAGAAAGGATATTGCAGCTTTAGCAGTGTGGAATTGTGTGTGTTCTTGCATACTGTAATTGATTACATGGGCTGGTAAGGGGTGTCAAAGAACTTGACAGGTTGTGTTGATGCTCTTAGTTAAGTCTTGAAAAGTAAATATTAACACTACAGAAATGCATGACTTTCAATATATTTTTGTCTTTGTCTTTGTACAACTTTAACAAGTGAGTTTAAAATTATTTAATTTCCCTAGAAAAATAAGCACCATTTGGGAAAAAAAACAAAAAACAACAACTGGTGTTTCAAAGAACATAAATGCACTGTTTTTATTTTTATTTCTATTTTATATAATTTAAATTGACTTTTGTCATGTCTTTAAGTTTGAAACTGTTAAGCTGAATAAACTGAATAGAAACTTAAGCTGCAAATTGATAACTTCAATACATTACAGGGAACATATAAGTGTTTACACATGGCTTAAAGAATTGCATGTGCAGTGTGCATTCATACCACACTTGTAACTGCACATAACCCATGCACTCGGAGTTTAGGTGTTCACATGTAACCAGCTGAGTGTTTTTATAATAACTACTGCACAAATTGACAATAGGTCATAGGTCATTCTCTCTCTCTCTTTCTCTCTCTCTCCCGCCTTCCCTCCTTTTTGCTTCTCTTTCTTTTTCTCCTCTACTTCCTTTTCTTTCCCCTACCCCTTAATTCATGAAAAGATTCTATGGACTGAAAAGCGCTGGGGTGGGGGGGGCGGGGGTTGGGGAGAACTGAACTGCCTTGATTGACATGTCATCATTTCTTATTGTCTGATATTTTAAAAACTATTAGTCTTTCATTTTCAAAGTGGTGCTCTATTTCCCCTTTCTTGTATTCCCTCCAAACTCTCCCATATGCTGCTCCATGCTCTCTTTCAAACTCACAACTTCCATCCTGCCCGACAAGGTTGCTGCAGCACATAGGAGCCTGAAGCAGTAAGATTGCAACAAGTTCAAGACCAGTCTGAGCTACATATGAGTTCCAGGCTAGTCCATATTACAGAGTAAAATCCTGTCAAAAGTTCCAAACAATATTAATAACAGAACAAAGGAGAGTTTCAACCACTTCTCTTTGTGCTGTTCCTCACTGACTGTTATTTCTTATAATCCTGCAGCACTGACATGTGGACATTTAACCATTTTTCTCACCCTGGTAAATCTTGATGTTCTGGCTTTTCAGCTGCAGAAATGAAAAGACATCTGGGTAGACTTTTTCAGTGCCTAGATGCAGATCTGAAGAATGACGGGGCAACTCACATTGCGCAGAAAGCAATACAAACTGTGAGTCAGCTTTCATCTTACAGACATTTAGTGGTGTCTCAGCCATGTAAGGGGATGGGAGAGTAATCTTGTAACCGTAAGCTTTGTCGTGTAAAATAGTGGAGAATTTTACTTATATTCTCATTTCTAAGATGCATGAAAAATAAAACCAAAATGAATGAATGATTACATTTGACTTGTCTCATGGAGAGGACTTCAGTATCCCACTTCTACCTGTCCATCATCCATTCTGGCCTGCCATCATTTCCTCCTTATTAACCATAGCAGCAGGATGAGTTCTCCCATATAACACAACTGCATTAAATTTAAAGATGCTTATTTTAAAGGAAGGCAGTTTAAAGGAAGTTAAGGACAAAAGGACACCTCCCCCATAAAAAGACTCAGGAGTAAACAAATGCCCACTAGGATAACAGTATTCTTTCCCATACTTCATCTTTTTTGGAAGATACTCCTTGCTTCTCTCCATCAGGAGAGAAATATGTATAGGCTTAAAGAAAAAGATCATGTCCCTTAAGAAAAGATCTTGGGGGCTGGAGAAATGGCTCAGTGGTTAAGAGCACTGACTGCTTTTCCAGAGGTTCTGAGTTCAATTCCCAGGAATCACATGGTGGCTCACAACTATCTGTAATGGGATCTGATGCCCTCTTCTGGTGTGTCTGAAGACAGCTACAGTGTACTCACATACATAAAATAAAGAAATATTTAAAAAGTAAAGAAAAGGCCATCACTGTACTCATTGCAACTGTCCTACTTTCAGTTGCAATCCTTATATATTTCTTCTCAAAAGAGATGGGGGGGCAGTTGAAATAATAGCTGTACAACAAGAAAAATTAGATTTTTCTTGGGAACAAATGCCAGGAAATGGTAAAAATTCATAAAACATTAACAAAACAAGAGATCTTGTCTCTCTCACCATAAAAGTGATCAGGGCATAGATAATCTAAATATAAACTGAGAATGTTGTCATTCATACTTACCCTCTCACTGAAAATATCATAACCTCTCAGAAAATCAAACATGGAGCCGTAGCAAGGGCGCAGCAGACAGGAGCTCCTCCAGAGGATTGAAGTTCAGTTTCCAGCACTCATGGATTTTGGCCCACAAATATCTATAATTCTAGCTCCAGGGGATCTAACACCTCTGAGATCTGTGGGCACCTGCACTCATGTGCACAGACACACTCACACACCACATAATTAAAAGTAAAATAATTTTTAAGTGCCTCAAATGGAAGTTGGAGAGATAACCCAGCAATTAAGAGTCCTTGTGTTCCCACAGAGGACCAGGATTTGATTTCTGACATGCATGTGGTAGCTAACAACTGTTTATAATTCCAGTTGTAGCCTCTTCTGATCTCCAGCAACACCAAGTACACACATGTTGCATAGACATTCCTGTGTACAAAATACACGTGTGCTATTCCTGGTGTATTTCATGTTTGTTTTTATGTTCCTTAGTTTTAATTTACACTGAAAGAGAGATATAGATATTGATAGGCAATATCTTTCTACCCTATTTTTTGTTCCTACTGTCCCAGTTTTGTTTGGGTCCCAGCTCTTAAATTTACTGTTAAGGCTTTATCAGTATACTACAGACCCTTACCATGGTCTTGCTTAAAAGCCTGCCCCACTTGACACAGCATTCATAAAGCAAATTGCTTTCTTAGCATGGGAATTACTGCATTGTATTGCAATACCTTTTTGTGGGACCATAATCCCAAGGTCATTTTACTACCATTTTAAAATACATTCTCATCCTCAAGTGCAGATATGAATATTTACTTTCTATGCTTATTGTAACCTTATGCTAGATGTGGTGTATGGTTAAATCCAAATCTATATTAAAGTTTTCAGTATTTTACTTCCAGGTCAAAGGCTTCTTGCAGATTATTTTTGTTAGAGCAAAGCAGTTGAAGTATATGCCCATGTCCCCATTTCCCTGTCATGGATGTGTTACCAAGCCCACCTTCTCTGCACCTCCCTTGTCCTCACATTGCCAACTTCCTGTTTATGTGAGTCTTGATTAAACATACTGGTGTAAGCAAACCCACTAAGGGAACCCTGCTATGCACTGTCCCTACCAATTAACACCCAGAGCACATGCCTGTGAGCTAGACACTGAATCAGCCTGAACAATTAAAGAGTGGAAAGAACAAAGTGTGTTCATGGTGTTCAGTCTCAGTAGTGTCTGGTGTGGTACTCAGTCATGGCAGTTCGAGATTACAGCAAAATCCCCATCTACTGTTTAGACTGTTGCTGTTTAACTGTAACAAATTCTGGTAGAGGAATATTTAAGATTGTTTTCACAAAATCCACAAAAATTATTATCACATAATTCTTCATTCACATTTGTGTAGTGTAGGCATACAATTAATAATTGAATCATCACTGTTAGTATCATATTTTCTGCCCTCTAGATCAGCTGGTAGGGACTAGCCATTTCTGCAGTTAGATCTCAGTAACTACAGATCTTTTAGTGTATCTAGGTTTCTGTAGCAAAATAGCTTTACTTAAGTGGTGACAAACAACATTTGATCCTCACAGTTCTGGAGGCTGGTAAGTCCCAGGTCAAAAAGATGGTTATTCGTTGTTTCATGATAACTAATTTTCTGGTTCACAGAGAATAATTTCCAGCTTTAACCGCAAGTCAGTAGAAAGGGGCAAATTATCCTCCCTCAAGTTTCTTCTGCAATGATCCTAATTCCATACCTTTACATTCCAGGGTTCCCAACTTCCAATGTCATCACATTGTTGATTATGACTCATCACAGAAAATTTGAGGGGCACACGGGCCCAAAGATTATTAGATTGTGCTAATACAGTTCCTGAATGCCTGCTGTCCCAAACCTGAGTCGTAGCACTCTGGAAAATGAGGAAGTAAGAGTCCAAAGACTTAGAATCCCCAGTTCTCAGTGTATAATGGGAATATTACACTTCTTCTTCTTTCTTACTCTGCAGTATAACCTCTAATTGACTCCAAGTAACAACTTCCATATAATCTCAATTCTTTTGAAGGGTGTCATGGTCTTACCATTGTTTGGTTTTGTTTTCTTTCTTTCTTTCTTTCTTTCTTTCTTTTTTTTTTTTTTTTTTTTTTGGTTTTTTCGAGACAGGGTTTCTCTGTATAGCCCTGTGTGTCCTGGAGCTCACTTTGTAGACTAGGCTGGCCTCGAACTCAGAAATCTGCCTGCCTCTGCCTCCCGAGTGCTGGGATTAAAGGCGTGCGCCACCACGCCCGGCCATTGTTTGGTTTTTATGTCTCTTAGAACTTCATGTTTTAGTTGAGAAATCTTTATTAAATATGCTAGTTAACAAATGAACATTAGAAGGGCACAAGTATGCATATTATGGAAAATACATATTTTGAGTTATTTAGTGTAAAACTGTATTAATATATCTATTCACTTTATAATTTCACCCAGTACTGTCATTATGGAGTGTGGTAGAATCATACAATTAAGTGTTTATACCATACCATTCAGTGGACTTGAGTGCATTAAGAATCATGCATCCATCTTTGATTTGCATTTTTTCTGTGGCTGCTTGGAAACATAGTAAATTTCATGCCCAAACACAAAAACAGTCCTTGTTATCATGCTGTACTTAATTAGTTAAATTATGGCCTCTTATTTTATAATTGCTTTCTACTTCTAGTCTACCCATGTTGTTAAAAGCCTTTATAAAGACACCTAACAGATCTGAAATCTAGATTTCTACAGAAGGTCATTGTGTAGGAAAGAGCTTTGTGGCTATAATAAGTTGCAAATGTACACATTTCTGTAATTTAGGTTTTAGTTAATTTCTTAGTTTAGCTGCTCTGTTTATGTGAATGGCTTTTCAAATTACATAAAAATTGAGGCTGGCACAATTGCAAAGTGGCTAATGTGCTTCCTTCCAAGTTTGACAATCTGAATTCAAGCCCCAGAGCCCATGATGGTGGAAGGAAGTAGCCAAGTTCCCCATGTTGTGCTCTGACCTACCTATGAACTGTGATGCAACATGGATGCTCACATGGAAATGTGAAGCCTCCTCCCACACACACTACATAAAACATAATTTAAAATTTTATAATATATCAAAATCATATCAAGCCCCTCTAATTATGAAGAAGAGAAGCCACATTTTACTCAGCTCAAGGGCTTGGAGCATAAATATTCAGTGGTCCATTTCTTCTTCTGTTAAATTATGCAGTGTTTTTGAAGATTAAATTAGCGCCTGCAAAATACTTAAAAAGAATCCATGGCTCACACTGTTCACTCAGTAAATATTGGTGGTGGTTGCTGAAATTGCTTTTTTGCTGTTATTTTTTGCTGTGGCGATTCGTGTGAACTTGGGTATCTTGGCAGTGAACACAAGTTTAGTCATAAAACATTTCTGTCAGCATGAATTCTGATTTTAAAATATAAGAAGAGTTTCATTTTCTTTCACTCTAACTATTATGTTTCCTGGGAGAGCAAAGATATAAAATTAGCATTGGCTCATATTCAATTCCTCACAAAGAGCTGCTTTTGATACCCTCGCCCTCTGATTTAAAGGCTCACTTAAATTCAAAGGAATGCAGTCATGTCTTTGATTCCACTTCCCATCATGAAGCCATGTTTTGAGAGATGCCATTGCTCGGCTCTGAAGCTGAATGGAGCCACTGTTTGAAAGCACTCCATCCACGTCTCTAATCTGTTTTCTATACTGATTTCTTTGAGATTAAACAATTTTAAATCAAAAGCATTATTTGTTTGAGGTTATAGAATGGGCTGCAATTATTTAAGCATCACAGACATTTTCTGTATGCTGCATCTGGAACTAGTTTTCAGTAAAAGAATCTGTGAGTACAAAGGAATATTGCAAGTATCAAATATCACACTAAACTTGGCTTCTCTTCAACTTTGATATTGAATTCCCTACAGTTTGTTTCCATAAGGTATAATATTGGTGGTTTTGTTTCTACCAACATTACTGTATAGAATGTCAAGATAGCTGGCTCAAATATTGAGAAGCATAATATTTTAATTATTATTTACATGTATGAAAGTAAGTGATTTTTTTTCTCTAAGTAGTAGAATGAGATTTGGGGGAAACTTCCCACTCTACTAGACACTAAAACTAATCATCTCAATTTATTTCTATTTCTTTGGAGGCTACGTTAATGATTCTGTCTTGATCTAATATTTGAAACGCTTATTTTGTTTTTCTCCTTTCCCAGTAATTGGATCTTCCATTCTTTCCTCTCACAGAAGTCTTCAAGCTTCCCTAATACCCGTTGCTCACAGATCTGTCCAAGTATAGATGAGGCTTACAATCTTGTTCTCTGACTGTATATTATGTATTTTATATGTCTTATATTTTATGTCCAGTGGAATTAGTTTCATTATTCTTTTCAGAAGTGGTCATTGTTTTAACCTTTGTTTAAATATGTTACTCTTTACATGGTCAGTTTTCTTTATTGTGGAACAAGAGCTATGGTTGTTCTTGGAGACTGATAGTTGCTCCTCAGAATTATTAGGATTTTAAAGTATTTGTTTATTTTCATGTGGCATTTGTTTCTTTAATAGTTGTGAGCTTCTTTTTTCCTAAAAAGAAATGATACAGGACACTTTTGTAAAGAAAAGAAACCCAGCTTCTGATATTACTAAGAGACACACTCCTGAGAGTTATACTCATAAAGTCTTACCAATATGACAGCCTAAACATGAGCTGAACAAGGACAACAATGGTCATGTCAAAGTGGATGGGGTGAAAAGGCTTTGGATCTCAACTCCAAAACTACAGTCAAAGAAGAAATGGTGTGAGTGGAGAGATGACTCAGTGGTTAAAGCACTGATTGCTCTTCCAAAGGTCCTCAGTTCCATTCCCAGCAACCACATGGTGGCTCACAACCAACCATAATGAAATCTGATGCCCTCTTCTGGTGCATCTGAAGACAGCTACAGTGTACTTATAAAAAATAATAAATAAATAAATAAATAAATAAATAAATTAGAAAGAAGGAAAAAATCTTTCCCAGGGGAGAATGCACCAAGTGTTACCCAATACAGAATGATCAGTCCTTAACATATACATACAAATAACATTATACTGTCTGAACTTATTTTATTTAGAAAATATGTATATATGTGTGCATATGCACACACAAATATGCATGTAATAAGAATTTAATGGGAAAAAAAGCAGCCAAAATTTGAAAGAGAGCAAACGGGTAAATGGGAGAATTTGGAATGAGGAGAGGCAAGAAGATATATTGTAATTATAATATCAAAACCCAGAAAAAAATGAAAAAGAAAACCTTGTTACATGGTCAGTCCTATTTATATTAATGAGAATTATTCTGAATTTGTTTTTCTTTTGTCTACAGTGGGCCTATTCAGTATTTTATAACATGTTGTTCACAGTGTTATAAATAGTTATTTCACTAAGGTGATTTAGTGAATTTTCTCTGAATGGAGGTGTTGTGTGTCCATTCAATCCTCTCTCTCTCTCTCTCTCCCTCTCTCCCTCTCTCCCTCTCTCTCTCTCTCTCTCTCTCTCTCTCTCTCTCTCTCTCTCTCTCACACACACACACACACACACACACACACACACACACCCTCTTCCTTCTTCTTCACAGACTGCCAAATATCTGTAGACTGGCACTGCTCAGTCAACAGGCTTCATTTAATTAGTGTCACTGTAGGGAATTTCAGTTTTAATTCTATTTGAATCCACATCACCAAGAAAATGTGTTATATGGATATCCCCAACAAAGAGAGAACAGATTCATTCACTTTTACCTACGAGTAAAGAATGCTTGCTGCTGAGAAGATAAAGATGCAAAGTTTTGTCTGTTGATACAATCTCTTCTGTGGGCATTTTGGCATCTTGAACTTACAAATGATGTTGATTTTCTCAGCTAAAAATGCTGTGGACTCCAATATTGTGTTTTGCTTTCCTAGAAGTAAACATGTCACTATGATTTAGAAATTTTATCAATCAAGGCACAGGGAAGAAAACAGAAATATCCTTCATGTTACCAACAAAGCAGCGTCTAAACAGATAATTGCTGTACAGCATTAAGAGGCCTGGTGCAGCAAAGACACCTGCAGAACAGCAGGGTGAGTGTGTGATCCGAAAGCCTACCAATACTGCAGAACAAACAGTCATGAGCTTGCAGATCCTGCTAGGCTGCTGGAAGCCAGTGTTGAAAGCCTCCAGACTGCTAAAGAATTGCCTTGGACAGCAGGGTTGAGAACAAGTAACAGAATTCAGCCACTAACAGGACCCACACGATTCTCGGTCACCTTGTTTCATCTCAGCTCCAGCAACAAGCAATTACCAATAGTGAGCCGCAACAGCCACTCTAGCCAAAGCTAAAAGCCTCTCTATTCTTCTAGCCTTCTGATTACCTGCTGAGGCTCCATATTAGCTGAACATATATATCACAATGCATGCTTGTAAGGGAATATGGAAAGTGCATCTGTCAAACCCATACATATAACATCAGAGTAAAGAACTCAGGTAGTAAAGAAATATATATATATATATATATCCACTATCTGGCTACTTGAAACATCACATGTAAATTGAGATATATTTTTAGAAGACAAACAGTATAACTCCAGTAAATAACCCTATTCCTATTAAGTAACATAATCAAAGAACAAAACTATGTTTGTTGTTATATTAGTACCAACTAGGAAGGGCTATCTAGTGCCCAAAGACAGAAGAAGACAAGATTACCTCCAATAGAATGATTATAATTTTCATGGTGTAAAGTCTTAAAGAATTGATAAATTATTTTACATTAACATAGGAACTAGCCTTGCATTTGCTGGTTTATTTGTTCTCTGCCCTTAGAAAGTCATTCCTCCCAGGAATTTATTGCATTTTCTACAATATACAGAGTTTAGATTATCATGTCTCTGAAGTCAGTCTAGATTCTTAATTTCTTTGTGTTCACTGAATACTTGAATATAATCTAAGATCTTGAGTTGAACTTAGTACTAACACATGAGTTCCATTAATGTTTTCACAACTAAGTTGATTTTAAAAAGACCCCTTCCTGAATAGCTTCATGTATTGCAACCCTTTGCACTCTTTGGAGACATCATAGAACCATGAGAAAGTTAAGCCTTGCTGAAGGCAGAATGTGTATTGAGGCAGGCTCTAAGATTGTATAGCTTTGTCCCATTTCTTGTTCTCTCTTTCTGGTTCCTGAGTGTAGACAAAATGTGATCTTTCTCTGATTCCTTCCAGCCAATCCCAGCTCAGGTTTCTGCAGCCATGTCTTTCCTACCAGGATAAACTGTATTCTCTCAGGAACTGTAACCTAACATGACCTTCTTTCTTCTCTAAATTGGTTTTGATCATGGCATGAAGTGGAAACTTCTGGTTTCTTTGGAAAGTTATATCAAATCACATTTTGCCGGGCACACAGGTGAAAGGATGGCTTACTAAAGGAGACACTTGAAAGAATGCTTTCCTGAAGCAGCATGGGTGAGAGGATGTTTTGATATAGCAAACACATGAAAGGACCTGTGAGGAAAGAGTATATATATATATATATATATATATATATATATATATATATATATGACTCTCCACAGTCAGTGGGAGACAAGCACTGTGCCTTGGTTTAGCTTGTTTTGCCTCACTATTTCTTGCTAACAACATGCATGTATTGTTTCATCTTATATAGCATTATTAACCTCAACTTGTGGTAATGCTGTCACTGAGAGAAACTCACCCAAGAATTGCTTGTGAGGTTCCTGCAGCAGCTTGCAGCTTCCACAGCCTTGCCTCAGGCCGGTTGACTAAGGTTTCTTCAGGACTAAACTACAACTGCTGGTTTGTACCTAATGTCTGCCTGCCTAGAGGACTGGATTGCAGCTGTTGAGTAGTGTCTGGTGTTTGCTACCGGGGCTGAACTGTTGCCAAAGAAGACTGAGCTCACTCTCAAAGAACTATTGCTGAACAGGTCCATTTCCCCCATAGCCTAATAACGTTTTCCTTCCACTACCTCTGCTAGGTAGTCAGCTAGACGAGATGTTGAACCCTTATTAAAAGTAGGTTGCAAAAATATGTATGCCTACAATGACAGAAAGGTAACCAATAATCACATTCACTGTACTTTTGAAAATGCAATAACTTTTGAAAGATTTCTTTCTCCTTTTCTTTCATTAATTTTCCAGCTCATTTTTTCCTGTAGTCTTTACAGTGAATCTCTAGTGATCAATCAGATTTTTTACCTTGAAAACTTACATCTCCTTTGCCTTGAAATTGCTTTTCTACCAGTTGATCGGTGTCTGTATCAGCCACTCCATGTAGACTTTTATTCCTATAAACTTCACATCAACTGGGCTTTCCTAAAGTGCTCTGTTATATTTTCTTGTAAGTGATCTTCTACTTTTTTTAATTTTCTTTATCTTTCAATTCTATTTTCAGATATTGAACAGCTCTTCCAGAAAACAGGATTTATTTTCTGTTTGTGACAGTGCTGTCTGGCTTTGGTTTTACATTAGATTAGTGCCTGTTACAAACCCTGTTAAGATAGACTGGCATCTACACAGCAATACTTTGAAGTGATTTGTTCACAATCTAATGTGTTTTTATTATTTCTTAAAGTTGAAAGACTTAGTTTTCAGATAAACCTGTCTTTAACTCTTCTGATGGGCAGACGACATAGAACTGCTATGTCCATTTATCTGTGAGGCTTTGTATAATGCAATGTGCCCTGTTGTGCACCAAGCAGCACTGACATCCATGACCTATACAGATACTGCATCTGAGGATCTCAGACTCAGCCTAAAACAAAGAGCTTGACAAGTCAGAAGTCAAGGCAAGTATGTCTTCCTAGATTATATCCAGAAAATTATTTCACAAACCCATTCATTAGTTGAATGCCTCATCAAAATAGAAAATCCAACAATAGATTACAGAGTTCTGTCCATAGGCCTTTGTTCCTTGAGCTAACTATTCAGAAGTGCTTTGTTTTTATATGGCATCTGTGTTTGAAAATTACAATTAAACATCTAGGTTTGAGTAGAAAATCCTGGTATCCTTTTCATTAATGTATCCAAGGATAAGAACAAAGAATTATATATTGTGTTGTGTGCACAGGAATGTGTGGGTGTGAATGGCCATGGACACTAGGACAAGACTCCAAGGGCTGTCCTTTGCTTTCCATTGCTTTCCTTGAGAAAAGGCGCCCCACGGAACTGGAAGCTAACCATGTTGCATAGGTTGCCTGTCTAATCAGTGAACTCTTGGGATCCACCTTTGTTCTTCTACCAAAGCAAACCAGGCCAAACCTAAAAAAAAATTCTTTTACTTTAGTTTCATTATGTGTCTGTGGGTGGTAATGTGATATTGGGTGCAAGCACCCATGGAGACAGGGGAGCCTAAGAAATCCCTGAAGCTGGAGTTACGGTGGTTGTAAATCACCCACCTTGTATGCTGAAAATTAAACTTTGGTCTTCTATAAGAACAGCAAGTGCTCATAACTGTCAAGCCATCTCTTCAGCCCATTTTTTATGTAAGTGTTGAAGGTTTGGACTTAAGTCCTCATACTTGCAAGATGAGTACCCTTCCTCACTGTAGCATTTCCACAGGCACCAGTGCTATATATCTTATAGTTAACACATAGTTATTGGACCTCGACATTGCTAGAGGCAACCTGACACCTTGTCCTCGGTAAGTCTTAGTAAATGTTGATAAAACTTACTATAGGAGACAAATATCATGTTTTATAATTTTAGTATCTCAACTGGGTCTGAGAACTAGATAGATATATGAGAGAGTAACTGGATAAAGCTTGCAAATCCATGTTTCACATATCTTTTTCTAGCACAATTGCCCTTGGAATGCAATTAAAACCCCCAAATAAAAGCATGAAGTATTTCTTTGGACAGAGTTGTAAATTATGGTTATATAAAGAGCTACATGTACATTTGCTGGGGTCTTTGTTTACAAAGAGATGTAGATAAAAAGAAGAGTATTGATGTTAAAAGATTTGTTTCCCCTCTTTGTTATAAGAACATATTTTTCTTCCAAGCACATGGAAGATATTGGATGGTTGGGGCATTCATTTTGTCCTTCATAACATGAAATTCAGAGTGAACTTGCATGCCTGCTGCTTGCTAAATGCCTTTAGTATAACTAATCAACCTGCCAGGAGAGGATACTTCGGATAGAATAATTTTTAAATCCTTAATAGAATACAATAGGAATATGTCCTATCTCGGGAAGACTCTTGTCTCATTCGTGTGCACAGGATGAGTACTGCTCCTATAGCACTGCTGAACAGAACAGTTTGTTTCTGGATCTTAGTCTCCATTTATATTCATAACTATATGTATGTCAATAGCTATAAAAGCTATCATTGAATTCAAAATATTTGAAACTGGTTTTTATAAAGAGAAGAGCACTGACCTAGAATTCAGATGTTTCGAGTCTTGGCACTGCTAAAGCAAGATGTTTTAATTTGGATAAAGCACTTCAATTTGTTGTGCTCAAATTTGTGCCTAGTAAAATAAGTGAGGTGAACAAAAAAAATCTAATAAAATATCATAGCAAATTCCATAATACCTGTGGACTTGTAAGAAATAACCATATGATGTGTAAAGCATATTAAGAAATCAAAGTGTAAAAATATAAAGAATTCAATGGTGGATAAATGGAATTAAATTGTAAGATTTTAATACTTGACTCGAGACTCGAGCCCCGGGCTACCTTGCCAGCAGAGTCTTGCCCAACACCCGCAAGGGTCCACACGGGACTCCCCACGGGACCCTAAGACCTCTGGTGAGTGGATCACAGTGCCTGCCCCAATCCAATCGCGCGGAACTTGAGACTGCGGTACATAGGGAAGCAGGCTACCCGGGCCTGATCTGGGGCACAAGTCCCTTCCGCTCGACTCGAGACTCGAGCCCCGGGCTACCTTGCCAGCAGAGTCTTGCCCAACACCCGCAAGGGCCCACACGGGACTCCCCACGGGACCCTAAGACCTCTGGTGAGTGGAACACAGCGCCTACCCCAATCCAATCGCGTGGAACTTGAGACTGCGGTACATAGGGAAGCAGGCTACCCGGGCTTGATCTGGGGCACAAACCCCTTCCACTCCACTCGAGCCCCGGCTACCTTGCCAGCTGAGTCGCCTGACACCCGCAAGGGCCCACACAGGATTCCACACGTGATCCTAAGACCTCTAGTGAGTGGAACACAACTTCTGCCAGGAGTCTGGTTCGAACACCAGATATCTGGGTACCTGCCTTGCAAGAAGAGAGCTTGCCTGCAGAGAATACTCTGCCCACTGAAACTAAGGAGAGTGCTACCCTCCAGGTCTGCTCATAGAGGCTAACAGAGTCACCTGAAGAACAAGCTCTTAACAGTGACAACTAAAACAGCTAGCTTCAGAGATTACCAGATGGCGAAAGGCAAACGTAAGAATCCTACTAACAGAAATCAAGACCACTCACCATCATCAGAACGCAGCACTCCCACCCCACCTAGTCCTGGGCACCCCAACACAACCGAAAATCTAGACCCAGATTTAAAAACATTTCTCATGATGATGATAGAGGACATCAAGAAGGACTTTCATAAGTCACTTAAAGATTTACAGGAGAGCACTGCTAAAGAGTTACAGGCTCTTAAAGAAAAGCAGGAAAACACATCCAAACAGGTGATGGAAATGAACAAAACCATACTAGAACTAAAAGGGGAAGTAGACACAATAAAGAAAACCCAAAGCGAGGCAACGCTGGAGATAGAAACCCTAGGAAAGAGATCTGGAACCATAGATGCGAGCATCAGCAACAGAATACAAGAAATGGAAGAGAGAATCTCAGGTGCAGAAGATTCCATAGAGAACATCGACACAACAGTCAAAGAAAATACAAAATGCAAAAGGATCCTAACTCAAAACATCCAGGTAATCCAGGACACAATGAGAAGACCAAACCTACGGATAATAGGAATTGATGAGAATGAAGATTTTCAACTTAAAGGGCCAGCTAATATCTTCAACAAAATAATAGAAGAAAACTTCCCAAACATAAAAAAAGAGATGCCCATGATCATACAAGAAGCCTACAGAACTCCAAATAGACTGGACCAGAAAAGAAATTCCTCCCGACACATAATAATCAGAACAACAAATGCACTAAATAAAGATAGAATAATAAAAGCAGTAAGGGAGAAAGGTCAAGTAACATATAAAGGAAGGCCTATCAGAATTACACCAGACTTTTCACCAGAGACTATGAAAGCCAGAAGAGCCTGGACAGATGTTATACAGACACTAAGAGAACACAAATGCCAGCCCAGGCTACTATACCCGGCCAAACTCTCAATTACCATAGATGGAGAAACCAAAGTATTCCACGACAAAACCAAGTTCACACAATATCTTTCCACGAATCCAGCCCTTCAAAGGATAATAACAGAAAAGAAGCAATACAAGGACGGAAATCACGCCCTAGAACAACCAAGAAAGTAATCATTCAACAAACCAAAAAGAAGACAGCCACAAGAACAGAATGCCAACTTTAACAACAAAAATAAAAGGGAGCAACAATTACTTTTCCTTAATATCTCTTAATATCAATGGACTCAATTCCCCAATAAAAAGACATAGACTAACAGACTGGCTACACAAACAGGACCCAACATTCTGCTGCTTACAGGAAACCCATCTCAGGGAAAAAGACAGACACTACCTCAGAGTGAAAGGCTGGAAAACAATTTTCCAAGCAAATGGACTGAAGAAACAAGCTGGAGTAGCCATTTTAATATCGGATAAAATCGACTTCCAACCCAAAGTTATCAAAAAAGACAAGGAGGGACACTTCATACTCATCAAAGGTAAAATCCTCCAAGAGGAATTCTCAATTCTGAATATCTACGCACCAAATGCAAGGGCAGCCACATTCATTAGAGACACTTTAGTAAAGCTCAAAGCATACATTGCACCTCACACAATAATAGTGGGAGACTTCAACACACCACTTTCTTCAAAGGACAGATCGTGGAAACAGAAACTAAACAGGGACACAGTGAAACTAACAGAAGTTATGAAACAAATGGACCTGACAGATATCTACAGAACATTTTATCCTAAAACAAAAGGATATACCTTCTTCTCAGCACCTCACGGGACCTTCTCCAAAATTGACCATATAATTGGTCACAAAACAGGCCTCAATAGATACAAAAATATTGAAATTGTCCCATGTATCCTATCAGACCACCATGGCCTAAGACTGATCTTCAATAACAACATAAATAATGGAAAGCCAACATTCACGTGGAAACTGAATAACACTCTTCTCAATGATACCTTGGTCAAGGAAGGAATAAAGAAAGAAATTAAAGACTTTTTAGAGTTTAATGAAAATGAAGCCACAACGTACCCAAACCTATGGGACACAATGAAAGCATTTCTAAGAGGGAAACTCATAGCGCTGAGTGCCTCCAAGAAGAAACGGGAGACAGCACATACTAGCAGCTTGACAACACATCTAAAAGCCCTAGAAAAAAAGGAAGCAAATTCACCCAAGAGGAGTAGACGGCAGGAAATAATCAAACTCAGGGGTGAAATCAACCAAGTGGAAACAAGAAGAACTATTCAAAGAATTAACCAAACGAGGAGTTGGTTCTTTGAGAAAATCAACAAGATAGATAAACCCTTAGCTAGACTCACTAAAGGGCACAGGGACAAAATCCTAATTAACAAAATCAGAAATGAAAAGGGAGACATAACAACAGATCCTGAAGAAATCCAAAACACCATCAGATCTTTCTACAAAAGGCTATACTCAACAAAACTGGAAAACCTGGACGAAATGGACAAATTTCTGGACAGATACCAGGTACCAAAGTTGAATCAGGATCAAGTTGACCATCTAAACAGTCCCATATCACCTAAAGAAATAGAAGCAGTTATTAATAGTCTCCCAACCAAAAAAAGCCCAGGACCAGATGGGTTTAGTGCAGAGTTCTATCAGACCTTCAAAGAAGATCTAATTCCAATTCTGCACAAACTATTTCACAAAATAGAAGTAGAAGGTACTCTACCCAACTCATTTTATGAAGCCACTATTACTCTGATACCTAAACCACAGAAAGATCCAACAAAGATAGAGAACTTCAGACCAATTTCTCTTATGAATATCGATGCAAAAATCCTCAATAAAATTCTCGCTAACCGAATCCAAGAACACATTAAAGCAATCATCCATCCTGACCAAGTAGGTTTTATTCCAGGGATGCAGGGATGGTTTAATATACGAAAATCCATCAATGTAATCCATTATATAAACAAACTCAAAGACAAAAACCACATGATCATCTCGTTAGATGCAGAAAAAGCATTTGACAAGATCCAACACCCATTCATGATAAAAGTTTTGGAAAGATCAGGAATTCAAGGCCCATACCTAAACATGATAAAAGCAATCTACAGCAAACCAGTAGCCAACGTCAAAGTAAATGGAGAGAAGCTGGAAGCAATCCCACTAAAATCAGGGACTAGACAAGGCTGCCCACTTTCTCCCTACCTTTTCAACATAGTACTTGAAGTATTAGCCAGAGCAATTCGACAACAAAAGGAGATCAAGGGGATACAAATTGGAAAAGAGGAAGTCAAAATATCACTTTTTGCAGATGATATGATAGTATATATAAGTGACCCTAAAAATTCTACCAGAGAACTCCTAAACCTGATAAACAGCTTCGGTGAAGTAGCTGGATATAAAATAAACTCAAACAAGTCAATGGCCTTTCTCTATACAAAGAATAAACAGGCTGAGAAAGAAATTAGGGAAACAACACCCTTCTCAATAGTCACAAATAATATAAAATATCTTGGCGTGACTCTAACTAAGGAGGTGAAAGATCTGTATGATAAAAACTTCAAATCTCTGAAGAAAGAAATTAAAGAAGATCTCAGAAGATGGAAAGATCTCCCATGCTCATGGATTGGCAAGATCAACATTGTAAAAATGGCTATCTTGCCAAAAGCAATCTACAGATTCAATGCAATCCCCATCAAAATTCCAACTCAATTCTTCAACGAATTGGAAGGAGCAATTTGCAAATTTGTCTGGAATAACAAAAAACCTAGGATAGCAAAAAGTCTTCTCAAGGATAAAAGAACTTCTGGCGGAATCACCATGCCAGACCTAAAGCTTTACTACAGAGCAATTGTGATAAAAACTGCATGGTACTGGTATAGAGACAGACAAGTAGACCAATGGAATAGAATTGAAGATCCAGAAATGAACCCACACACCTATGGTCACTTGATCTTCGACAAGGGAGCTAAAACCATCCAGTGGAAGAAAGACAGCATTTTCAACAATTGGTGCTGGCACAACTGGTTGTTATCGTGTAGAAGAATGCGAATCGATCCATACTTATCTCCTTGTACTAAGGTCAAATCTAAGTGGATCAAGGAACTTCACATAAAACCAGAGACACTGAAACTTATAGAGGAGAAAGTGGGGAAAAGCCTTGAAGATATGGGCACAGGGGAAAAATTCCTGAACAGAACAGCAATGGCTTGTGCTGTAAGATCGAGAATCGACAAATGGGACCTAATGAAACTCCAAAGTTTCTGCAAGGCAAAAGACACCGTCAATAAGACAAAAAGACCACCAACAGATTGGGAAAGGATCTTTACCTATCCTAAATCAGATAGGGGACTAATATCCAACATATATAAAGAACTCAAGAAGGTGGACTTCAGAAAATCAAATAACCCCATTAAAAAATGGGGCTCAGAACTGAACAAAGAATTCTCACCTGAGGAATACCGAATGGCAGAGAAGCACTTGAAAAAATGTTCAACATCCTTAATCATCAGGGAAATGCAAATCAAAACAACCCTGAGATTCCACCTCACACCAGTCAGAATGGCTAAGATCAAAAATTCAGGTGACAGCAGATGCTGGCGAGGATGTGGAGAAAGAGGAACACTCCTCCATTGTTGGTGGGAGTGCAGGCTTGTACAACCACTCTGGAAATCAGTCTGGCGGTTCCTCAGAAAACTGGACATAGTACTACCGGAGGATCCAGCAATACCTCTCCTGGGCATATATCCAGAAGATGCCCCAACAGGTAAGAAGGACACATGCTCCACTATGTTCATAGCAGCCTTATTTATAATAGCCAGAAGCTGGAAAGAACCTAGATGCCCCTCAACAGAGGAATGGATACAGAAAATGTGGTACATCTACACAATGGAGTACTACTCAGCTATTAAAAAGAATGAATTTATGAAATTCCTAGCCAAATGGATGGACCTGGAGGGCATCATCCTGAGTGAGGTAACACATTCACAAAGAAACTCACACAATATGTATTCACTGATAAGTGGATATTAGCCCCAAACCTAGGATACCCAAGATATAAGATATAATTTGCTAAACACATGAAACTCAAGGAGAATGAAGACTGAAGTGTGGACACTATGCCCCTCCTTAGATTTGGGAACAAAACACCCATGGAAGGAGTTACAGAGACGGAGTTTGGAGCTGAGATGAAAGGATGGACCATGTAGAGACTGCCATAGCCAGGGATCCACCCCATAATCAGCATCCAAACGCTGACACCATTGCATACACTAGCAAGATTTTATTGAAAGGACGCAGATGTAGCTGTCTCTTGTGAGACTATGCCGGGGCCCAGCAAACACAGAAGTGGATGCTCACAGTCAGCTAATGGATGGATCATAGGGCTCCCAATGGAGGAGCTAGAGAAAGTAGCCAAGGAGCTAAAGGGATCTGCAACCCTATAGGTGGAACAACATTATGAGCTAACCAGTACCCCGGAGCTCTTGACTCTAGCTGCATATATATCAAAAGATGGCCTAGTCGGCCATCACTGGAAAGAGAGGCCCATTGGACTTGCAAACTTTATATGCCCCAGTACAGGGGAATACCAGGGCCAAAAAGGGGGAGTGGGTGGGCAGGGGAGTGGGGGTGGGTGGATATGGGGGACTTTTGGTATAGCATTGGAAATGTAAATGAGTTAAATACCTAATAAAAAATGGAAAAAAAATAAAAAGATTTTAATACTTTCAAGAGATGGTGAAAAACTATGGAAAATTATGTAGAGTCATAGTTTGAAAAAGTGACAAAAGAATATACAATGGAGAACATATTACCAAGGTGTTATACCTACACATAATAATACATGAACACAGACCATCATGATTAACAATGAATTTTTAGTTTTTTAAGAAAATTACGAATGTGATATTCTCCTATTTACAGAAAACACACTTTAAATTCTTAGAAGAAATTGAAAATGGGCCCCTAAAGACATGAGCAATTAATAGCACTTGCTGCTCATGCAGAGGACCTGAGATCACAGCTTACATCCATTTGTAACTCCAGCTCTAGGAGACCTGACGCCCTCTTCCCATATGCACCAGCACCTACATTCATTTGTGTATATGCATATAGACATAAATACAAATATAAATAAATCAATCTTTTTTAAAAGTTGAAAATAAAAAGAGAAGAAAGAGAAGAAGAAGAAGAAGAGGAAGAAGAAGAAGAAGAAGAAGAAGAAGAAGGAGGAGGAGGAGGAGGAGGAGGAGGAGGAGGAGGAGGAGGAGGAGGAGGAGGAGGAGGAAAGGAGGAGGAGGAGGAAAGGAGGAGGAGGAGGAGGAAGAGGAAGAGGAAGAAGGAGGAGGAGGAGGAAGGAGGAAGAGGAAGAAGAAGAAGAAGAAGAAGAAGAAGAAGAAGAAGAAGAAGAAGAAGAAGAAGAAGAAGAAGTTATACAAGAAATAAAGAAAAATCTAACTGCTGACTCATCCGTGTACTAACCAGACCTGAGCCTGCTTAGCTTCCCACATTAGGGGGACACTAGGGGGTGGCTTGGCCATAGACAAGAATTGTGCTGAGAATGCTGAAGTGTACCTCTCCACAATTAATAGCATCTGGCAGGAATGTGGGTGGAGGACTCAATTTTCTCTAAGGAGCTGGCCACTGAGAAATTTACTATGCCCCAGTGAGTATATGAGAAACACAAATTGGACTTCTCTTCTTCCACTTCTCCTCCTCCTCCTCCTCCTCCTCCTCCTCCTCCTCCTCTTCTATTTTCTTCTTCTTCTTCTTCTTCTTCTTCTTCTTCTTCTTCTTCTTCTTCTTCTTCTTCTTCTTCTTCTTCTTCTTCTTCTATTGTGGGGTAGGGTCACACAAACTATATTTTGCCCAAACAACTTTACGTGCAAATATTCATTACACATAAAAACATTATAAAAATGAAAAGAGAGAGAGAGAGAGAGAGAGAGAGAGAGAGAGAGAGAGTGGAAAGAGGAGGACAGGACAGGACAGGACAGGACAGGACAGGACAGGACAGATAACCCAGGTTATGTTGGTACTCTTGGTTGGTGTGGTGGTTCCAGGCCTCGTCTAAGTCAGACGTTTTTGTAGATTTCCATGCTCTGTGCTGCTATTGGAGGCCATGATGATGTCTGTGGTCTGTGCT
This sequence comes from Mus musculus, assembly GCF_000001635.26. Taxonomy (NCBI): domain Eukaryota; kingdom Metazoa; phylum Chordata; class Mammalia; order Rodentia; family Muridae; genus Mus; species Mus musculus. Next base: position 66,172,681 of record NC_000078.6, read on the forward strand.
CCCACCGAAGGCCATGTTGGGGTCCCTGATCCTATTGCACCTGGGAACCTTGTTGATGACTGTGACTATGTGAGAATGTCTGTGATTCGTTCCAGAACCTGAAGCCATGTTAATGTCTGTGGGCCATGTAGCTACTAGGGGCCATATTTATGTGAGTGGTCTGAGCTAACACCTGAAGCCGTGTTGGAGTCTATGGTCCTGCTGCTGTCAAGGACCATGTTATTATCCGTGATCAATGTTACCCCCAAAGGCATTGAGGACATCTGTGGTCAGTACTGCCACTAGTGCCCATGCTGAGGTCCAGAGGCTATGTGGATCAGGGTCCACGATGTCACTGGAAACCATGTGGAAGTCCACGATCCATGCTCCCACTGACTAAATGGCAAGGATGCTACTTGTGCAGTGATATTGAGGACTGCAGATTCACAGTTGAGAGACAGTCATAGAACCCTTTTGTGAAAAATCCTACACCCACCTCAAATACATAGCCTCTCGCTAAAAAAACAAAAGTAACAGCGTAGACAGGAAACCATGAAACAACTCTTAAATACTGTGGTAAGAAAGTTACAGTGTAGCTTCACATCGATGACTTCTGACCAGGTCCTGGGTGGGTAAGGACTCAGTTTCCTTTAAAGAGCTGTCCTCTGGAAGTTTTACAATGCCCCAGTGAGTACATGGACTTGGCTTTTTATTTTCTTCTGTTTTTTTTTTTTCTTTTACTTTCCCCTCTCTCTCTCTCTCTCTCTCTCTCTCTCTCTCTCTCTCTCCCTCCCTTCCTCCCCCCTTTCTCTTTAAGGCCATAGGCAGACACAAGGGTGAAGGGTGGACCTGGGAGGATTGGAAAGTGAGTGTGATCAGGATGCATTATGTGAAATTTCTAAATAATCAATTAAAATATTAAGTTGAAAATTTTCATTTAAAAAAATTTAAGCAAAATTGAGACAATGCATGAACATGATACCATTTATTTCAAAGGGAAATAGCACAAGAATTCTGAATTTGTATGCACCTAAAATCTTAAGGACCAACATATTAAAGAACAAAAGAAGATATGAGGGAATCTCCAACTGAGGTGGTGATTTTCACATAACTTCCCTATCTCTGGCAGGATGGGCAGATCAGAGAAACAAGGTCTGTGTTTTGGTTCCTACAGCTTTAGCTGTCACATTCAGAACAAGATGAGTTTCTGCATAGCTACTGCACAGTTAAATCATCAGAAAGATTTACAAAGATCTACCATGTGCTGAAAAATAATAAGCTTAACCCTTTCACATGGAAATTAAAAATCAATTTATGAAATGATAGTGGGACAACCCTAGAGAATTAGAACCTAAAGAACACTTTCCTAATGTTCTTAGAGGTCAAATAAGAAAGCACAATGACATCAATAAAGTGCATTGGCCTGAATAGTAAAGGACATAGGCCCTCAGGAGTGGTTTCACTGAAGTAGGGCTAATTGGTAAAGGTGATTCATAAGATGATAAATGACATTGCATCCAGATCTCCTTTTTTTTTTTTTTTGGAAAGAAGTTAAAAAATAACAGCAGAGAAATGATAAACATGGCAAAAGAAGGCCTAGAGAGGCTTGGCCCCCTCTCCGAGTTGACTCCCAGCAAGAAGGCCATTCTCTCTCAGAACACATTGGAGCTGGGAAGCAGCAAATGTACTCTGGATCATGGCTTCTTAAAACTCTTAGTCATATAAATGTTTTTATGCCACATGGAGAACCTCTAGGGCAGTTAAGAAGGAAATTTTTTTACTAGAAATGTAAATCTCAATTAGACCTAAATATATACATATATATGTATGTATATATGTATTATATATATATATGTATGTATATATGTATTATATATATATATGTAAAATATCCCTCTTCCAAAAGCTCAATACTCACTTTGGAAAAAAGAGGCAGTAAGAGTGTAAAAAGCCAAAAGCAGTGGATGAAAACGATATGGTGAGGACTCCACAGGGAGAATGAAGCCACTTCAGTTGTGACAACATATATAAGACCTATGCAAGCTCAAGACAGAACAAATCTCAGAATGCAGATGAGAGTTGGACAAAGTCTCATCCTAGATGAGATACTATTGGTGATTGTTAGCTTTTAGGAGAGGAAAGAATAGGATTTTTGTGAGAATATATCCCTACCATGTGCAAGACCCAGATCCAGGAATATTTGGACACTGTAAATTATCCTTGAAGAAAAAAAAAACTGGGTAGTTATGAAAGAGAGAGTGGATCTGGCAAGAGTTGCAAAAGGAAGGTGAATATAACAAACCATATACAGAACTGCCACTGTTTGAGTAAGGATGGCTCCTATAATCTTATATATTTAAATGCTCAGTGACCTGGGAGTAGAACTCTTTCCAAGGATTAGAAGGATTAGGATTAGGGTTTAAGGCTTTGTTGGAGCAGGTGTGTCACTGGAGGTGGACTTTGAGGTTTCAAAAGCTGATGTCAGACTCAGTCTCTTTCTCTCTGCCTATGGATCAGGATAAAACTCTCAGATTCTTCTCCAGTATCATGGCTACCTGGCACCATGCTCCCCACTATGATGATAATGGAATAAACCTATAAAACTGTAAGCAAACACACAATTAAATGTTTTCTAAGTGATGATCTGGTCATAGTGTCTTTTTACAATAATAGAATAGTGACTAAGACAAAAATTCTCAAGGAACTAATAAATATATAGGGATATATTTAAAATTAGACAATTAAAAATAAAGGATGAAAATGAAATATAAACATTAAATTTACATTTAAATAGAATTTCCATTCTAAAGTATAGAAAAACTTTGCTGTAAACACCCCACATTTTTCTTGCATGACAAATTGAAATCAGCTGAAACCAACCAAGAACTCTTTCCCTATTGGCTTGATTTTATACTACCAAAAGGTACTGTCCAGGATGCTAATGGAAATTACACATGCATGGGCTTATTGAGCTCTGGCCCCTAAATGCTACAATACAGACATGCCAGAAAATATGTGACCTAGTGCAATATGGAGTAATTAATCACTTTCTGACTGGAGGAAATCATTCTTGTTACAATTCTGGTGAAAATCACATGGCTGAATTGATCATAGGCACCATGGTAACACCTTTATTGTCATTTCACTAAATGATCAAGCTGTCAAATTACCCTTCTGAGTATTTATAAGTTTGGGCTGTTTCAAACCTCAGTCAGAGTAGTTTCTTCTTAAAGTTGGCAACAGTCAATAAAGAAATTCATTAGTAGTCAAAGTTCTGTGAATAAAACACTGGATGCTCAACCCCCAGTGGGTTACCTATTTTAATTCCCTCTCTCTATCACCAAGGTTCAAGAAATGTCCAAAAAGAAGAGGTAAAGAGGGGTATCACTGTAAAATCCTGTTAAAAAATAACTCTTGCTAATAAACATTATAGTTTGACAAAGATGGAGCAATTATTTTATAAACACGTGTACTATAACTAACATAACAAGAAAAAAAAACATATTGCAATGATCTTCTGTTAAAGAAATGTGGAGTGTACAGCTCAGAAAATTATACTATACCAGAAGAAACATGGAAAAATTCAAGCCTAGATGACTGCATTGACAAAGAATTCCATTATCAAAGAGAAGTGATGCAAACATTCAAATCCTCATTCACTGTCCAAAGAGCAAACAGTGATAGTGCTTTTATAAGGCTGCATATTTCTTACTTACACCCAGCAAGAAGACTGAAAAGAAAGGAAAATTACTGGCTAGTATTTCCTTTTTCTTCTCTTCTCTTTTCTTTTCTTTTTTCTTTTTCCTTTCTTCTTTGTTTTATTTTTTAAAATTTTTATTCATTTATTTTAGACAGGACTTTTTTTTAAGATTTATTTATTTTATGAATGTGACTACACTGTCGCTGTCTTCAGACACACCAGAAGAGGGCATTGGATCTCCATTCCAGATGGTTGTGAGCCAACATGTGGTGGCTGGGAATTAAACTCAGGACCTCTAGAAGAGGAGTCGGTGCTCTTAACTACTAAGTCATCTCTCCAGCCCCACTTGTATTTCTTAGTACAGACACTGGGTCTGAGAGATGCTGTGTGGCTGAGCATAATCTCTGCGACCTGTGGAAGGTCCTTGCAGTCTTTGCAACAGGCAGGGAGATAATCTGAAAAGAAACCAAATTGAAACTCAGTTCAACCCAGTTTTAGTAACAGTTCTGAGCCAGGATTTCTAGAGTCTGACATGAGTTTGTATATTTTCACTGCATAGCACAATTTTGGCAAAAGTTTTCATTAACTCAGCCCAATGAATCTAACAAAAATTAAAACATTTTGACCTTTAAACTCTTTACAAAGTATAGATGTCTTCATCTATAGGACAGGTTCTTATTGATTCATAAATGATGCTCAAGATAAGGGTCTAGGGAGAATGACTGAGATAAACATAAGGTTGGCCCTAGGATAACCCAGAGGTCTCTTAGGCTGTTGTAAAGTAAAAATGATCTTTCACAAGGGTGCATTTTATGCCCTAGAAATAATGCTTCAAGTTTTAGGGGGAAGGGTCTGGGATAAGTAAAACATAAAATCAGGAATATATGAGCAGAACCTGGCTCATCAGACAGCAAAGGTTTATCAGGTAGTAAACTACATCCATTCTCATTCTTACAGCAGGAGGACAGGTTAAACATCTCTTTCCTTTGCACAATGCCTGGGGGTTTAACTTTTCTGGCTTCTCCAGTGCTGATCTCTGTCCAAAAGCACATTTTGCCCTTTACGGGGACACTTATAAAGATCAATGAACTAACACTACAAAGTTGTCCTATGTCTTCAATGTGTGTACCAAAGCAAACTCATAGAGACATATGCAGGTATATGTGAGATGTATTACAACATAGTCACTGAAATAATTGTGACACTAGCTGAGAAGGTCAAAACCTCACTGAAAAGTTAAAAAAAAACTCATTAGCAAATAAAGTCTATAGTTTGAAAACAAGAGCTGAAGTTCCAGTCCAAAAATATGTATCCATAATGTGTATTGAGCTACTTCAGATAATTAAAAATTTAATAATATCTAGTGTGGATATTATACAGGAACAAATATACAAATAATGAATAAATATGCTCAACTCCACTAGTCATTAGAGGAATGAATATTAAAATCACAATATTCTATACAACCTCCTGAGTACTAAAGTTAAAAGGGGGAAAATGTCCAGTATGGGAGAGAATTTGATGACCCTGCTGATTGTGAGGCTCCTGGTCCATGCATGGGAGGAAATGACAGAGTCTGAGTCAGCCAGATGTGCTTGCCACAAAGTGATTGCCATGGAGCCTTGTGACCTAAGATTGATCCCTAGGACCACCATGGTGGACGAAGAGAACTGACTCATGCAAGCTTTCCTCTGGTCTCCACACAAACACTGTGGTGCATGAACATGGGAATGGTCGCACTCAAATGAATGCATTGATAGATAAATAATTGGAATTTTTAAAAGGAAGACTATGACAGAACTTATTAATAGAGATTAAGTCATAGACCCTATGATTCCTTCTAATTTAGATATTCTACTTCCAAGCCAACATAAAGTGGTAGTACATTTGAACAGCAAAGGTATTCTTATAAATGTTGAAAACAATGTCTTTGTTCAGTTGTATCAATTAGAACATTTATCAACAGGAGTGTCATCATAGTACACATAGTGCTATAATCATTTAACTAAATGCTTCACAGTAATATGGTAGGATGACTCTTCTTTAGGTTTAATCTGGAGAATTTCACAACCGATGTTAAAGAACAAGCTACACTTGGCATGCTTTCATAAAGTTAAAGGACCCGTAAATCTAGTAATATGTTGAGGAGGAGTAGAGATATGCAGAGACTGATACAAACATGATTCAATAACGCTTATCCTTACACTAGATCCTGAATCTATAGCTAAGTATCCCCTGGCTTGATATGTTTACAAAGTCATTGTCCTGTTTAGTTTTCTTTGTCATCTACAGTTCTTTTATTTGTTTTTAAATATCATCCTTAGGATGAGAACAGGGCATAGACACTGATCAAGCAGTTCTTATTAGGGACCTAAAAAGCACCCAGAAATGTATTTGGTTTTGTCCAGACCAGCAGCCAGGAATGCAGCCAGAAATGGAGCTGTGTTTCCCATGTTCAGGCTTGTTATCTTCTTTCATATCACCTGGATAAACACCACTCCCAGAAGCTTTTTGTATGGGCTTGCTAGAAACTGGATCCCTAATGGGTGAGCCACAGGGACAAGCCAACGACCCCCAAGACTATGTTTTACCCCAGATTCTCATGCAGGTCTTATGAACAGACCCTAACCTTGTAGCTTGATAACAACCTTTTCCTTGGGAAACACTCTTAATAGATAGGAACTCTGTTTACTGTTCTTTAAGCTTACATCCATACACTTGAAATAAATTGTCTTCTAAAACTTACCTTTCTGTATGTATGCATGCATGGATGTATGTACATATGAATTTCATTCATCAAACTGAGAAGGCAATGGACCCAGAAGCCATTGTCTTAGAGTGGTTCTGGGAGCTGTTGAATGGTCCGGTACCTTAAATCTTTATGTATTCACAACTCAGATGAGAGGTATCAATTGCTCCTAACAACTTCCTTTTCCCCTGTATCACTTGATTGATGATACAGAACAATGCTTCTTCTTGATAGCAAGATTCTATCACTACAGTTAACACATACCTTCATCATAAGAGATAATGAAATCAAGATAGTCCAAAAGTGAAAGCTTCATCCCTATTGTCTAGATCTCATGTTGCTAGAAGGTTCTACAGATACTACAAGGGGGGGGGGGGAGTGAGTCATCAGCAGTTTTACCCAGCTGGAGGCACTATAATAACTACTGGTCTGATGAGTTACACCTGTTCCTGAAATAGTGGTATGAACGTTAGGAGTGTAACCACATTCTGATGAAAAGCCAACCCCCGAAGATGAAACCCATGGTTAGTACAATGAATCCATGGCTGGTACAATGAACTGAACCAAAACATTCTTGGCTAGCTAGGACATAAAAGGTCTAGTAAAATATAATACTATTATTCTGCTAAATGGACATACCTCTATAACCATAACTTAATATATCTCTCAAACCTGAATGAGAAGTAGTTATTAATATGGAGGCACAGTGATTAATATGAAGCCCTGTGACTGTTCAACATGCAAAGAATAAAAGACTATGGAGTACTCAGCTTTAGATGGGACATCTGTCTCACATTCTACTCCCTCAAGGTTCAAGAATCATTACAGAGAAGTGGTCAGAAAGACTTTAAAAGCCAGAGAGATCCGTTGTCTGTAACAAAGAATCATTTCCTGCATTCAACAGTTACACACATGATCTTACCATGCTGGGACTACATGAATAAGATCAAGCCAGTCAAAATCCCAACCTGAGTTGGGAAGGAGCTGATGAAGTTCACCCCCATCTCAGAACAAATGTGATGGCTGCTGAGAAAGAGAGACTGTTTTCTTTAATAATAATAGAGCAAATGAAAAAAGTGATAGGATGAAATGAAAAGGACTCATGGGAGAGAGAATGGGTTATGGATTTAATCCAAGTCCATTATAGTCATATATGAATATTAGATAATTTTTCGAAAAGACCAAAGCTTCTTAGATTCAAATGGCTGCTTGATCTAATCGGAATCACATCTGAAATGTGTAATACTTTATAAAACTCTCTTCTTTTAGTATTCCATAGTAAGATTGTGAAAAATAATACAACTTTCATAGAGTTAACAGTGATGGAATGATATGCACACACAAAACATTAAAAATGGGTAAACATGTATATTTGCATATTGTTTTTATATAATCATACTTATACATGTACATATTTATGTTTTAGATAAACATACAAGCACATATATCTCCATGTCATTTCCCCCTTTGCTTCATCTTAAAAACTCCAAATCTTATCTTCTATTACCTTATTTCACTCTTGCAGTTATATACATAAAACTATGGCACTAAAGCATACTTTATGACAGTGCTATGAGCATCAGACAGCAATAGGGTCCTTTATTTCCTTTTCCAAGCAGAACACTAAATTCTGTGTAAAAGCCTAAAGGATAATGTTGTGTCATCTTTAATTCATATAACTGGAGGATTAAGCCATATCATCATTGCAAAATCCATCTTTACTGCTTCTAAACGATTGACTGGCTTGTTGTCCTAGGGCAGAAAACAGGTGCTGTCGCCGTATTAAGTATTATTTATGACTATTGTGGAAATTTTGTCATTGGCATGATGTTAAGAGAAAATAAAACTCCAGCATCAAGCTTCCGAAAAATGAATTGTTACTTGAAACTTCAGAACACAGCAGGAAAAAAAATAATATGCTATTACGATCCTCCTTCCATACTAAATAATAGGCAGAAACACAATATAACTTGTATATTGACCACATAATACTTTTGACCAAGTCAGATCACTTTTCAATGTGAAATGGAATGCTACTGATAACTTTGACAGTGCTATAGGCATATTGGAAATTGATCATTCTAGATCCATACATTCTTTGAGAACAATTTACAGTATTGGGTGGTGGAGTTAGGATCATGTGCATCTACAGTCTAGTTGCAGCTGACAATCAAAGGCTAAAAGTAGCATGGATGTGTTTCTTAAAACTAAGCATCCTCTTGGTTTATCCATCCTCCAACTTCAAGTTATATGTCAAATTGTGCAGCATTTTATTTTTTAATTTAATCTTTATGTTTATGTGTGTACATGTATATATGTTCAACATCTTAATGCCATTGTCTATGGAGACCACAGACTTTGTTCGACTTCTTAGAACTAGACTTATAGACAGTTGTAAGCTGCCTGATCTGGATGGTAGAACTGAACCTGGGTCCTTTACAAGAGCCTTCTCGCCAGCCCTTTATGTATCATTTCAACGAAAGTACAAATTTATTTGCCAAGATCCTGTCTGTAATCACATCATAGCATCAGTAATATTGTCAGACTTGGTGTTCCTCCCACCCCCAGCTCCATGAGATAGATCCTAAGTTGGACTGCCTTTCCCTCAGTCTCTTCACCATCTTTGTTCCTGCAGTTCTTTTAGACAGGAACAATTCTGGGTCATAAATTTTAACTATGGGTTGGCAACCCTGTCCCTCCACTCCGGGCACTGTCTGTCTACTAGAGTTGACTCTTCGAGTTCCCTCTCCCCAATATGGGGCATTTTGGCTAAGGCCACCTTCATTGATGTATGAGAGTCTCTCACAACCTAGACCTCTGGTACTTTCTAGCCCCCCCCCCCCCACTACCCACCCCTTGAGGCTGCTTATTTTCATTCATTTTCCTGGCCCTCTGGGCTTCTCTCATGCCCCACCCCTGACATACTTACTCCTGTTCCCCTTTTCCCTCCCCATCCCCTCTCCCACCCAGGTCCCTCTCTCCCTCTGCCTCTCAAGATTATTTCGTCCCCATTCTAAGTGGGATTGAAAAAAACCTCACTTGGGCCTTTCTACTTGTTACACTTATTATGGTCTATGGGATGTATCATGGGTATTCTGCACTTTTTGGTAATATCCACCTATCAGTGAGCACATACCATGCATGTCATTTTGAGACTGAGTTACTTCATTCAGTGTGAGGAGCCGCCCTCACATTTGCCATTATAAGATGGCGCTGACAGCTGTGTTCTAAGTGGTAAACATAATCTGCACACGTGCAGGGGCAGTTTTCCCGCCATGTGTTCTGCCTTTCTCGTGATGACAACTGGGCCAATGGGCTGCAGCCAATCAGGGAGTGACACGTCCTAGGCGGAGGATAATTCTCCTTAAAAAGGGACGGGGTTTCGCCATTCTTGCTCTTGCTCTCTTGCGCTCTTGCGCTCTGGCTGTGGCTCTGGCTCCTAAAGATGTAAGCAATAGAGCTCTTGCTCTCTTGCTCTCTGGCTCCTGAAGATGTAAGCAATAAAGCTTTTGCCACAGAAGATTCCAGTTTGTTGCGTCTTTCCTGGCCGGCCACGAGAACGCGTGTAAGAATTCAGGATGATATTTTCTAGTTCCATCCAAAATTCAGGATATCCTAGTTGTTAATAGCTGAATAGTAGTATTTCATTGTGTAAATGAATCATATTTTCTGTATCCATTCTTCTGTCGTGGGACATCTGGGTTGTTTCCAGGTTGTGGCTATCATAAATAAGGCCACTATGAACATACTGGAACAAATAGCCTTGTGACATGATGGGGCATCTTTTGGACATATTGCCAAGAGCGGTATAGCTTGGTCTTCAGGTAGAACTATTCCCAATTTCCTGAGGACCCTCCAGATTGATTTCTAGAGTAGTTGTACCAGTTTGCTATCCTACCAGAAAATGGAGGAGGGTTCCTCTTTCTCCACATATTCACCACCATGTATTGTCACTTAAGGTTTTGATCTTAGCCATTTTGAATGGTGTCAGGGTCATTTGATTTGCATCTTCTTGATGATTAATGTTGAATAATTTTTTTAAGATTTATTTTTTATTAGATGTTTACTTCATTTACATTTCAAATGCTATCCCCAAAATCTCTGTACCCTCCCTCCTCCCCCTGCTCCCCAACCCACCCACTCCCACTTCCTTGCCCTGGCATTCCCCTATCCTGGGGCCTAGAATCTTTGCTATGCCAGTGCCTAGCAAATACAGAAGTGGATGCTCAGAGTCATCTATTGGATAGAACACAGGGCCCCCAATGAAGCAGCTAGAGAAAGTACCCAAGGAGCTGAAGGGGTCTGCAGCCCTATAGGAGAAACAACAATATGAACTAACCAGTACGCCCAAAGCTCATGTTTCTATCTGCATATGTAACAGAGGATGGCCTAGTCAGCCATCAGTGGGAGGAGAGGCCCTTGGTCTTGAACATGTCTTTAAGTGTTTCTCAGCCATTCAAGATTCCTCGGTTGAGAATTCTCTCTTCAGCTCTGTATCCCATTTTTGTATTTGGGTTATTTGGTTATTTTGGAGTCTAACTTCTTGAGTTCTTTGTAGATTTTGGATATTAGCCTTCTATCAGATGAAGATCTTTTCTTAATCTGTAGGTTGCCATTTTGTCCTATAGATAGTGTTCTTTACCTTACAGAAGCTTTTCAGTTTCATAAAATCCTATTTGTGTATGAAAAGTTCTAAAAGTGTTGTGATTGTTCTCCATGGATTTTTCCAGCTAAAATCAGAAATCCTGTTAGAAAAAAAAAAGTCTTGGAGAGCTGTGATTGTTTTCTAGAGATCTTCAGGCAGCTTAATTCTCCCTAGATTTATTCACTTGAATCATGTTCACCATATTCCAACCATGCAAAACCACAGTAACTGAATACCAACATCTGTCTACTGTCCTGTAGACATTGTTTTATACACTACTTCACAGCTCAGTCCAGACACATTGAAGTTGATAGCCTACCATTGATAAACACATTTATCCTTTTGGGATACCTTGCAAGAAATTCTTTCTGTTGATTGTCTTATTTAACTTGCTCAGTGTGAAGTACAGTGTGTGTGTGTGTGTGTGTGTGTGTGTGTGTGTGTGTGTGTGTGTAAAAGATAGAGGTTGAGAGTGAAGGGAGATATTTATCAAGTAAACTGGAGTGACTGGGAACTAGCAGTGAGTGGCCTCAAATGCAGATATTTGCCTGTGTTCGCTCTCAAGTACTAGGATTAAAGACCTTGGACACTGTGGCTGACAAAGGTTTCATATATTTTATTTTTAATTATGTATACTGGGGTGAATAAGTATGTGTGTGCACATGAATTTATACAGGTGTCCAAAAAGAGAAAATGTCAGATTCCCTAGAGCTGGAAAGTTGTGAGCCACAATTGTAGGTACTAGAAACCAAATCCATGTCCCCTTCAAGAGCAGTATACATTCTTTTGTTGTTTTTTTTTTTTTTTTTTTTTTTTTTTTTTTTTTTTTTTTTTTTTGGTTTTTCATGACAGGGTTTCTCTGTTTAGCCCTGGCTGTCCTGGAACTCACTTTGTAGACCAGGCTGGCCTCGAACTCAGAAATCTGCCTGCCTCTGCCTCCCAAGTGCTGGGATTAAAGGCATGCGCCAGCAGTATACATTCTTTAACACTGAGCCGCTTCTCAGCCCCAGGGTTCTTCTACCCTGTGCCAAAATTTGCCATCAGAATATCAGCTCCTCTATGTGTCCTTCTCGAACTTTATATTTATTCTTACATATACAGTTCCAGTTAACCATTTTCAAAAATGACTAATATAGTCATTTTAATAGAAATTTCTATTAGATATCCTCATTTGGTTTCAAAGTTTCTTTTTGTATTTAATTTCTAATATACATCAAAATGTACATAAATGCACATACATAAGAATACACATAGAAACACACTTATTTATTTATTTATTTATTTATTTATTGTGTTCATTTGCATTTACATGCTTATGTATGTCACTGTATATACACCACTACAAGTGAATGGAGCTCAGAGAACAAGCTGTGGGCATTTGCTCTCTCCTTCTACCACATGGGCTCCTGTGAACAGAAATTAAGGCACTATTTTTCTAAAATTATAAATAGACACTCAAATATGCTGAGCTTTGTAATATTTTTTAATTTTCAGTGTTAAGAATTATAATTTTAATTTTTATGAAGATTGATAGATCTAGTTTATATATTAATTAAATAATGTTATATGTTATAAATAAATATTAACAAATATTTTCCTATAGTAGTTTTTCTTCAGTGTCTTAATTTAATGTTAACCATTGTTTGATTAAAGTAAGACAAGAAAAATGCTAAAATTAGTTTTACCCATGAAGGAATCTACTAGGGATGTCTGAACAGAGAATAAGGCTAACTAGATATGTCGTGTATAAAAATGTGCACAGGGATGATGTAGAAGAACTGAAAATGCTATATAAATAGCTACAGAGGTAAAGCTAAATTCATGCAAATTCTAATTACAATAATAAGAATTTTTGCAGCCAAATTTGAAAATCATTTAAATATATACTTGCAAGGAAGCTAGGTCAAAGTTTATTGGTTGAGAATAATAAAATGCCTGCAATATGAAAGGATGTCTAAAACAACCTCAGGAAAGGTCTATAGTATTGAAAGGCAGAATTTTACTTAAAATAAAAGTCTTACAAGACGGCTAATGTGCAAATATAAAGATATGAACCTGGATTTTTAACAATCATTTAACAACTTCTGTATGTCAGCACTGGGGAACCATAGAGGGGGAATCCCAGAAGGTGTTGATCACCCAGCTGAAGTAATAATAGTGTTAATAGTAATAATACTGTTGATTACACTAGCTGAAATAGTGAGCTCCAACTTCAGTAAGAGACACTGTCTGAAAAAAATGAGGTGGAAAAGCAATTGAGGAAGGAAGGTATCCTGACATCAATCTATGGCCTACATGTGTGACAGCTCATACATATTAAACACCAGAGAGGAAGACAGAGACAGAGACAGACAGACAGACAGACAGAGACAGAGAGAGACAGAGACAGAAAGACATACATACAGAGACAGAGAGATCTACAGAGAGAGAGATACAGAGAAAGACAAAGAGAGAAAATAATAGTCAAAACCGGTAGAATTTAAGGTCTCACAGCACAGAGGATATATTTTAATGGCATAACTAAATATTTACACAAATTGATTCACAGATATTCACACATCTGGTCTATGCTACTCACAAACATTTTTATCTAAGTAGTGTTTCTTTTATGAGTTATTTGAGTTTCGTTTGAAGTCATAGAATAAATAATACAAATCAAGGTAAGTTTTACATTTAGTTAAATAGCCAAGTAGTGTAGCTTTCCTTGAACTTCATTTAATATTTATGGACTAATTTAAATATTTAACAACTTGATAGCTTTTCTATTACCAATACTTGCCAAAGGTTTACATTTATATCAAATTAATCTTCATGTTTCCTAAAAAATTGTCCATTATTTTTATTTTATTTTATTTTATTTTTTCTAAACTACGTTTCTGAGAACTTAGTAGAATGTCTAACATGTCAGAAAGATGGTGAAATAAATTGTTTTCTTCCCTTTGTGCAACAAGCAATATACCCACAGATAATTTTTTCATATAAAACATGACACCAAGCTGAGGGCACAAAGGGACCAAAGAAATGGTCAATGATGAAGAACACATACTGCATGCTCTTGCAGAGAACCAGAATTTGACTATGAAGACCCATTCTGTTGGCTGACAGCTGCTCTTAACTCCAGCCCAGGAAATCCAACATCTTCAATTAAGCTGAGGGCTCAAAATAAGATGGAAGAAGAAAGTTCATGTCTTAAGATACTTGATGTAGAATATATGTACTCAAGTCATGTGTGTGTGTGTGTGTGTGTGTGTGTGTGTGTGTGTGTATTCAAGTCACAGCCAAGACAATGACAATGGAAACTAAAAGCAAGTAATCACCTATTTTTTTCCTTCCCCAGGAGCAACAATCCAAGATAGACTCCAGCATCCAGCATGATGCCCTGTTCAATCTGCTTAGGACCTATGCAGCTCCATGACTGGAGCCAAGCTACCTCTTACACCTACATAGAGTTATCTACATGCTGTGCTTCAGATTTGAAGCAATATGTATCACTTTACTAAAATTTCACCCAAAGATATCAAATTTCTCACTTAATGCTGGAAACCTTAGGAGTTATTTAACTATTTCTTTTCATTCCATCAAGGTAGAATCCAATTATGTTGAATGAAATAATGAATACACCTTGATTGGACAATTATAGATACTATTATAAGTGGTAAGAATGTGTTCCAGGTTACAAACCTAGTTTCAGGAAAAATATTGTTTACTCTTGATGTATACCTTATGCAATTAAGAGAAAAGAACTTAGCTGTATAATATATACGTTTTAAAATCTCTTCACTTGATTGAACTTTTATTTTAATGTTCATATAATTAAATTGTAATTGGATATAATTTAATTTTCATACCTCATTAAACGTCCCAGAGACCTATCATTTTCACCCTATTTTAAAAAAAACTATTATAATTAATGTAGAACAGCATTAAAGATAACTTCATACAGGGACTGGATATAGCTTAGGGTGTAGATTTTGTGTAGCATATGGGAAGCTCTAAACTTGATTCCCAATACTGTCGGTGAAAAAACAAATAGCATCATACATCTAATGAAAATTAACCAAGTTGTACTATTAGTAGCCTTTTTAGTGTCATACATCTAATGAAAATTTAAAAAGTTGTACTATTAGTAGCCTGTTTTTCTTGGTGAGGAACAATTCCAGTTCCAAAGGAGCGAGATTTTTAAAATGTTATTGTGCTTGTTCACTTTCCTTTTTTCCACCTTTCAAAAATCTGACAAAATTCTATGTGATCCAAAGAAGTCTTGGTCCAGACTATCCATGACTGAAGTTTTGGTTGGGATATCTACTTCATTACAACATTAAAGGAACCGTTATAATATCAAAGTTTAATTTTTCCTTTTAAAAATAACATTCTTTATATGTCCTAACATACTCTAAATGGTTAACCATTTTGTGTGTACTTAAGTAGTAGTTCATCTCAGTTTGGACACAGTTCAGAAGTACATAGACATCGATAATAAGGCTACTTTCCATAAATGCAGTTTAGCACTTTTTCCAATGATGTATAATACATTAAGCTAATTAATATGTGTTTATGTCTCAGTAATGTCTAGTTGAGGAAGACCTCAGTGTTACTAATATTTTAGTGAAGTATTTTCTTATCTGTGTGGATGGGGTAATTCCTTCACAATGTAGGATGTTTGAAGTATCTGAGTTCTATATACCAAATGTGTTCAAGTGTCTCTACCCAGTTGTGACGATTTATATCTCAGCCTGTAAAATAACCATTGAGGGCTAAGTTTCCCATAGTGGAGCAACATTAGGTGTCTTAGTCAGGGTTTCTATTCCTACACAAAACATCATGACCAAGAAGCAAGTTGGGGAGGAAAGAATTTATTCAGCTTACACTTCCACATTGCTGTTCATCACCAAAGGAAGTCAGGACAGGAACTCACACAGGGTAGGAACTTGAATGCTAGAGTGGATGCAGAAGCTATGGAGAAATGCTGCTTACTGACTTGTTTTGTTTGCTTTCTTATAGAAACCAGGACTTCCAGACCAGGGATGGCAACACCCACTATGGGCCCTCCCACCCTTGATCACCAATTAAGAAACTTCCTTACAGCTGGATCTCCTGGAGGCATTTCCTTAAGGAAAACTTTTTTCTCTATGATAATTCCAGCTTGTGTTATATTTTGACACACAAAACTGGTCAGTACATTGGGTAACACTGAAACTACAAAGACAAAACTCTAAAGAACGTAAAGCAGTGAATACATGTGAAATTAACAGAAAAACAAATTGGTGAGTCATCCTCTCCTCCTTCAGTTTTTCAGGTACCTGGACCCAAGGAGACTTAGTTTGTAAAGACTCTAAATTTCACCTTTTTTATTCCAGCTAAGCCATGGAAAAGGTAGAAGAGTATGAAAGGGGTTCTGAAATAATAGGCACAATTTCACTATACTTAAGCAAGCATTGGCAAGCACAAACTGAGTGGCCAAATCTAGCTAGGGAAAAGGCTAGAAAAGTGTCACAGTTCTAAGAAACAAATTTTAGTCACAAGTTATGACACATGGCTCTTGGTTCCTCAAGTGAAAATGATTCTGTGGAGTTTATAAATATCTGGGAGATGGCTAATATATTTGTTGGATAAAGTGATCATTTTTTCCTACCATATTCCAAATCTGGATTCTATTTACCTTTTAGGATATCCCTTCTTGTGATTCTTTAAAAAAAAAAAAAAAAGAAGGGATAAAAACTACAGTGTAAATAGTGTTATAATTCAGACTATTTGTTAGTATATGTGAGTAGGATATCTCCTGACACTTTAATGATTTTGGTATATGTGTAGCCTCAGTGGCATGTAAGCACTCAGGCATAATCTGACTGTCAAGCATCACAGTTACTAAGACGAAGCTGCTCTTATCTTGTTGATCTTATGTAACTCCTTTCAGAAAATGTTCAAGGTTCCAAAGATTGATCTCAGGACTCCTGCCCATGGAGGCATTTTGTTGCTCCAGGGTTAAGTATTTTTCTATTTTTTTTTTTAATTGAAGTCTTACCTAGAAGGCTGTGGCAGGGTTTCACAATAGATGGGCAGGCTGCACAAGAAGGAATAAGATGTAGGTTGTCTGTGCAGCTCTCTTCTTCCATCTCTAGCATTCACGTCTATCTTCTACATGACAGTTATCACGATCTGACAGTTATCCATCTGATCTCCTACTTACGACTTGCCCATTCTCATTCTTCACTGAACATATACAATGCACTCACATCCTTTGTCAAGAAAAACAGTGCAAATTCATCTCCATCTAATTCAGCTCAAGCCCCATGATCTCAAAAAGAATCTTTTGCTGCAATGAGATGTGACTTGACATGCACCAGCGGTTTAGGCACTAAAGCACAAGTTATCTCCCTCAAATTTATACATAAACTTCCAATATTAAGTTATTCCTCACATCTGATGGTTTGGGGCTTCTGGGACATACTCCAGCTGCAGAAGTTTACAGAACAAACCACATCAAATTACAATGCAGTCTAAACCAAGAACAAGAGTGAATTTGATTTTGATGACAAGGTAAGCAGTCTATAATCTTCTGTAATAATCTAATCCAATGGATGATATATCACAGTGGAAAATCAAAGCCTCAGATAATACTAATATTAAGTGTGATTTCAAAGTTTCTGAAATGACCAGTAGGTCTATAAGAGCTACTTTAAAAGGATGGGAAGTTGGCAAATCGGATATTTCATCTGAAGGCTGGCTATTACCGCCAGTGCTCACAAAAAGTGAAATCAGAGCTACACCAAACGAAAAAAAATGAGTGAAATGCCCCTTGTTTAGAAGGAATTTAGAAGATTACAAAAGACAATATGCAGATCTTTGGGCATGTGGGTTAGCAAGGATATTCTGTGGAGTGTTCAGACTACAATTAAAATAGCTCTAGATCAGAACTTAGCAGCAGGTAAGGAGAAGTTGTATTGAAGCCTGTTGAGACTGATCTGATAAGACTAGATTAAAACTCAAGATAAGTTAAAAACTAAACAGCTGTAAAAACTAGATAGCCAGTGTCTTAGTCAGGGTTTCTATTCCTGCATAAAACATTATGGCCAAGAAGCAAGTTGGAGAGGAAAGGGTTTATTCAGCTTACACTCCCACATTGCTGCTCATCACCAAAGGAAGTGAGGACTGGAACTCAAGGAGGTCAGGAAGCAGCAGCTGATGCGGAGGCCATGGAGGGTTTTTACTTATTGGCTTGCTTCCCCTGGCTTGCTGAGCTTGCTATCTTATAGAGCCCAGGACTATCAGCCCAGGGATGACAACACCCACAATGGGCCCTCCCACCCTTGATCACTGATTGAGAAAATGCCTTACAGCTGGATCTCAAGGAGGCATTTCCTCAAGGGAGGCTCCTTTCTCTGTGATAACTCCAGCTGGTGTCAAGTTGACCCACAAATCCAGCCAGTACATCGAGTATTCGGTGCTCCTCATGTTTTATGTTTTTGACATGTTTCGGTCCTATTCTGCATATATGCAAGTGTGCTTAGAGCTTTCTTTTCTCTTTTCTTATTTTCATGTGTACGCATGTGTAGTGTGTGCACATGTATGAATGAACGCTTTCATGTTTATGGGTATCTAAGTGTTTGTAGGTTTGCATGTATGTGTAGAACTGAGGTTGATGTTGAAGGTACTCCTTATTCTTATGCTCTCCACCTTATTCTTTTCAGAAGCCTCTCAGTGGACCCTTGAACCTAGAGCTTGCTAATATGTCGTTTTGCTAGCTAAATAAACATTGAAAGTGTGGCTAAATAAACATTGCACTGATTAAGGTAAATAATGAAGAAGAGTTTGTTCAAGACTGCTGCAGTAAAGAAAGAGGTCGCATACAGCTCTATTTAAACAAAAAGATTGTTTGAAGCTATAAGAGAATGTTGAGTGGATGGTGGTCAGTGTTGTTAGGGCAACTTTTCTTTCTTGATGATATTTGTCTGAACTAAACCTCTGATCTTCCACAGAAACTAGAAATAGGGTTATAACCTATATAATGATTACATGATGAATGAATCTCAAAAGAATTGTTTGCATATCCTTGAAAGAGATATTCCTGGGCTCTAAAGCTGACAAAAATATTATGAGATTTAAATCCCCAACATTGCCAAGAACTAATTTGTAAATGCAAGTTTTCTAAAGTAAATTTTTCTTTGAAAAAGAGATCATGAACGTATAATCTTGTAGACACCTCTAAAATGTATTCAAGGGAAGCAGAACACTAATTCTACTAGCACACCAGGGTGAGTTTAGTACCTTCCTTGCACAGTACAGACTATCAGAAGCATGTTTTCAGACATAGTCTTCTAATTATGAAGTGCAAAGTCTTTACCTACCTGAAAATACACGTAAACAAATTTAAATGTCACACATACATCTCTCTACTAAAATGGTCAAATATAAAAAAAGGCTTTGGTTCCATACTTGTTCTCTGTATATTTTTTTTCATACGTATTTCTTTGAACTATTTTAATTTTGTGTCCTTGAAGTTTTATTTCAGTGATAAAATACACTGATGATTACAAAGGCAAAAAGTATTTATTTGTACATATAGTTCCTCAGGGCTACAATTTATCATGGCAACGCAGGCATAGTGGCAGTGCAGGAAGCTAGACGCACCACATTTACATTCAGGAAGTAGAAATTAGTAGGATTTGAGATCAAACTAAATCCTGGAGGCTCACCCCCGTAACACGTGCCCTCAAGTGAGGCAGCACCCGCTGAAGATTCCAAACTTTCCCATACCATACCACCAGCTGGCAACTACGTGTTCAAAAACATAAGCTTGTGGGGGGCAATTCTCATTTAAACCAGAACAAAATATATATTATTTTTCAAGACTTCAGAAAATATTTAAATGGTAAGTCCAAAGTGACAATACAGACTTTTTTTTTTTATCAGAACCCTATGGATTTGCTTGGATAAAGACTAATTTATGTAATTATATTAGTACCAGAGTCATGATTCTCCACTTGTTCGTAAGTATTTGCAGAATACATGCTGAAGTATTGTTATAGGGTGTCACATCGTTTCCCAAATCATAAGAAAGCAAGGGACAAGCTCAGAATTATATAGTCCAGTGGTCAAGGTAACTCTCATTGATCAGTTAAGACAGCTACAGCTATGGTTCATGTTTAGTTTTCATGTTTGTCTCAGCATATGCTCTAAGTGTTATTGGATTTTCTTCATAGTGTTTATTTTATGTTTCTCTTCCTTGTTTTGTTATTTCTTAATTGTGAAGTGCTCCATCTTCTATGAAAGACTTAGTATAAACATTTTATTTTTGGCTGGAATGTATCAATTCCTTTAAGTAGAGCAAGATTATAAGAAACATTTTATCTTATTTTTTGATTATTCCAAGGTTAAAGCCTCCTGATTTCTTGATGCATGAGTCTCTTTCATATTTCTGCTTTATCTCAAAAGGGGTTTTAATCCACACTTAGTTGTAAGATAATTGACTTCATATATGATTATTTTGTAACATTAATGTCTCCCATGAGGACTTTGAAAGACTCATTCCATTCTTTGGCAATACTAAAGTCCTTGACTTTGTAGGGTGCCCTTGTCATTCCTCAGTGGGCCCATTTCTTTTCTTTTAGAAGGAGGTAATAATATCCTGTTGAAATAATGACCTTTGTTTTAACTTCGATGAAAATTTAAGTACAATTTTACCATAAAATTTTTTTATGATCACTGTACCTCGAAAATTTGTGAAGAGGTATTTCTTATTTTCTAAAAAAAAAAAAAAGAGTAATAATGTAATAGTGGTATATTTGAAGACATTTTAATGGTAATTTAAATTGGTTCTTATTTTTAATTCATGTGAATTGAAATATTAAATTTATAGCTCATGATCTCTAAGGTTCATAAACACAAATTAGGTATGAAATGAAATTGTCCATGCTTTGACCCTTTTAAAATATTAAAATTATTTGAATATATGTACATAGCGAATTCTAATAATTCTTTAGAAAAAATAAAATATCTTATAATTATAATATCATATAAGTATATGAATGATAATTATGATCTTAGACTTTTTATGATCATATGATTTTCTTATAAAATGTAAGATTTCACAAGGAACATAGTAATTACTTATAAGGCTATTAACTTAGAGACTAAAAGTGTAGTGTGTTATAAGCATAAAAGCCACACATTCTTGAATTGTAATAAATTCATAATTCTGTGCAAAATGGTCTATGAGTTTATCCTCTGTTAGGAAATGGTAATATTTAAGAGGTGTAACATAAGAAACTGCATTGTTAATACATTGTCATATGTATTTGTATTGCAGACACATGGATTTTTTTTTGTAATTATGTGATATAAAACCATGAAAGAATTCTTTTAATGGTACCAGGGAACCAGTGGAAAGGAGTACAAGAAAGTGTAAGGGGAGAAGTCAATATGAGCACAATGTACTCAGAGAGATAGAATACAACTCTTGGCTGACATTCTAACTTCTTTTTCTCCTCTCTTTGTCTCTGTCGCTGTCTCTGTCTCCTCTATCTCTCTGTGTGTGAGTGTGCACATGTGTGTGTGTGCAAGTGTGTGTGTATGCAAGTGTGTGTATGTTTCTGTCTATATCTGTGTGTTTATTTGTTTTATGGTTTTTAGTACACAAATGGCAACTGTGGGTTTCTATTTAAAAAATATTCTATTTTACTTTAGTATATGTGTATGTATGTGTGTGCATGTATGTGTATGTGAATGTATGGCATATATATGCAGGTACCTACAGAGACCACAAGAGGAGATAAAATCCACTGGAGCTAGAGTTATGGCAGTTGTAGAGGGCTTCAGGGATTCTAAAAGTGTAGTAAGTGCTCTTGAGGAGCCATCTCTCCAATCCCTCCTATAGGCAAACTAGTCTAGTCTATAAAATGATCATTATCTATAGTGTGTAGACTGTATTTGAGATGACTCTTCATCATACATGCATTCTTGGGAGCCTCGGAATTTTGGCACACCATCTCCAGGAAATTAAAAGGCAGAATGTCCTCTATTTCTGTAGCCTGGAATTAATTAATTTCTCTACTTAGAATTTAAATAGATTACTGACTGCTAAGTATAAGAAACAGTGTTAGACACTTAAGATAGAGGTGAAGAAACCCTGACCCAGATCTTCAGTGGAAAAGAGTTAATATTAGTTATTAATAAATCCTTATATTTACTCTACAGCATTTACATGGAAAAAGACTTCACACAGATCATTGGAAAACAATCCCTATGCAATAGTGTCTGGGTTTGGTGGCTGACTATGGGATGGATCCCCAGGTGGGGTAGTCTCTGGATGGTCCATCCTTTCATCTTAACTCCAAACTTTGTCTCTCTAACTCCTTCCATAGATATTTTGTTCCCAGTTCTAAGAAGGGTTGAAGTGTCCACACTTTGGTCTTCCTTCTTCTTGATTGTCTTGTGTTTGGCAAACTGTATCTTGGGTATTCTAAGTTTCTGGGCTAATATCCACTTATCAGTGGGTGCATATCTAGTGACTTCTTTTGTGATTGGGTTACCTCACTCTGGATGATATCCTCCAGATAAATCCATTTGCCCAAGAATTTCATAAATTCATTGTTTTTAATAGCTGAGTAGTACTCCATTATGTAAATGTGCCACATTTTCTTCATCCATTCCTCTGTTGAGGGACATCTGGGTTCTTTCCAGCTTCTGGTTATTATAAATAAGGCTGCTATGAACATAGTGGAGCATGTGTCTTTATTACCAATTGGACCATCTTCTGGGTATATGCCCAGGAGAGGTATTGCTGGATCTTCCAGTGGTACTATGTCCAATTTTCTGAGGAACCACCAGACTGACTTCCAGAGTGGTTGTACAAGCTTGCAATCCCACCAGCAATGGAGGAGTGTTGCTCTTTCTCCACATCCTCGCCAGCATCTGTCGTCACCTGATTTTTGATCTTAGCCATTGTGACTGGTGTGAGGTTATCTGGTAAGGAATATGAAAAAAGAACAAATTTTTTTCTTTAATTTTATATACGTTTATACTAATAAAAGTTACTTGCATCATAATATAAGGAAAATGAAAAATGAGTGTTCAAAAAGAGAAATTATTGGAATATTTTGAGATGCTTAATTTTAAAGATAGAGGATTAGAAACAACATTAGCCAGTGCAAGAAATACATGTTTGAAGAACTAACAGCATAAATTTTGTAAACTTAAAAATTCAAAAATCTAAAAAAAACCAGACAATAAAAATAAAGAAAACCTCATCACAGTCCCAATAAAATTCTGCAAGATGAATAGTAAGTATATAAAGAACATTGAAAATGGTTGATTCCTATGTGAAAGTAGCAGCACGACTTCTTTAAAGTCTGGGAAAAACAAACTTTTAACCTAGAATTCCCTACCCAATGCTATGAGCGGGATTGTGTCCCTCCCATAAAACTGAAATGCTGAAGCTGTAAGTTGCCATGGGATGGTATTCGGAAGCAGTGTCTGTGTGATATGATAGAGCATGAATGATAGGGAAATCATTGGAATGAGATAAGGGCTTTCCTGGGATGCACAGAAAGGAGATTCAAAGTTTGACCTTGGAAGAACACAATAACAAAACTTAATAATAACTACAGATCATAACAAAAGTCCACATCTGGAGAACACGTGGAGAAATAGTCCATGAAGTAAATAAGAGTGTGTGTGTTCTGTGTAGGAAGTGCTTCAGAAGGCCAGTTGATCATCCCATGTGACACTGCTGAGGTCAATGCAAGGGATGACTGGGAGATAACCACTGTGTTTATCCCTGTGACAACCACGGGGGACATCCAGGGTCCTTGGAGTTATGAATTGGAAACTTAGTGACAACACATTTAAACAGGGTAGAAAAAAATTTAAGACAGTAAATATAGACTATTTTTCGCAAAAGTACCACCATTAAAAAAGGGCAGAGACAAAACTATAAGTGGAATAGAGTTGGTTTTTCAATGTTTGAGAGGAAGGAAAAATTTCAGCATATTTGATGCTGGTGATAATGATTCCACACAGAAGATATGAATCTTGGAATGTAGAAGTTGGGGAGGTTTTTGAACAGTGTCCTCAACTGTGTGTGTAGGGGGTGTGGGGGGCAGCACAAGTAGAGCAGTTCCTTTTTGATAAGGACAACAGTAGCTCATCTATGGTAGAGGAAAGAAAAGAACAGAGGCAGTTTTCTTGGTAGATGTTGATTGGTGTCAGATTACCTTTGTGTTCTCAGATAAGTTGCACAGTTATTCCGATTGGGATTGTGGAAATGTTTGCATTTTTCCAAAACACAATGGGGTGTATCTACAAAATAAGAAGAGTATCACAACATTACAATTATACAAAATGACTTGATGGTCTTGGAAATGTTTTGAGGTGAAAACACCCTGCATACTGTAACCTTATGCTAATGACTGTGCTGCTATTGTTTAGCATACAAATGTTAGATACAAATCAGGGCTTGAGTTTCTGTGAAAACAATGTGGTACAGAATGAAACAAGGGAATTAATTATATAATGATGACAATATCTTTTAATGTTTAATAATATATATATAATATGCTAATGGCTTAGGGTTTAAAAGGGTTACAAAACCAACAGGTTGTAGTAATTAATGACTCATCTCAGAGATGCTGAAATTGTAAAACAGCAATATCCACTCAAAGTCTTTTTAATAAGGAATGTCCTAAGAAAAATCACATAATAATAGCAGCAAAGGGTTTATTTAAAAGCATTCTACAAGATTAAAAATTTTAAACATTGGAATGGTTAATACTTAAGTATTATCTATTTCAATGTTATAGTAAATTATAAGTTGTTCTCATTCTAATATTTCCATTATTTATAACTGGATATTGCATCCTTCCCTATTAATATTTAAAACTAATATGATAGAAAAAAACTAAGTATTTGTAGAAACTTAACAATAACATCATTTTATTACTTAACTTACAAATATGTTAACAAACCAGCAAGCTTTTTACAGTAGTCTGACTTTATGGGTGTCAATGAAATTTCTGGCTAGCATATCAGTATGTTTTAAACAATGTTAAATCCATAAGATTTTTTAGTCTATATTTAAGAAAGTCTATTGGTAATTTTGTTAGAGTAACTGCAGAAGTTTCTCTTCTATCATACTGTAGAAGATGATAAATTCAACTTTGGATCTGAAACTCTGTCATATTTAACAACATAGCACTGTGCTCTGGGAGACTATTGAATTAGAACATGGGTTTTGGTTTGCAGATCTGAAATAAGAATGAGTGGCTCAACACTACACGTAAGATATTTTTAAAATTTTTCCACAGATACGGTATGTTTCTGTAAGCAGCAGATAAAGTATGTCTTTCAACAAATGATGTAACTTTAATGCTAAATCTAAGTCTTTTTCTGCACTGCTGTAGTTGAAGTGCTTAGATGCATCATTCTTAAAGAGTGTGATTAATTTATATAATACTATACAATATAATAATACTGTACCCATAAGCTATTGTTTTTTTATTTTCTTCTCTCTCTCTCTCTCTCTCTCTCTCTCCCTCTCTCTCTCTCTCTCTCTCTCTCTGTGTGTTTGCTTGAGTTTATATGTTCTAATCACAAACATACAAGAGCCTACATCAAGTTCCCTATGCCTAGAGTGATAGGCAGTTATTAACCACCATACAGGTTCTGAGAACTGAAACTGCATCTTCTACAAGATCAATAATGCTCTTCACTGCTGAGCCTTCGCCTCATTTTAAAAATGACTTATATGTAGTTTGAGCCATTCTTTTTATTTCAACTCTGTGAACTTCCAATGAACTGTTTGATGCCCATAGATCTCAACAACAAGAAAAACACCTGTAACAGCATAAAAATGCTGAGTGTCATCAAAAGGTGTGAGAGAGCTGATGGCTGTAGGGATTTGGACACTGGTCAAATAGGGAAACAAATGGACTGTAGGAAAAACAATGAGAGAATAAATGCTGTGAAAGCATGGAAGAGAATGTGAATTAGCCCATGTATGGAATCTGCTCCCAGAAACAGAGTTGACTGAGTGACATGCTGGACACCGAGTAACTGTAGTGCCATTACTCAACTGCTTTTCCAGCTTACACCGAATGCAACATTAAAGTGTCTTGGCATTTATTTCATGTCAAAAAAATAAACACTTGAATATTCAGACTGTCAGAAAAACAATTTATTTTTGCCGATGGAATAATGGAGTGACATTTATTTTTAAAATATTATAAACATATTTAAAAGATGTCCTTTCTATTAGAGAAAGCTTCATTCATGTACTCATAAGGCATTTAGTAGAAGAATAATATATGCAAAGCAATAGGTTAAGGATTCAAACTGAAATTGTAAAATATGACTGCTCTATTAAGAATTAAATATAGTGCTGAGTCTTTCCTTGCATTCATATTAGCATGTGTATTCTTTCTCACACCCAGCTCAGGTTCAAGCAGTAATGTGGTGAGAGCCAATGGGTGTCACTTCTAACATTCCTAGGAGTCATGACCTCTCAGCAAGTTTCTCATCCCTTGGATTCTTACACTTTTTCTCCCTCTGAACCTTAGATATGGGAGTTCTATAGTAAAGTATCTTAAAGTATAGTAAAGTAAAGCCTGCCATGCAAAGAAGAGATGCCGAGAGCAGAGAAAGTCTTCTCCAGCTAAAGCACACCATTGGCTAGCCAGTACCAAATGACCAGTCTTGAAAATATGCATACAACAGATATCATGCAGCCTGAGCAGGTTGTTCTAGGTATTTAGTGATAGACATACACAAACACATGCACGTGTATAGCAACAGCTAATGAAAGTAAAGGTTCTGAACTCTAAAAAGAGTAATGAAAGGTATATGGTAGTTTTGAGGGAGGTTTTTGAGGGAGGATAGGGAAGAGTAAAAAGATGTAATTATTTCATACTGCAAAAAATAAATAATTTTAAAATTAAATGAATACACACACACACACACACACACTCTTCTCTTGTGTTCACTCTTGTGACCAACAGACCATATGAGCAGCTTTCACATATGTCTCTACTCCCTCGATGATGGTCCCTTCCCTAAGCCTCCATGCAGTCAAACCTTTCATCTTTTACTTATATTGGGTAACCAGATAATCACAGAGCCAAAAAACCCTGAGATTTTACTTTCCATGACTCTTAACAAATGTGTTTGCTATTATTTTGTCATGTTTGGTATTTTGTAATTGTCCTTTTGCTTATTTTTCTTTGTTTTCTTACAAATTCACAATTTTTTTCCTGTATTTTTCCTGTTTTCCCCTCCATGTCCTCCTGTATTTTCTCACATTTTCCCACTTTCAATCCTGATACAGCCTTTCCATGCTCTCCTTTTAATCAGAAAGTCACTTTTAAGAGTTTATTCTCTGTCAGCACATTAACCAACATTTAGTTTAATGGACTGGTATATCATTGTATCATACTGAAAATTCAGATTAAACTATGCAACAGACAGAAGTGTGTCCCTATAGTGCTAAAATTCATATGTTTCTTGCGCGCGCCCAACTGGCCAGGAAGAACAACGCTGCAACAGGATCTTTCTGCACACGTTTATTCAGTCCTGTTTCTTCTTGTTTATATCTCCCTTGTTTATATCTCCCCCAAACCCTGGACCTCTCACTCTTTTATACTCTCAGTTCCCATCCACTCACAGCAGGCCACGCCACTTCACCAGGCAGGCAGCTTCAGCTAATCAGGGCAGCAGGGGGCATATCTCCATCAAAATGGATTCACAGGTATTGGTATCCTGGTACACCTGCACAGCTCTCAAGATGTTTGTGGCTTATATGAGGAAGTCAGGTGCAAGTCATAAGACTTAGCTGCAGTCCCTGGCGCCTTTGGGACTGCTGCCACACCTGCTCCTCACATCTCCCCCTTTTTTCTTTTTTGGCAGAGAGAATGTCTGTAGATAGCCCCCCCGCAGCCATGCCCCTTACCCGTCCTTGGGAGACAAACAGCATTGGTTTGATCCCCGTCTTAGGTTGGTGACATGCCCAGGGAGTCTTATCACTGACTACCTCTCTATCATGCCAAGCCACACCTGGGGAGATTGTGTTTTGCTTGCAGCAGGTGCATCAAAAGGCCAGGATGTTGATTAATCTATGGCCAGATCTTAATTGCTGCAAGCAAGCCTCATGGGTGAAGGTAGAGGTCTGATCCCCAGTGTGCAAGCATTGGGGCCCTACACAAAACCATCCCTTTGGCTCATCACCCAGAGAGGTCTTGGCCAGCTCCCGTGTCGTTTTTCCTGGGGGAAGGGAACTAGGACACTGAACCTTCATGCAATCAGACATGCCTTCCACAGGATGCCAACAGCAAGCTATCCTCTGTGCAGTGCTTAGCCTCGCAACCCATGGCATAACGTAGCATTATTTCTTTTAGAGCGGTAAACCGAATCTGAGGAGATTGTCCCGCCTCCACTGCAGCAAAAGCCTACGCTACTATGGCAAAAGACACATAACACATGTGCCAAACACACACACACTATAACAAGCATATATCCCAGGGCTCTCATCCCTACTCATCTTCCCTGAAGCAAGGGATAGATAGCCAGAGGGCTATCTCTTTAAGGGAAATTCAGGGATCAAAAAGGCATGGGAAAATTTGAAATGTTGAGCTGGTATCGGCTTCTGGAACACCGGAAGGATCTCCCATCTCGGCTCCATCGTTTGTGCTTGTGGGACCATCCACCACATCCACAGGGGCAACTGGATCAGGAGCCTCATTCTTGCAGCGTCTCACCAACCTCTCCGGCACCCAAAGAGGTTCTGTCTGGTCCTGTGGAAACACACAAACAGACCCTCCCGCCCACGTCAACACCGGATCTGGTCGATCCACAGGGGGGATGGACATAATACCTTGTGGTGATGAGACCATAACCTCAATCACCTGTGTGTCCATCTGGGGAGTCAATACGAGAGTCAAGTTTTCACTAGCTTCCCCTCTGTTGGGCAATGATTTCCACACCCTTATAGCAATCTGATTCACCTGCTCAAACACCTGCAGTGGATATCCTGTCTGTTGTTGTGCAAATCGACCTTGACCAAGCAGCATATCCCTATCCCATACTGGATTTCCTGAAGCAATGTTAGCAGCTGCCTGCTCATTTGCAAATTCAATAAGGAAGGCTTTCCAATCTAAATACTGCCCAGGTGAAAGGCATGCCTTCACTAAGCCTGCCCAATTGAACTGCGTCATACAGTGTCTATTCAAGGCCTCTACTTGAGCCACAGTATAGGAGGCAGTTAAGCTGTATGTCTGCACAATTCAGCAAAATTCCTGATTACTTTGAAATCTAGAGGCTCATGATATCTCTACCCTGCTTGGTCGGTGAAAATAGAACATCCCAGCAAGGAGAGTCTAACCTCTCTCCAAATCTCCGGACAGGTGGTCCACCTATAGGTGGCTGCTGAGGAGGCATAGGGAGGAGGCGCAGAAGCTAATTGGCCTTCCTCCTCCACCTCAGCTCTTTTATTTTGTCCTTTCTGTCCACCTGGTAGCACTGTGTCTCCTTTCTTTTTCCTTTTTCTTTTTAAGCCCTTCTCCTCTTCCCACATACTCTCTTGTTGCTCTATAAGGATTTTCTGACCTGTCTTGACTGCCTCTACACACAGTTTCAAACAGTAACAGAGTCCATATATCAGAACAAACAAGACCAAAACTATCAGACCTACCCACAAAGGGTCAATG
This sequence comes from Mus musculus, assembly GCF_000001635.26. Lineage (NCBI taxonomy): Eukaryota > Metazoa > Chordata > Mammalia > Rodentia > Muridae > Mus > Mus musculus. The sequence goes on from NC_000078.6 coordinate 66,202,443, forward strand.
GGAGAAAAAAGCATAACTACACAGTGAGGATCTATTGATCACTACACAAAGGTTATCATAATTCCTTAACTTGTCCCAAAACCATGAACCTTAACTTGTCCCAAACCCGGGAACCATATCAATACTTTGTGCCTGCTTCCTGGCAACTTTATGCTTGCCTCTATTTTATCTGAGGTCCTTCCCAAATTCCTGGGGTCATAAGTTTCACTCACCATGAACTTACCCTGCCTACAACCACTGACTGCTGAAAGTTCTGAACTCGGTGGGGGAGTCGGTTCCTCGTACGGGCCACCAATTGTCACATCTGCTCTCGACCAGCAAGAACAACACGACCACCAGTCCTTCTAACAGCAGTTTATTCAGTCTTCATCTTTCTTCTTTCTCTTCATCAGTACCGTTCCCCAGCTGAAGAGTTCTGAATCCACGCCGGAACCTTCTCAACAGTCTGTTTTATGGGAACCTTTATTAACTGCTCCTTCCCCGTGATGCAGTTCTGAATCCTCCCTGTAGCAGGGGGTCTTCGCTCGTGCCTGAAGATGTTTCTTTTCCCCGGTTTCGGCACCACTTCTTGTGCGCAACCAACTGGCCAGGAAGAACGACGCTGCAACAGGATCCTTCTGCACACGTTCATTCAGTCCTGTTTCTTCTTGTTTATATCCCCCTTGCTTATATCTCCCTTGTTTATATCTCCCCCGAACCCTGGGCCTCTCACTCTTTTATACTCTCAGTTCCCATCCATGCACAGCAGGCCACGCCACCTCACCAGGCACACAGCTTCAGCTAATCAGGGCAGCAGGGGCATATCTCCATCAAAATGGATTCACAGGTATTGGTATCCTGGTACACCTGCACAGCTCTCAAGATGTTTGTGGCTTATATGAGGAAGTCAGGTGCAAGTCATACGACTTAGCTGCAGTCCCTGGTGCCTTTGGGACTGCCGCCACACCCGCTCCTCACATATGTTGAGACATAGTCCTCAATGTGATGGTATTTGGAGATGGGCCAGTGGAGTTTAATTAGGAATGAGAGACATTCAAGTGAACAGGAGTATCTCTCTTCCAATATAAATAGAGTAAAAAGTTCTGAAAGCTGGACAGAAGGCTTTTAACAAGAAATGAACCTTGGCTTTGGACTTTGCAGATGCCAGAATTATGAAAAAATACATTACTTTTATAGGCAGCACCCAGTCCCTGGTATTGCGCTGTCAGCCTGAGCTAAGTCAAGCTTATATAAACTTTGCATTGTGTATCAGCCCTTTCTTTGACGACACTAATGTTTATCTTAGATTACTTTGAGTTTTCAATTTGAGACCTTGACTTATTTTCACCTTGATTAGTGTGTGTGTGTGCGCGCTTGTGTGTACATATGTCAGTGTGTGCAGGCGAATACATAGAGGTCAATGGAGAACTTTCGGGAAGGAAGTGGTTCTTTCTTTTCATTTTCAAACCCATTTGTCAGGCTGAGTAACAAGTGACGCTCAGTCTGGGTTGGTAGCACTGAGCCATCTCACCAGCTCTTCTTGAATCTGCCGAGGTTTTTTTTTATTATTGTAATCTACTTCTGCTTTCAAATAATAACATAGATCCACATTTTCAAAATGTATTATGTGTAATAATTACAACCTAAGAGTTTTTACGTTTGTTTCTAATGGGATGCATAACTTGAACGCAGTGAGATATATCCTGAATCACAGAGATCTGTGGTCCAGTTTGCTTTTCAGGGAATTCTCAGGGTCTTATCTTGCAAACCTTTAATTAAGGAAAACCAGATCATGTTTACATATCTATAGTTGGTTGAACTCCTTCACTGATTGTACAGATCATTATTTCATAGACTTCCCTCTGAAGCTACATGATCACATGATCAGTCTTCACATATTGGCAACAGGGCTTGTTTTGTAGCAATACGTGATTCATTACATTTCATTTCTGTAACAATTAAAATTATGAAAAAAAAGATAGCACTGTCATCTCATGGGTCCCAGTTCTCATAGTCACGTTATGGTGTCACAGGAGATCTTTCCTCCAAGGAAACTGGAGCTATTCTTGGTAGTTGTCATTCCTGAGTGTTTTAACAATATGATAGCAGTTAAAGGTACTACTTTCCTCTGGTTTGACTTTTGAAACATCAATGTTCTGTGATACAAACTCGCATCTTGAGGAATTCAGTGAAGTCTGAGGATGAGCAGCCGTGGAAGAGGCAGACCTAGATCAATCAGTCTCCATTGGTTTACCTTTCAGTTTTCACAGATGTCTCTACCCTACATCCTTATTCTCAGAACTACTATCTCAGCTCCAGCCTCACTGAAAGTGAGTGCTGTTCACATTTCTCTGTGAGTTGTTCTTTGTTTCTTTGTTTGTCTCTTTCTTTCTTTCTTCTTCTTTTTTTTTTTTTTTGATATAACATGTATGTCAAGGGAAGTCAGAAAAGAACACTCAGTAGTTACAATTTGCTCTGTAAGCATAAGGAATAAACTTCAGATAATTAAAAACCCATGAAATGCTAAGTGCAGTTTTAAAAATTACAGAGTTCCAGTGTGTTGATTGTGAGGTAGGAGACGAGAGAGTAGAAGCTTATAGACCAAATAAACTGGTCTACACATAAGTGACACACTGTCTCAAATGAAGTATAAAGTGAGGAGTGACACCTGAGGCTTTCTTCTGACCTCCACATTATGCCAGTGCATGTTCACACCCACAGTCCACACATGTTACTCACTCATATATGAAATGTACACATACACATATGGAACACACACAGAGACAGACATACAGACAGACCCACACATACCATACTGAAAAGGAGAGAAGAGGATGGAGCCAAGGAATGTCTGAAGCCTCTAGAATCCAGAAAAAGCAAATTGTCTATCCTCAACAGCCTTAGCTCTTAATTTCATCCCAGAAACATTTTTCAAAACAAGGAGTTCCATAATCGTGACATGGAGGGTGGTGACTGTCTACTACTTAGTATGTGGGTATTTGTTAGAAAAGCAGCACAAAGCAGATCTCTGACCCTTCTCTGCTTCCATCTTTCCCCTGTGTCTTAATGTAGCTCCTTTTCATAACCTGTAATTTTATAATTTGGAATTTGAAAGTCATTATCTGGGAGAAGCTGACCCTGGAATTGGATGGCCTTGAGTTACTCATATATTTGGGGTCAGAAGGCTGCAAATGTCTTACAATACAAAAATGATAATCATTGCATACCAAGGTATTGTTGAAAGAAAGAAAGACAGACAGACAGAAAGAAAGAAAGGAAGGAAGAAAGAAAAAGGGAGGAAGGAAGGAAGAAAGGAAGGAAGGAAGGAAGGAAGGAAGGAAGGGAGGGAGGGAGGAAGGAAGGAAGAAAGGAAGGAAGGAAGAAGGAGCCAGGATAAGTCTGGGAGAGGCACAGTATGGTAAGGTATAAGCGGGTACCTCTGAGGACCCATGTTGAGGCATCCCTTCCCCCTGAGGTACCAGCAATACAATGGATGAAATAGTTTATTTAAGGCATGGGGGAGAAAAGAGGAGAGAAAGGGAAAGAGATGGAGAGAGAGAGAGAAGAAAAGGAATAGAGAGAGAAGAGAGACATAGAGGGATAGAGGAGATAAAGAGAGGAAAGGCTGGCCACAAACACATGGAGAGAGAGTCACTGGGGAGGGGGGGCAATGGGGAGAGAGGGATGGAGAAGGTAAAAGAGTAAGAGAGTGAAGAGGGGAAAACAGCCCCTTTTACAGTGAGTCAGGCATACCTGGCTGTTGTCAGGTAACTGTAGAGCAGAACCTAGAAGAGATGCTAACAGTTATTAATATAATTTCTTATTAAGTAAAACATAATTCTCCTATGTCACTTGATACATTTTTTAGAAATATTCACCATGATAACTACCACTTCTAGGAATGTTTGAGTAAAGGCTCACACTTGTGAGAGTACATTTTGCTGGTATCACTCTAATATTGAAATCCATGAATGACTATATAGTGCACATTATATAGAATGAACTTCCTTCCTTGAAACATTGAGGAAATTTATACTGCTGTTATTAATTTCTGCTGTTATTAATTTCTTACCAATTTGACACTAATATATGTATATGTATATATATACTTATTTTTAAAAATAATCAAAGATAATTCTACTTCACTTTTAATGCCTCGTGGTATCCAGGATTTATTATTCAGTTAACAGTTAACTGTAAAAAAAAATTACATCCTCCTACTCCTATGTCCACATAGTCTGAAAAGATAGACTCTAATAGTTTTTCCCCTAAATATTATTATTGATATAAAATTGTAAAATGGGAGCTAAAGAGATGGGTCAGCTAGTTGTTAAAGGAGTTTGTTGTTCTTAAAGAGGCTCCAAGTTTGGTTCCAAGAACTCATGGAAGGCAGGTCACAATCACTTGTGAAATCACTTGTAACTCTAGCTCCATGGGATATTTTGGCCAGTTCTGGCCTCCTCGGGCACCTGCCATCACACATAAACAGAACTCCATATGTACATGCACAAAATGCATTTATATATAATTAAAAACAAAATCTGTAACACTTAAAAGTGGCTTTAATAACTTTAATAATCTTGGTAGGTGTGAATCATGCTAAGACTGACTTTCTTTTTGGGAATCTAGACCTCCATCCTTTCCAAGGTTCATCACTCCATCTTTACTGAGCTCAGTAAGGGGCATGAACCACTTTGAATGCATGAATCACTGCATAATTCCCAAATAATATTTCACTCAATTAAATTTATCATACCAACCCCATTGTTGCACCAGAAATTCCTGATTCTCATGCATTGTTTAACTAGGATATATTCATTGGGCAAAATTATAGATCTGCCGAGACTAATCTGTGCAGGCAAGAGTGTGGACTACAGAAGTTAACTGCTCTGGGACAGATAGATGCCACAGAGCTTCTGAGGCAGATCCCATTTCCAGTTCAAGACATCCGGGCACCTTCCCTGCCAGAGGAGAGGTTTCCACCCAGCCCTGGAGGGCTTCTCCTGAGCAACCAGGAGAACCATCTTAGTTCCCAGATATCACCTAAACTAGTGTGCACAGGTGAGAGTGTGGACTACAGAAGCTAACAGCTTCTGGGACAGGTCTTGTTTCAAACCTTCATCTTCTGCCAGGAGGCTGGTCCAAATGCCAGATATCTGTGCCCCTTCCCTGCAAGAGGAGAGCTTGCCTGCAGAGTGCTCTAACCACTGAAACTCAGGAGAGAGCTAGTCTCCCAAGTCTGCTGATAGAGGCTAACAGAATCATCTGAGGAACAAGCTCTAACCAGAGACAACTATAACAACTAACTCCAGAGATTACCAGATGGTGAAAGGCAAACGTAAGAATGTTACTAACAGAAACCAAGACCACTCACCATCATCAGAACCCGGCACACCCACCTCAGCCAGTCCTGGGCACCCCAACACACCTGAAAAGCTAAACCCAGATTTAATATCATATCTCATGATGATGGTAGAAGACATCAAGAAGGACTTTAATAACTCACTTAAAGAAATACAGGAGAACACTGCTAAAGAGTTACAAGTCCTTAAAGAAAAAGAGGTAGAAGTCCTTAAAGAAAAACAGGAAAACACATCCAAACAGATTTCAGACATGAAAAAAACCATACTAGACCTAAAAAGGGAAGTAAACACAATAAAAAAAACCCAAAGTGAAGCAACACTGGAGATAGAAACCCTAGGAAAGAAATCTGGAAGCATAGATGCGAGCATCAGCAACAGAATACAAGAGATGGAAGAGAGAATCTCAGGTACAGAAGATTCCATAGAGAACATCTGCACAACAATCAAAGAAAATGCAAAAGGAAATGAAAAAAAGATCCTAACTTAAAACATACAGGAAATCCAGGACACAATGAAAAGACCAAGCCTACGGATAATAGGAGTAGATGAGAACGAAGATTTTCAACTTAAATGGCCAGCAAATATCTTCAACAAAATTATAAAAGAAAACTTCCCAAAACTAAAGAAAGAGATACCCATGAACTTACAAGAAGCCTATAGAACTCCAAATAGATTGGACCAGAAAAGAAATTCCTCCCAACACATAATAATCAGAACAACAAATGCACTAAATAAAGATAGAATATTAAAAGCAGTAAGGGAAAAAGGTCAAGTAACATATAAAGGCAGGCCTATCAGAATTACACCAGATTTTTCACCAGAGACTATGAAAGCCAGAAGATCCTGGACAGATGTTATACAGACACTAAGAGAACACAAATGCCAGCCCAGGCTACTATACCCAGCCAAACTTTCAATTACCATGAATGGAGAAACCAAAGTATTCCACGACAAAACCAAATTCACACAATATCTTTCCACGAATCCAGCCCTTCAAAGGATAATAACAGAAAAGAAGCAATACAAGGATGGAAATCATGCCCTAGAACAAGCAAGAAAGTAATCCTTCAACAAAACTAAAAGAAGACAGCCACAAGAACAGAATGCCAACTCTAACAACAAAAATAATAGGAGGCAACAATTACTTTTCCTTAATATCTCTTAATATCAATGGACTCAATTCCCCAATAAAAAGACATAGACTAACAGACTGGCTACACAAACAGGACCCAACATTTTGCTGCTTACAGGAAACCCATCTCAGGGAAAAAGCAGACACTACCTCAGAATGAAAGGCTGGAAAACAATTTTCCAAGGAAATGGTCTGAAGAAACAAGCTGGAGTAGCCATTCTAATATGGAATAAAATCAACTTCCAACCCAAAGTTATCAAAAAAGACAAGGAGGGGCACTTCATACTCATCAAAGGTAAAATCTTCCAAGAGGAACTCTCAATTCTGAATATCTATGCTCCAAATGCAAGGGCAGCCAAATTCATTAAAGAAACTTCAGTAAAGCTCAAAGCACACATTGTACCACAGACAATAATAGTGGGAGACTTCAACAAACCACTTTCATCAATGGATGAAACTAAACTAAAAAATAGACAGTAGTTTTGTTAATTCTTTGTATTGTTCTTTTTATTTGCATGCACTAAGCTTGGCCCCGACTATTTTTTTTTCTTTTTTTCTTTTAATTTTGAGTTTAGTTTGTTCTTCTGTTTTCAAGAATTTGAGTATATCACTCGGTTGGTAACTTGAGATTTCTCTGGTATTTTAATGCATTATTCATAGCTATAAACTTTCTTTCTAAAACTGCCTTTAATATACTCCAAAGGTGTTCATAAGTTGAATTTTAGTTTCTATTTTATTTCTAGGAATAATACTGACCCGTCCAGCAGGTCCAGTTATCCGTGGGTCCCGAGGGGACTGCTCCTGAAAACCAAATGTGGGTGGGGGTGGGGGACGAGAGAGAAACGGAGACCAAGCACAGAAAAGACACAGAGTCAATCTGGATCTTGTCAAGGACTCATTGTATTCAGCAAAATTTGCAGTTTTTATACAAAAAGAACAAAGGGAGATAACCCTTATGCAGAAGGGCAGGGGGGAGCAGTGGTAATTTTCCTTGGCATCTACAAGGGGAAGCATGATATCTAAAAGTACATCTTGTGGTTATGGCATCTGCTGTTTACGTCAGGTCTGGATCATCTTGTGGTAACTGTTGGTGACCTTCATCTGGACTTAGTCAGCTTGGGGAGGAGGTCCAGCTTTATGTCTTAAGACTTGGTAGTCACTTTTTTCACTTGGATTATTATAAAGAATTTAGTTTTGGCTCCCAACATAAAACTTCCTGATTCCCTCAGTGATTTATTGAACATAAAGATCTTGTGTTCAGTCTCCATTATTTGTATAATTTTGTAAATTCCTAATTTTCTTTTATTAATCTATTTCTCTCAGGAAACCAACTTTGTTCAATGCTGTAATAACTAAAATGGTGATCTTCTTCTGTGTTTAAGATTCTATTAAATATTTTCTGTAGTGCTGATTAGTTGGTCATAAAGTTCTATAATTTGAGATTGTTTGAAATATCTTTAACTCTATATTGAGTTTTAAAAGTAACTACTGGATATGGAAATCCTGATTGGCAGTTATTTACTTTCAAGGACATTTCTGCTGAGAGATGTGATGTTATTAGCTTGCCTTTATAAGATTTTTGGAATTTTTTTATCATGCTTTTAAATTTTTCTCATTCTGCAGTTTTAACATTTTAATGGTAACGTATCTTGAAGAGGTTCTTTCCTCTTCTTTATCTTATTTTGATTCTAAATTACTTTTCTTGTATGTCTACATTTTTCCTTAAGTACTGCTAAACTTTTGTTGAATTGTTTTTCTATGCCTTTAAAAATTCATTCTCCTCCCCCCAAGGATTCCAAGTTTGCATGTATATACCAAGGCTCTCAGATATGATGGTGATGTTTATTGTAATTTGCTGTTTTCTGGCTGTATTACCTTCTTAGTTATCTTCTTTGTCTTCCATCCCTGTTTTCCCCCACCCATGGTTTTGTTTAATCTACTAGTCTGTCTGTCTGTCTGCCTGTTTGTCTGTCTATCTTTGTCCTTTCCTTTTTTCTTTTCTTTCTTTTTTCTCTCTTCTGCTCAATCGTTCATTGGTTCATTCTTTCTTTTTTAAAATTTAGTTGATTGATGTTTTTGTTTCTTTTTTAAAATATTTGTATTAGGTATTTTCCTCATTTACATTTCCAATGCTATCCCAAAAGTCCCCCATACCCTCCCCCCCACTCCCCTACCCACCCACTCCCACTTTTTGGCCCTGGCATTCCCCTGTACTGGGGCATATAAAGTTTGCAAGTCCAATGGGCCTCTCTTTACAGTGATGGCGGACTAGGCCATTTTTGATACATATGCAGCTAGAGACAAGAGCTCTAGGGTACTGGTTAGTTCATATTGTTGTTCCACCTATAGGGTTGCAGTTCCCTTTAGCTCCTTGAGTACTTTCTCTAGCTCCTCCATTGGGGGCCATGTGATCCATCCAATAACTGACTATGAGCATCCACTTCTGTGTTTGCTAGGCCCTGGCATAGTCTCACAAGAGACAGCTATATCAGGGTCCTTTCAGCAAAATCTTGCTAGTGTATGCAATGGTGTCAGCATTTGAAAGCTGATTATGGGATGGATCCCTGGATATGGCAGTCTCTAGATGGTCCATCCTTTTGTCTCAGCTCCAAACTTTGTCTCTGTAACTCCTTCCATGGGTGTTTTGTTCCCAATTCTAAGAAGGGGCAAAGTGTCCACACTTTGGTCTTCGTTCTTGAGTTTCATTTGTTTCGCAAATTGTATCTTATATCTTGAGTATTCTAAGTTTCTGGGTTAATATCCACTTATCAGTGAGTACATATTGTGTGAGTTCTTTTGTGATTTTGTTACCTCACTCAGGATGATGCCCTCCAGGTCCAACCATTTGCCTAGGAATTTCATAAATTCATTCGTTTTAATAGCTGAGTAGTACTCCATAGTGTAAATGTATCACATTTTCTGTATCCATTCCTCTGTTGAGGGGCATCTGGGTTCCTTCCAGCTTCTGGCTATTATAAATACGGCTGCTATGAACATAGTGGAGCATGTGTCTTTCTTACCAGTTGGAACATCTTCTGGATGTATTCCCAGGAGAGGTATTGCGGGATTCTCTGGTAGTACTATGTCCAATTTTCTGAGGAACTGCCAGACTGATTTCCAGAGTGGTTGTACAAGCTGGCAATCCCACCAACAATGAAGGAGTGTTCCTCTTTCTCCACATGCTCGCCAGCATCTGCTGTTACCTGAATTTTTGATCTTAGCCATTCTGACTGGTGTCAGATGGAACCTCAGGATTGTTTTGATTTGCATTTCGCTAATAATTAAGGATGCTGAACATTCTTTCAGGTGCTTCTCAGCCATTCAGTATTCCTCAGGTGAGAATTCTTTGTTTAGCTCTGAACCCCATTTTTAAATGGGGTTATTTTATTTTATGGAGTCTACCTTCTTGAGTTCTTTATATATATTGGATATTAGTCCCCTATCTGATTTAGGATAGGTAAAGATCCTTTCCCAATATGTTGGTGGCCTTTTTGTCTTATTGACGGTGTCTTTTGCCTTACAGAAGCTTTGCAGTTTTATGAGATCCCATTTGTCAATTCTCAATCTTACAGCACAAGCCATTGCTGTTCTATTCAGGAATTTTTCTCCTGTGCCCATATCTTGAATGCTTTTCCCCACTTTATCCTCTATATTTTTCAGTGTTTCTGGTTTTATGTGGAGTTCCTTAACAAAGTATAACTTGCATAATCTAACTTGTTTTCAGGGATAACTGACTAATTATTATCCTAATACATGAATATTTCTTCACCCCACATACATTGACATGTGACATAAAATCAAACTTAAAGTATCTCTATACTTGCATTTAATTAACCCTTAAAACTACAATGGCACTCATCATTTTATTTTTGAATTATTAAAAGCAATTCACCTAAGTTTAATACAAATTACAGTGACTATTACAAAAATGAGTGAATATTGTCTTTTATCCTGAAATATAATACCACTCATGTTATATGTTTATCCAACAACATAGAGAGCAAGTCTAAGATCTATACCTTAAGAAAAGTCTCATTTCTCCTCTGAAAGTTTTTTTTTAAGGGACCAATTTTTTTTTTAAGATTTATTTATTATTGTATCTAAGTACACTGTTGCTGTCTTCAGATACACCAGAAGAGGGTGTCAGATCTCATTACGGATGGTTGTGAGCCACCATGTAGTTGCTGGGATTTGAACTCAGGACCTTTGGAAGAGCGGTCGGTGTTCTTAACCACTGAGCCATCTCTCCAGCCCTCTGAACTTTTTTTTTTTAATTGTCAAAAGTATAAAATTCCTCTGCAAGACTGTTAATTGCTTGCCAATGCTTAATTTTTATTATATTTTTTCTTTCTAGGAACCAACCCCTCACATTCATTTTTTTTAAATTATCACTTCTTTTTTGTTTTTTTTTTTTTGTTTTTTTTTTATTTTTAAATGGATATTTTATTTATTTACATTTTAAATATCATTTCCCTTCCCAGTTTCCCCTCTGCAAATATTCTATCCCATCTTCCTCCTCTTGCTTCTATGAGGGAGCTCCCTCACCCACCCACCTACTCTTGTCTCACTGCCCTAGCATTGCCTTATGCTGGGGCATTGAGCCTTCACAGGACCAAGGGCCTTCACTTTCATTAATGCCAGATAAGATCATCTTCTGCTACATATGCAACTGGAGTCGTGGGTCCCTCCATATGTACTATTTTGTTGGTGGTTTAGTGCTTAGGAGCTCTGGGGATCTGGTTGGTTGATATTGTTGTTCTTCCTATGGTTTGCAAGCACCTTCAGCTCCTTCAGTCCTTCCCTAACTCCTCCATAGGGGTCCCTGTATTCAGTCTGATGGTTGTCAGCAAGCATCCATCTGTATTGGTCAGGCTCTGGAAGAACCTCTCAGGAGACAGCTATATCAGGCTCCTGTCAGCAAGAACTTCTTGGCATCATCAATAGTTTCTAGATTTGGTGGCTGCATATGGGATGGATCCCCAGGTGGGGCAGTCTCTGAATAGCCTTTCCTTCTGTCTCTGCTTCACTGTTTTTCCTTTAAACAGGGGCAATTCTGGGTTAAAATTTTCGGGATGGATGGATGGCTATATCCCTCAACATGTGGCCATGCCTAACCTCTGAATATGGCCTCTACAGGTTTTCTTTCTCCTTTGTTGTGTAGTTCAGCTAATGTCATCTATCTTCAGTCCTGGGAACCTCTTGCTTTCCCTGCATTGGGGACTTTCTGGTGGTTACGCCCAGTTCCCCATCCCCACTGCTACATACCTCTGTTTAATTTCTTTTTTTTTTCCATTTTTTATTAGGTATTTAGCTCATTTACATTTCCAATGCTATACCAAAAGTCCCCCATATCCACCCACCCCCACTCCCCTGCCCACCCACTCCCCCTTTTTGGCCCTGGTGTTCCCCTGTACTGGGGCATATAAAGTTTGCAAGTCCAATGGGCCTCTCTTTCCAGTGATGGCCGACTAGGCCATCTTTGATATATATGCAGCTAGAGTCAAGAGCTCTGGGGTACTGGTTAGTTCATAATGTTGTTCCACCTATAGGGTTGCAGATCCCTTTAGCTCCTTGGCTACTTTCTCTAGCTCCTCCATTGGGATGGCTCAGTGGGTAAGAGCACCCGACTGCTCTTCCAAAGGTCTGGAGTTCAAATCCCAGCAACCACATGATGGCTTTTTTGTTTTTTAAATAATGATTTTGAAGTGCCTCATTCGAGCTCAAGTAGTCCCAGATCAAAACTGTTAATCACATCACATCAGATAAACTCTGCTTAGTCTCAGTTAGTGTCCGTGTTGTGTTGTGTCATCCGTTGTAAAGAAGCAAAGCAATGAACTTTAAAATCAATGGCACACGTTCAAAGCTCATTTACTAAGCTTGTTACCTTAGTTTATTTCTTTTTTCATTATCTTCTATTGATGGCAACTATACAGTTATATTTTATCAATTGATTTAACATCACTGTTCTCTAAATCTAGAATGTCTAGATATTGCTTTTAATATTTATGGTTCTATATACCTCTTAAAGTTTACTCTCAAGGTTACCAGCAGCAATGTAACCCATCCCAACGTGATGCAATCACTTCATCTCCAGAATGAATGGGAAAGTCCACTTTTACCTTCCCTGCATAGTATCTGAATTTCCCCTCAGCTCTACTATCTTGGCCACCTGTGTTAAGATTCATATGAAGTATATTGATGCTTAGTCCTCATGCCATAGAGCCAATCATGTGCTAAGTCTGTGACTACCTTTACCATGTTCCTCCATAGTATCTTTATTGCCAACTTTATTCAGCTCTCACTCACAGGCTACAGTCATTATTTCTCAGCCAAGTTTCACTCAACATTCTGTTCTTGCTTCATTTCATCCTATGTAGATGTCAACTCATTTTTACTTCACAGTTCTAATTCTCAGTCTGCTAATAGTTCTTCCCTGGTTTCTAGTATGGTATTAACACTTCTAAGGGATCCCAGAGCATCCTAAAGAAACCATTCCAGCCTATTTCATAGTGGAAATTTTTTTCTGATTTTGAGTTACATTTAAGTCACTGTCGCCTCTCACCCACAGAATCTGAACAAAATAAATATTAAAAGCTCCAGAACAGTCAATACTTTTATAAATGACATATAGACACAACTTAAATATTTTTTCAAGTTGTCTACAAACTTGATGAAGTACTAGTGATCAGTAATGCCTTTATAAATGAGAGTCCTACACAAAAATAGTGATGTTGCACATACCTTTTAGACTTAGGAATAACAGAACAGTCGTAAGATGTGAGAAGCAAGACACAGATTTCTTTTCTTGTGCCATTTTGTATTGTAAGAAATATGGCAGAAAACTTCCAGGCACCAAATAATCAGGCATAAAGTGCTTAGATGTGTGCAAACTGAAGGGAGAGGCATTGCACTTACCCCTGTTTTCAGGGAACAGTGATAGAGTAGCTGGAAGAAAAGGCCTCTGCTTCTCTACATGTTCTTAACAGATCTATGCTCTGAGTTGCAGTACAGCTTACAAATAGACCAAGTGTTTTCCTACCATACAAGTTGACAACAAGTATGCAGGAGATGGACTAGAATAAGTTTGAACAATCCCATGGGACAGTTTGAGAGTTCTAAGATATCAGTCAAACACACAAAGACAAACTTGATTTTAAAAAATGTTTGGAGACTTTACAATTTTTTTTAGATTTATTTATTTATTTATTTATTTTGTTTACATAAGTACACTGGAGTTGTCTTCAGACACACAAGATGAGGGCATCAGATCCCATTACTGATGGTTGTAAGCCACCATGAGATTTCTGGGAATTGAACTCAGAACCTCTAGAAGAGCAGTCAGTGCTCCTAACCACTCAGCCATCTCTCAGCCCAAGATGGACTTTTTAAACCAGCAATGAATCATTGAGAAAAAAAATTAGATTTAGCTTATTTCAGACATAGCAAATCTCAACAATTCTTATCATCCACACATCATTCTGAATTCATTACCTGATAATATCACATATCACAATACATAGTATATGAAGAGAGGAAAGAAGATGATTTAAAATACAATGTATTTCTGTCAAAAGTCTAGTTAGAAAATTAACATCCAGAAACAATTTGATACTGAATTGCTAAATCTTTCTGTAGTTACATTATTATTAATGGTCATCATTGATAAATCGTGTTATTTATTTTTCTGTTAGTTGGTTTATTAAAAACAAGAAGAACAAGAACATGACCACAATCAACTTGAGAAACTTGTAGAAGAAAGGACTTACTTGGCTTATACTTCCAGGTCACAGTCCATCACTGGGCACAGGAACTAAAGGCAGGAACCTGGTGCAGAAACCCTGGGGAATGACGTGTTCTAGCTTATTCCCTCTAGATAATGTTCCCCGCAGTTGTCTGATACAGCTTAGGGCTACCTATCCAGAGGTGTCACTGTCAATAGTAGGCTAGGCCCTCCCATATCAATAAATTATTAAAACAATTATCCACACAGAGGACCATAATTAGCTAATCAGATCTGAGAAACCTCTTTTTTTTCCCCCTTCTTTTTTTTAATTAGGTATTTTCTTTATTTGCATTTCAAATGTTATCTCCTTTACCAGTTTCCCATCCAAAAACCCCCTATCCCACTCCTCTCCTCCCACCCACTCCTGCTTCCCTGTCCTGGCATTCCCCTACACTGGGGCACCGAGCCTTCACAGGACCTAGGTGACTCTCAACCCAGGTGACTCTTGTTGCAACATATTGACAATAAAATCTAAGAAAAAGTTGTGAATATTTATTGCCCACTCACTATATTCACAGCATTGTTTCCCACACACTAACCCATTAAATACATACTTTACTTTATATAAAGTAAATACAGTTGAAGATACATTTTCTTTCTTAATTCTTATCTCAGAAGCTGCCTTTAAAGACAGTTGAGCTAATATGCCCACTTGTAAGCACTTTTTCCAGAAACTCATTTCTCTTTCTTTCTCTCTCAGTCAACATTGTCAACGTTTTTAAAGCAGTAGAGCTTCCACTCAGCCTTTAAGCTTTGGTACAGTTATCATCCATGCTTTGCTCATGACTGTCATTTCATGCAGTCTGTGTCCTTAAAAATTCACCTGTACCTTGGTAGATTAAAATTTCACATTTCCACTCAGGAGTTGTTCCTTTGTAGCCCATCCTTTCTGATTTAGTTACTTGATGATGCCACATAGCATAACATGGGAATAAATAAAGATGGGGCAAAGGGACTGATTTAGAAACTGCATTCTTGCTAAAGGATCAATGAATACAGGTTTTTACCCAATGCCCTATGGAAATCTCCTGGAGGTCTAACTGACACCTTAAACTGCCCATGTCCACAGAAAGCCTGACAGTACCCTTCCCAGATCTGTCTTATCAATAGGTAGCAAACTCCATCAGTTCAGCTGTTCATCCTTCAGAACTGGTATGATCACTGGGATATTTCTCACATTCCACATCTAATCATTTAATAGTTTCAAATCATATTCAAGATCCAACCGTATCTTATTACCTTTACTTCCACCAACCCAAAGAATTCTGTCAGTATGTTAACTCATCTCTAGCCACAAACCATTGAAATGTTTTCAATTTCTATTTATTTATTAATGTTTCATTTTCTTGAGGCCAAATCTCACTCTGTAGAGCTAACCTGGAATTTACCAAGCAACCTTGGATGCCCTTTAATTCTCTGCAGTTCTTTCTCTTCAACCTCCCAAGTTCAGGGACCACAAGCAGAAGCCATAATGACTGACTCACCTCGGGTACTTTACTTTTTTCTCAATGTTTAAGGAAATTGTATTAAGGCAAAAATTTTATAATTCAAATTACAGAACCTCGATCAGTATTTAGTTCTGTTACTAGACCGCATTTGCTCGACATACAGGATCCATGTTTTCTTTTATATTTATTACAATTTCATAAATTTATTTTTTCTATGTTTATATATTTTTCTTCAGTGAAAGCACAAATCTCTCTTCATGGCCACTGATCAGTTTTAAACAGTCAGAAGTCCAGTGGGCTTATAGTAGAGGTACAGGTTCTTGTACTTTTGAACACAAATGTTAGGTAATTATGAGTTATCAGTCTCCAGTAGCATGGCAGCGGTGTTACAAGCAAGTAGTAGAGTACACAGGTATTTTTATAAATTAAACTGGGAGTGGGTGGGTTGGGGAGGGGAGAAAGAGGGTAGGGGATTTTGAAGGGAAAACTAGGAAAGGGGATAACATTTGAAATGTAAATAAAGAAAATACCTACTAAAAATATCATAAGGAAACATGCTACTTTGTAAACTAATGAAAAAATAAAATAATACACTAAGAAAAAAAAAAAAAACCAAACTGGAGATTAAACGCAGGGCCTTTCACATGCAAAGCAAGTACTTTCTCTGAGCTATAGCCCTAACTCCCACCTTCAGACTTTCGAAGTGTCATTCTCAAACACTTCAAATCATCATTAGAAATACAAACTAAGTTTTAACACTGTTGCTCAATGCTCTCCCTCAGAGTAGGACTGAATGTACTCACAGATAAAGCCCATTCAGCAACTTTGAAATTCTAATAGAAGCTGGATTGTCCATGCCTGTCAGTTGCTTCATCCTAGCCATATTGTCTTCATGAGGAAGGTATAGTGCTCTAGAAAGACACGATATAAACTTTCACTTTATATTGGTCACTACTCAAACCTTTTTTAAAAGAAATTTCTCATAATCCTTTAGTCTCACTGCACCCTGAGCATGTAACAGGTACATTCATGTGTCTGTTTATTGCCTATTATCCCCAAATGAAGACTTTATAAGAGATTTGAAGCTCAAGGCCTTCAACAGGAATTTCTTATGGGGTACATTTCTACTTCTCTGTACAGTGAGCCACTGAAGACAAGAGGATATTTAACTCGAACCTGAGCAAAAGAACAAGCAGTGAAGCCGAAAGCTGTAGGGCCCAATGGATGCCTTCCTCAAATCACAGGACACAGCAACTCACTTCCCTTCCCAGAAGAAAGCTGAACATACAATTTTATAATTTTTGTGACACACTCGTACCTTCACACACAACTCATACTCGCAGTGGCAGAAAGAGAGATGAGCTTTGTGGAAAGCACACTCTAAATTTTAGTGGAAAATAGATGTTTTACTCATAAATTAGCAGAGTAGCATAACAAAGAACATTCTCAAAAAATAGAATTACAGTAAAAGAGCAATATTCTATTTATTTAGTGTGCCTGTAGGTATACATATAATAGGAAGGGAATGTTTTCCGGTAATTTATTTCTGATAGATTTTGAAGAACCTTTTATAAGTGTACCTCTTGTACTTCATTGGATTTAAAAATTGATCATTGGTAGTTAGATATTAAAGAGAAAACTCAGTGTCTAATGACAATTAAATGTGAAGAAGAATCTACTATAATTCTCAAAAATGTAATTTAAAAACAAATCCTTTTTATACTATCTATATCCTCCACATCAAAATGTTAAAATCAACCCATTGGATCATTATAAAAACTGAATTAAAATCCATCCATCTTTTTTATTACAGTTCTGCAGTGTTTCTCAAATCAGGGAAAATTTAATAAATCTTTGAAGGACTTAATAAAAGAACAGAAGATTTATATACCTAATAAAAAATTCATTTATTTCTGGTGGTTTTATTTAATTTGTTTCTCTATGTGTTCTTAAAACCTATTAGATGTCATTTTGTTTCTTAAAATACAAAGAATAGAAATCACTTATATTGTAATCTTTATAGAAAAGAAGTTTAGAGTATTCTAGTCCATATGTTTGTCCTTTACAATATGGATTTGATAGTAGCCTTCACTGGCACAGAGCTTTGGAGCAGAGATTAAAGTTGGCAAGTAAATTTCAGGTCCAATTGTGTCATTTTTAACCTTTTTGTTTGTTTGTTTTTGTTCTGTTTTTCGAGATAGGGTTTCTCTGTATAGCCTTGGCTGTCCTGGAACTCACTCTGTAGACCAGGCTGGCTTCGAACTCAGAAATCTGAGTGTCTCTGCCTCCCAAGTGCTGGGATTAAAAGCAGGTACCATCACTGCCCGACTCATTTTTAACATTTTAACTCATCATTCACATAAATTTTCTCCAGAGGGTTCCAGAGATTAGAATTTTAATTAACTGTGTCAGAATGTTTAAAATTTGTTCATTTCTTTTTGTTTTTAGTAGAAAAGAAGCTACTTTCATGATCAGAAAATGATGGCTTTGAACTCTTTATCCTTCTATTACTTTCTAAAGAGTGCTGGGATTCCAGGCATTTGCCACTAAATCCAGGGTAAGCAATGCTAGGAAGTCAAATTCAGGGCTTCTCTCGTGATAGGCAAGCAACTAACACTTGAGTTACATCAACAGCCATGTTTCATAAATGTAAGTATATGATGTTTACCTATAAAAACCTAAGCTCTAAAATTCATATTGAATGCATGTGTTGTCAGCATGAGTTTTCCACATATTATTTATTTTTGTTTGTGTTTAGGTGTATGTGTATACACATGGGTACCAGAAACTAACCTTGAATATCTTCTTCAGTAGGCAGATAGATACTTTATTTTTATTGGACAGGGTCCCTCATTGGCCTGATGCTTGCTGTATAAGATTCCCAGGGATCTGACTGAACCTCTTCAGTGCTGGGATTAGAAGCACAGGCTGCTGTGCTGGGCTTTTTGTTTATTTTGTTTTGTTTTTCCTATTTTTTTTTAATTTTTTATTAGATATTTCCTTCATTTACATTTGAAATGCTATCCCAAAAGTCCCCTATACTCCCCTCCCGCCCTACTCCCCTACCCACCCACTCCCACTTCTTGACCCTGGCTTTCCCCTGTACTGGGGCATATAAAGTTTGCAAGACCAAGAGGCCTCTCTTCCCATTGATGGCTGAGTAGGCCACCTTCTGCTACATATGCAGCTAGAGACAGGAGCTCTGAGGGTACTGGTTAGTTCATATTGTTGTTCCACCTATTGGGTTGCAGACCCCTTCAGATCCTTGGGTACTTTCTCTAGCTCCTCCATTGGGGACCCAGTGTTCCATCCTATAGATGACTGTGAACATCCACTTCTGTATTTGCCAGGCACTGGCATAGCCTCACAAGAGACAGCTATATTAGGGTCCTTTCAGCATAATCTTGCTGGCATATGCAATAGTGTCTGCATTTGGTAGCTAATTATGGGATGGATCCCCGGGTGGGGCAGTCTCTGGATGGTCCATCCTTTCATCTTATGTTCACAGCAGCCTTATTTATAATAGCCAGAAGCTCGAAAGAACCCAGATGTCCCTCGGTAGAGGAATGAATACAGAAAATGTGGTACATTTACACAATGGAGTACTATTCAGCTATTAAAAACAATGAATTTGAGCCGGGTGTGGTGGCACACGCCTTTAATCCCAGCACTCGGGAGGCAGAGGCAAGCGGATCTCTGAGATCCAGGCCAGCCTGGTCTACAAAGTGAGTTCCAGGACAGTCAGGGCTATACAGAGAAACCCTGTCTCAAAACCCCACCCCACCCCACCCCCCAAAAAAATGAATTTATGAAATTCTTAGGCAAATGGATGGATCTGGAGGATATTATCTTGAGTGAGATAACCCAATCACGAAAGAAGTCACTTGATATGCACTCACTGATAAGTGAATATTAGCTCAGAAACTTAGAATACCCAAGATACAATTTGCAAAACACAAGAAAATCAAGAAGAAGGAAGACCAACACATGGATACTTCATACCTCCTTAGAATAGGGAACAAAATACCCTTTTTTATTTTTTTAATAAGCAGAAAACAGAGGTTAATTCAATGTGGTCACACTGGGAAAAATGAAAGAGATAAAGTGACCTCTTCTCATATCCATCTTTAGGGTTTTGAGATAAATTTTAGCATTCATATAATGTTTTAACATAAATTAATCATATAATGGATTTCACTATATTTCACATATATTATGTATTTAATTAACAAATTTATTTCAATCATATTCCTCCCACTATTTTTTTTATCTCTCTTGTCTCTCTACTACCCTGATATCCCAAACCCCCTTCTGCCAACTACAGCCACACTGCTTTCATGGTTTTGTTTTTGGTGTGTGTGTGTGTGTGTGTGTGTGTGTGTGTGTGTACACTGAAGAGTTTTTTTGAAGTTGTTTACAGGGGCCTGGGTGTAGAACACAAAAGCATGGAATCTTACCACTGGCTACATAACTGAAGAAAATGTCACTCCTCCTATCATCCATTACCATTTCCATAAATTTGAGGATGGAGGTGCTATGATTCCCTTCCCCTTCCACAACAGGGTGTTGGTGGCGTCAGTCTTGTGTGTATCCTGTTCCGTTAATCATGGCAAATGTTAGTTCACCAAGCCAGGCTGCCATTCCTCCTCGCTTCCTTTGAGTCCTATGTGTTTTCTGTCCCTTCTTCTACCATGTTCTGTGAGCCCAGGAGGGTTTAATATAAATGTGCCATTTACAGCTCGCCATAATCAATAATTTATTCTTGGCACTTTGACCAACTTTGAATCTCTGAAGTCACTACTGACCACAACACAAATAAGTTTTTCTCATCAAAAGTAGGCAATAGCACCAATCTATGGGAATAAACATTATTTAGAAGGCAAGTTGATGGACACATAAAGCCTATTTAGGAAAGCCACAGCAAGAGCTTCCCCGTTAGGGCTATGACCTTATTCACAGTCTTCTGAACAGGTTTGCAATACCAGGAGTTAGTTCCCTTCTGTAAAGTGATCATTAAATCCAATGAGAAAGTTATTGCTTGCCCATGTAACATGTCGGGGCCTTAGTGCACCAATGGGTTTATTCTACATGGCTGGTATGTTTTGTTGTGCACAGAGTATAGAGATAAGTAGAATTACTGATTAAAGTTATCTCATGGAGACCAAAAAGCCAGACAGAAATACTCTACTCTTTCTTTTAATGATAATAATGATTATCATATTATATATATATATATATATATATATATATATATATATATATATATATATATATATATATAGTGGGTAATAAGAATCAAATTAAAGACCTCATGCTTGCACAATAGTGTCTTTACCAAATCAGCTATCTCTTCAGCTCATTTTCCCCATGCCTCAATTTCAAATTACCAAATACTTCATGGAATAAATTATTACATTTCTTTCACACTTGTTTAACACCAATACAAAACACCAATGCATTAACTGTGAAGAGAGCAAAAGGCAGGGCTACATGGTTCTTTGTTTCCTGATAAAAGTTGAGGTATTTTTTTTTTATTGAAAACAATATTGCTTTTGACTCATATATATCTTCAAAATATCAGTTGAGTTAGATGTGACTATTTTTCTCTAATACTGATTGTCCATCTTTTTTCTAAAGACAAGTGTGAGTTTGCATTCTCACTGTACAATAACCATTTTCTACTTCGTTTTACCTCTCCATCTTCAACATCCCACAAAAACAGCACATTCACGTGAGACTATAATGTAAGGATAAGCTTAAATTTGTTAAAATCTTTTGACATGTATAAAAGAATTTTAATTATTTCTCACTGTATTTAGATGATTAGTGTCTGTAACAAATGTGTAAGCAATAAACAAATGATATTATAATGAAAGGAGAATTACGTGTCATTTAACTACAACTTGAGTTCTTGGTATAATGGGAAACAAATGCCTGTGACAGAAACAGGTAGAAAGAGGATTGAAGGGAATTTGAAGGTAAAACAAGCCATGCCATTCAATAGTGGCTATATATGCCTAATTTTGAAACACTGTAGATTAATCAGTAAAAACTATTGTTGAACGTCAATTTTACTAAAACAGGGTATGTGGTGTTTATAAGACCTGGCAGAGGGAGGATCCAAGGCTATTTTTATGCTAATTGTATAATTGGATGCATTATTTTAAGCATTAGTCTTTTTACTTAATATATAACAAATTTCTTTTCCTTAAATGTTGTCATATTATAATTTATATGCTAAAACAGTTCTTGTCGCAAAGAAACAAAGGACATGGTTTATTCTAGATCATATACGAGGAGACATCATGGCCAAGGAAGATACATTTTGTTCTTCCCAAATGTATGTTCAAACATAGAGGCAGTTTCATCAAGTTTTATAATTTTGCAAAACAACAAAGTCATACATCAAGGCAAGCTTAAAATACATTGATGGATACACCAGAGAGGTGGTTATAGCAAGATGGGGTACAGTTTTCTATAGGTTTCAGATACTATCCAATGACCTCGTTAGCTTTTGAGTTAGTGAGAGCTGAGTCTGATAACAGACTCTAAAATGTTTTTTATTTATTGGTCACATGGGTGTTAGTACTAACAATGGTGAGCAAAGAATAGCTAGCTATTCATGGGGCTAAACCTAGCTCAGAGTAAGGTAATTGGGGTCTGGACCTACATCTTTCTGTTCTCTCCACAGTACTGTATTGCTAACCCGTCAGGTATTTTTCTGCAGACACAGGGGTTCTTATTCACATTCCATGTAGCAGGAGAAATTTTTCCAAGGTGTTTTTTTTTTGTTTGTTTGTTTGGTTTTGTTTTGTTTCTGTAATATAAGTAAGACAGAGAAGGTAGTCCTTTTTATGTGGAATATATATTCCAAAAGAAGGCTGAACAACAACAAAAGATACCTCCTTGTTTTAGAGTTTGTTTGTTTGGTTTTTTTAGATTTACTTATTTACTTGTGTATTCTATGTATCTGAGTGCTCTGTGTTGATGCACACCAGAATAGGGCATCAGATCCCATTACAGATGGTTGTGAGCCACCATGATGTTGCTGGGAATTGAACTCGGGACCTCTGGAAGAGCAGCCAAGTAGTCTTAACCACTGAGCCATCTCTCCAGCCCCCAAGATGCCTCCTTGAATTCTTGCTTCTAGGCTTCTGATAACCATGGTCTCATATCCTTATAGTATCCAGATGGCCTAACCAGAGAGCTATCTACACTCTTTTTCTTGGAACATATACTTTAGAAAACTTAAAAGTGTAAATTCTTTCTCTTCCTCTTGGAGATATAAATCTTCTTGTAGCCTCTTGACTGTTTTACAGCATACTACTGTCTTGCTGTGAAATGTAATTTTTTTCATATTTTGAAATACAGTTGTGAAGAAAGATAGAAATGCCTGCAGGTTTCTGTGGGAGGGTAGAGACTGACTTTGGATGGCTTACGTTGTAAAACTTCTTCCTACCCCAGAAGATTTAAGGGACTTTACTTTTCTTTAGGGTAAGACCAATTTGTATACAAAGCTGGCCTAAGATGCTTCCCACTCTTGCTCTTAAAACTCTCCAGGCTTTTGGCTCAGTAAAATAGAATTCAGGCAATTTGGAGGATTTGTACCCCCTGCTGCAATAAAGTCCTTTCCAGTTATTTAATTTTGTCTAGTCCAACATTTGCTGTGCCAAAGCTAAACATATCTTGTGCAGTAAAAACAAAACAGGGTTAGCCTTTGCTGCAAGGGGTATGTCTTCAGAGTCCCAATGGAGTGGTCCAGATAAATCCAGGAAAAGAGCAACAAAGCAAACACCTGACAAGGAATGGTAAGTGAAGAACAATCCATTCAGGCAGAGTCTGTCACAGACTCCAAGATACACATGACAACTCGATGTGTGTGCAGCCAGTGAGGCCACAGGGAACCTCAGTCAGGCTCCGGTCTCTCACTGACTATTATATTGTCTGTGATTTCACTCTAGCGTAAAGACTATAGAGTTTTCACTAGAGAACATTGAACAGAAAGAGGTCATAATCCGAGTAAGTTTACATAATAGCCATGGCTACATTGAAACATTGAACAAAAGATTGCAGACAAGAATAGAAGCAAAAGAAAGCTGGTAATTGATTTCAGTAAGGAGAGGAAGAGGAGAGAGAGAGAGAGACAGAGACAGAGACAGAGACAGAGACAGAGACAGAGACAGAGAGACTTTGGAAATAAAGTAGAACAGAGATGTTGAGAAGTGCTTAGATTCCAATGTATTCGAGGTGGAGTGAATAGCACTTCTTAGTAGACTAATTTATGTGACTGACATGTTAAGAGTAACTAAAGTAAGAGACTGCAGAGTGGTAAACCCAAATGAACCTTCTCTGTCACACCCTCCCACTTCAGAGTTCAGGATTATCCTGGAAGAGGGGATTGACAGAGCCAGAGAGAGTGAGTGGCTGCAGCAAGACAGTGCTTTCCAGACAGGTTAGGGCACTGCACCTGTGAACAGACAATAGCCATGAGAGTATGCGCAAGACCTATGTGAGCTTAAGCCACATAAAATCCCAGCCTGGGGTGGGGGAGAGAAGGTAGTTGTCATACACTCTCACTCCTAGCTGAGGTATTAGTCAAGATTGATGGCTGCTAAGAGAAGAAAAGTCAATTTTCTTCAGGGATCTGGGCCTTGAGATGTTACCAATGCTCCAGTAGGTAGCCCAACCCCAGTGCACACAGTGACTAATGGGTGCACATAGTGCCAGAACTAACTGGACTCAGTGGGCTGAAAAA
Organism: Mus musculus; assembly: GCF_000001635.26. NCBI lineage: Eukaryota > Metazoa > Chordata > Mammalia > Rodentia > Muridae > Mus > Mus musculus. Next base: position 66,226,903 of record NC_000078.6, read on the forward strand.
GAAAAAGACAGAAAATCGGTAGGGAGTCATGGTAAGTGGGATAGGGGAGGATTTGAATGAAAGGTGTGAGGAGACAAATTGATCAAACTACGTTGTATATATGAAATTCTCAAGCAAGAACAAAAACTAAATACTTTTAAAGAAAATAACTGGAATATTCTTTATTTTAAGTTTGGTTTTTCAGTTGGTTTGGTATTTTCTTTTTGTTTATTCCTTCTTGAATCTCTGTAGTCTCAATTTAGAAGATCAGTTTGGGGAAGAAGTTTAGGAGATTGGTTAAGTTTTTAAAATCCAGTGTATTATTATTTGAGAGTCCACAGCCTAAGTGAGTAATATAATGACAAATTTGAAATAATTACTTATAAAAAATGAGAGGGGGACTGGAGAGATGGCTCAGTGGGTAAGAGCACTGACTGCTCCGACGACGATCTTGAGTTCAAATCCCAGCAACCACATGGTGGCTCACAACCACCCATAATGAGATCTGATGCCCTCTTCTGGTTTATTTGAAGACAGCTACAGTGTACTTATGTATAATAATAATTGGGCCAGAGCAAGCAGGGACTGAGCAAGTGGGGCCGACCTGAGCGATTGGGGCCCACCTGAATGAGCAGAGGTCCTAAAAATACAATTCCCAACAACCACATGAAGGCTCACAACTATCTGTACAGCTACAGTGTACTCATATACATAAAAATAAGCAAACAAATCTTTTTAAAAAATGAACACAAGAATTCTCAGCTCTGTCCATAGTATATAATTAGGGTATTATAATGTTTTTATCATAAATGAACATATAAACTTTGACCCTAACCAATGCCAAACTGCCTTGAATGGCTCTAAAATAAAGTTTATAAGTCATATATACTCTTTTATAACCAACCAGACCCCCCTCCAGAGCTCCAAGGGACTAAACCACCAACCAAGGCATACACATGGAAGGACCCATGGCTCTGGCCACATATGTAACAGAGGATGGCCTTATCTGGGAGGAGATGCCCTTGGTCCTGTGAAGGCTCAATGCCCCAGTGTAGGGTAATTCTAGGGCAAGGAGGCGGGAGTGGGTGGGTGGGTCGGGTAACACCCTCATAGAAGCAAGGGGAAAGAGGATGGGATAGGAGTTTTCAGGGGGGAATTAGGAAAGGAGATAACATTTGAAATGTAAATTTCAAAAAAATCCAATTTAAAAAAAAATTAAAAGAAAAGCATGACGCTTCAAAGGTCTTTAAAAATAATCTCAAGAAATAATCTCATTATACATGTTTTATAGTAGTACTAAAAATATATCAAAGCTAATTAGACTTGGTGTCACACATCCTTAATTCTAACACTCAGAAGGCAGAACAGGAGGATCTCTGTGACTTCATGTCCATCCTGGTCCACACAGTAAGTTTCAGGACAACCGAGAATACACAGTGAGACATAGTCTCTGAAACAATTTTTAACTGAGTAGGCTTGACATAATGTTAACATTTCCAAGGATGTTTATTAATTTAATCTAAAGTAATTCTGTGTTTCATGTGTATTTGATCACTTAAAAATATCTAATTCTAAGTTTGTTATAAGATACTCATTTCAAATATATTTTCAATAAGCTTTATTGAATGTTGCAGTAATTGTACTAATAGATGATAGGATTCTATTTTTTCGTTAGTTGACACTATAATACATAAAATAAATGGTGTATTGAGGCTAATAAACTGGTAAGTAATTTTGAGAAAATGTGTTCTCTAATTTTAAGTTTTCCCTAGGTTTAAGTTTTCTTCTTCATGAGAGTTCTATAGAGTGTTATGCAGCTTACTGAAATTAGATATTACTTACTAATCTATATTTATGGTGGGTTTAATGGACCATGACACTGAAAATAGTGTTGGACAAAAGACAGCTCTGTGATGCACAAGAGTAACAGATTAGCAGCTTCATGCAATCTCCCTAACCTTAAATATGAGATGAAGTGACATTTCAACTCCCCCACTTCTCATTTTTTACTCTAAACACCCCCAGAGACTTTGTGAACTACATTTCTCAAACTATTCTGCCATAGGAACACATCCACAGCTGGAAGGTTCTGTCAGAGGAGAGCCCCAGCAGTGTATGGGGAGGCTGCCAGGCAGAGGGTTGTACTGCCAGGCAGAGGTTTGTACAGTGGTGTTTTCAAGTCCTGGTTAGTGTCTTCCAGCAAGTGTAAAGCAGTCCTACTCCGTTCTTTCCAAAATCAGGAAGGTAGCTGCTGCAGAGTTCTCTCTCAACACACATGCTTGGCTGTGGTTTGTGTCCCCGTGGGTGATTCTTCAAAGAGCCTCTTCTGAATTGCATCTCCTCAGATGTCTCAGCAAAAACTGTATAGTCCTCACCCAAAATCCAAGTACCATCTCTGGGCAAGCTCACCAAATTCTATGTTCTGGGCTTCCATTTTCTCCCTTTATTGAAGGGATTTAGTGCACATCGAGAACATGGGTATCTTATGTGTACTTTAGAGGAATTCAGCTTCCTTTATGACTTTCAGATTCCTAACATTTCTATAATGAGTTTTCACGAAATGCTCCTTTGCCTATATGTATTCACTGAACACAGTGTTAGTTCCCTAGAGATAATTTAAGGATAGCATTTACTGTTCCTGTATTTTAATTACCCTCCCCTTTTCTATTTCTTTCTAGTCTCTTCCTTCACCCTAGTCTTCTCTCTCTCTCTCTCTCTCTCTCTCTCTCTCTCTCTCTCTCTCTCTCTCTCTCTCCTCTCTCCTTCCCTTCCTCTCTCCATCCTCCTCTCTCTAACACACACACATTTTTAATCTATCATCTTAGATTCATGTCAACAGATGTATGGTAAAAGAAAATATGCTATATAAACACTATAAAAAATGAAATTGTAATTTTCCAGAGAATGGATGCTGTTTGAGATTATTCTGTTGGGTGAAATGAGTTACATGCACACAGACCTATATTTAATATCTTTTCTTATTTGCAGCTTCCAGAATTCATTAAACACCATTTTTTTTTCTTCTAGCCTTGCTTTCCTAGCTGGACGCTCCATTCTAGAATCTACACTGCCTCTGTTGCTCTGTAGTAGACATCAGAACAAAAGATTCTTCCAGACAGATGGACACACAAATGTAGGACTCCGATGTTTTTCTTTTTATGGGTTTTTTAAACCTGGAATAAACAAATTTGGGTGATTTTTTATTGCTAAAAATATTACTCCTACTCTCTGAATGTATTGGCATCATATTTCAATCAATGGGAAGATCTTTCAGGTAGAATATTTATTGTGATCTCAAGGAAGGCTCAGGGAACCAGGAATTCCAATGGGACAAGTTAAATAAATAACTAATGTGCAGATCCATTGCTAAGTTTATGCTATGTTTTTCACATTTTTATGACAATTTTAAGTTATTATTATCTATTCTCTTGATAGCTGGAAGCTTATGAGATCCCTCTATCTGGAACAATACATGAAATCAAAGCTGCAACCCTGCTATTTTTTTATATGACTCTTAGCTGCTTGTAGAACTTAATGTTGAGACTAGAGAGCTCCGCTTATCTAAATCACCATTCATCAACATCGTCGTAGGTGACTCTGTGCTTTCAATGTGAATTTTAAAAAGCTACATATTGCTTATTCTAAAAGATACGTGAGCTCTTTGTAAATGGCATTATAGGTCGCATATTACTTACAGAGGACTAGCACAAATGGACAGCTGCTCAGCAGTGCTAGGTCCTCAGAACTTCTTTGACCACATGATGGCAGATGTTTTTCCTCTCATAAAATAAATACTAAAATATCTAACAAAGCCACAGAGTTTTTGACTCAAAAATATAATTTTATGCTTAAATTTTGTATTATTGTGTCCATTAAAATTTCCCAGTGATTGAAAATAACATGATTTTAATCATCTTCACAAAAAACTTAACAAATTCTTTCTTATTATCCACTGTAAACACTTGTGTTTGACAACTATGCTATACCATCTCTTGTATAATGTAGGTTAACATACCAATTTATGGGTGAGCCAAAATCAAATAATGGTTTAATGCCCAATTAAATTATTTAGATATAAAATTCAATTTGGGATGATAATTATCCTTTCATATGGCTAAATTACTTGTCTAGTAAACAAAAGCAAACTCTACATAAATCAACACCTAATTACACATTTTCATTACTGGTGGTTAGTTTTTAAGAAAAAAAGTAAGTTTCACTTGTGAATTTATAGACAGTTCCCTCTACTTACTATACAAAATCATAAAGAAAACAAGAACTTATACTCACTCAATTTGAGAATACAGCAGCAGGTATAGTTTAAAAGGAATATGCTCAGAAATGCGTTCTGTACTTACTCATCATCATATACTCATATACATTTGCTACAGTATATTTAACTATATAATAACCCAAATACTAAGTCAATGGTTCTGCACTTTCACGAATGATGGGGCTAAAAGACAGCATTCCCTCTGAGGGTCCTACTTGTAATTACAGTTTATAGTTAAAGACAAAGAAATAAAAGTCAAAGACGTTTAAATAGTAAGCACTAAGCTTAAGCAAATAAAATCATGCTGCATTGTGTGTGTGTGTGTGTGTGTGTGTGTGTGTGTGCATGCATGTGCACATGCATACACATGTATGCTCAAATGTGAGAAACTCTTAATCTTCTTTGAATCCAATGATGAGTTGAGGTGGAAAGAGCGTTTGCAGATAAAGAAAGTAGGGTAGATAGATGTGATCTTCTTGCCTAATTCCCTTTTCTAACTGTTGAAAGCCTTGCCTTCCTAGTATCTAATGTGAGGATGGCAATTTTAATTTGTACATAGAATAATCCTGAATCTTAAATGATATTCTGTGTGTATAGACTTCTTAGCACTGTATGTACTTGGTGAACTTCCAGAAGATGGGCAAAGACCTTGGAGTTGGCACCCGAACTTACTGGATCTAACCCTGATCCTCCCTTTACTAGTTTTATGACTTTGAGTAAATTTATTAAACTTTCTGTGCTTTAATTTCCATTTTCTCTCATCTAAATACATTGTATTTGAGATGATGAAATGTGTTTGTACATAAATCAGGGTCTTCATCAAAGCAAAGTTTGTAGAAGAACTAGTTGTGAAGCCCCCTGACTCTCTCTCTCTCAGTTTTAACTACATTTTGTTACTCCACACTTGTTATTAACACCTTCCTTTTACAATTCTACTCTGACTACCTTCCTACTTCTGCAGATTCACTGCACTATAAGGAACTTTGCTCTAGGTGAACATTATCTCAAACACACAGTTCTGGTTTAACCAAAGATTCTACTAGCCCTTTTCCTTTCTCACTCCAAAGATTATTACCACAAAATCATATTGATGGGGCTTCACTAGCTCACATTCAAATCAACACTAGAAATATATCTCTCTTTCTGATACTAATATAAAGGTGAGGCTTCAGATATACCCTTCTGTATTTCACAGACTGATTTGACCTCATTGTGCAAGTAGCTCACAATTTTCCCAACGTTTTGCCAATTATTAATAATCTTATAAAATTGAATTATTTTTTCAACTTGTGTATTCATAATCTCACTTTTATGTTTAGCATATTCACCACATAGGGATGGGTATCTGATTAATCAGAGTACCACAGTGCCCTTCAACATACAGGATGCATCGCTGACATTTACGAATGTTTATTATCTGATTGTTGAGTTGAATTGATAGTTTGCACCTATCACTCTGAATGTCCCAGAGCTCCTGGAACGTAAGTCCAGGGAGTATTGATATGTATCATTTCCTATCTGTATAAACTCACATAAACACACTGCATTTATAACTATTTTAGTACAAATTTTTTCCTTGCAATTTTTCTGTGCTTTTAATTAGTATAAATAATAAATTTTACACTATGCTCAATTCCCAATGATCTACTGCATGAGGTATTGATAGAGTTGATTTTTGCTTCATATGTAGTTTGAGACATTGAAATTCTGCATCATTGCTGAGCTAGTAATTATCACTCTATTAATAACAGTAGATCACTTGATAAAAACACAAGTATATGTTTAAATTGTTAATGCTAAACAGAGAAATGCACAAAGAAAAGTCTGTTTTATTTTTTTCAGAAAGATATGGTGACAATTAAAATAAAAATTTAAGCTTCTGGGTGGCCCTGACTTCTGAGGTCACTCTGTGTAGCCTGCAGCTTACTCTCCTGCTGACAGTAAAGGGAAGAAGCCACCAGGCACCTATCCACGGGGTAGGAGCATCAGCTGAAACACAAAGTGTAGGCTAGTAACATACACACTTTTCTCTATCTTATTTCCAAATATGTCTCAGATAGGGGTTGAAGAGTTAAGATTCCATGTCCTTACCTGAAATTCTCCCATGCTATGCCCATTGCTGTAACATGTATTTAGTCACAGCCTTTATGGTTGGGCACATTTTTCCTTGCTATAACTATTTATATGGTATTAAAAAAATACTCATTTCCAAAACTCATATAGGTCTTTCGCTGAGAACTTTCACTTTTTATTATCATTGTCGTTGTCTTTGTCAAGGAGAAAAGCAATTTCTTTTGAGTAACTTCTCACTAAGCATCCAAAACATGTAAATTATATCTTTCTGAGCTTATGTTACCTCCATCAACATAATTTTCCTCAGTCCCATCCATTTACTTGTATTATAATTTCATTTTTCTTTACACCTGAGTAATATCCTACTACATAAACATATCAATAATATTTTTTGTATATTCCTCTGTTGATAGTCATCTAATTCGATTCCACTCCCTAGTTATGGCGAATTGTGCAATAAAAGGGAATGTGCAAATGTCTCTGTAGTCGATATAAAGCCCAGCAGTAGCATAGCTGGGACATACGGCAACGTGACTTTTAGAACCTCCACATTCCTCTTAGGTGGTGGCATTACTTTGCACCCTGAATATCAGTGTATAAAGCTTCCTTTTTGCTGCAGATATGCCAGCATTCATTTTCATTTGTATTTCTGATGACCATTCTGACTGGAGTAGGATGGAATCTTAAAGCAGTTCTAATTTACATTTCTCTGGTACTAACTAATGTTTGCACTTTTAAAAGTGTTTCCTAGCCATCTGCATTTCTTTTGAGACTTTTCTGTTCAGTCAGATCCATAGCCCATTTTTAATTCGGTTATTTATTTTCTTAATGTTTAGGGGTTGTTATGCCTTTGAATATTCCAGACACTAAGAATATGCCAGATGAATAGTTAGTAAATGATTTTCTCTCATTCTGTGACTGGCTAGCCATTTGCTTCACAGTTTCCTTTGCCGTGCAGAGCTTTCAAGTTTCAAGGGAACTCATTTGTTGGTTGTGTTATTTCCTGTGCTAGAAGAGTTTTACTCAGAAAGTCCTTAGCTCTACGGAAGGTTGGAGTTCATGTTCTAGTCTGTCTTTTAGCAGTTTCAGGGCATCAAACATTATGCTAAGATCCTTTATCTATTTGGAACTGAGTTTTGTGCACAGTGAGAGATAAGCCTTTAGTTCCTTCATTCTTTGCTTCCTTCCTCTTCCATCCTTCCTTCTCGCCTTCTTCCTTTTTCCATTCTTTCTTTTTTCTATTATTCATCCTTTGTCCCTCCTTCCTTCCTTCCTTCCTTTCTTGTCTTTCCAGCATGTTGAAATTCCAGTTTTCTCAAATCCCTTATGTTATCTCTCATGCCTCTCTTGTTAGCTTCAAATCTTTGTGTTGTGTTTATTTAATTTGAAACATGGATGAAGGCCAGGGAATAATAAAGGAGCCTTTTGAGTCAGGAACACATAAATTAAAGAAAGAGAGAGAGTACATTTTGTTTGTAAAATTGTAAAATTAAGATAGTTAGGAGGAATGCTGAGGTAGAATGGTTTGATCAGGGTGGGACATGGAAGTTCACAGAAAATCAGGTGAAGGGGAGGGTTAAAGTAAGAGGTATGGAAAACCTGTGACATAACAACAAACTTTCAAAAAGAAAACATAGGTGGAGGGATAGTAGGACACATTTAAGATGAAAGAGGAGAGGAGAATATTAAGAGTTAAAGAATAATTGTAGATGATATGGAAAGATGGAGACAGGAGGCATAATGAGAGAACTGACCAACCAAAACTAAGGATCTATAAAAAACAAATTACACATAGGAGGACAAGATTGCTATCAGAAAAAATGATTAAAGGAAAAATGCAATACAAGGCACAGGATGCCTCCCAAAGCTATCAGTCACAGAGATCCCAGTGGACTCCCAACCAACAAAGGTCACTGCCATTGCTCTTAGTTATACAACACAACAATGTGGTGAGGCCTTATGGCTGAAGACAGCACATAACCTGGCTACAGGTCATAGAGAAATCAATCATAAACCTACTAGGAAGTATTCTACCTGCTGGCTACCTTTCATATTGCTGGAAGGTGCTATCTAGGCTAATAAGAGAGAAAAGGCATCAATGGTATTACACAGCTCTGGCAACTGAAGACTACAATTCAAACCACCAGGCTATAGGCGCCCACTAGTACAATAGAGGCATGGCTGTTGTATGGTAACTAACCACTTTCTGACTGGATTGAGGCCTGCTTCACAGAAAGGAATTCCAGGCTTGATGCTATACACTTCTTCAAAAGGCTAATGGCTATGGCAGACATAGGCCCTAGGATAAAATCTGCTATCATTACTTGACTAAATATGGCTATGTTGTAAAACTGCTTTCTAAATACTTGTATTTATGTGTCGGGAGGAATTTCTTTTCTGATACAATTTGCAAAACACATGAAACTGAAGAAGAACAAAGACCAAAATGTGGACACTTTGCCCCTTCTTAGAATTGGAAACAATCACCCATGGAAGGAGTTACAGAGACAAAGTTTGGAGCTGAGACAAAAGGATGGACCATTTAGAGGCTGCCATATCCAGAGATCCATCCCATAATTAGCCTCCAAATGATGACACCATTGCATACACTAGCAAGATTTTGCTGAAAGGACCCTGATATAGCTATCTCTTGTGAGAGTAGGCCGGGGCCTAGCAAACACATAAGTAGATGCTCACAGTCAGCTATTGGATGGATCACAGGGCCCCCAATGGAGGAGCTAGAGAAAGTATCCAAGGAGCTAAAGAGATCTGCAACCCTGTAGGTGCAACAACATTATGAACTAACCAGTACCCCGGAGCTCTTGACTCTAGCTGCATATGTATCAAAAGATGGCCTAGTTGGCCATCACTGGAAAGAGAGGCCCATTGGACATGCAAACTTTATATGCCCCAGTACAGGGGAATGCCAAGGCCAAAAAAATGGGAATGGATGGGTAGGGCAGTGGGGGGGAGGGTATGGGGGACTTTTGGGATAGCATTCTAAATGTAACTGAGGAAAATACGTAATAATAAAAAATATTTAAAAAATATTTGTATTTGTACACCTAAACTTGGGCTGCTCTCAATTTGATGAGATAATCTTTTTTTTTCCAGTGAGCAGCAGTTAATGGTGAGAAACACAACTGTTCAAAGTGCTCTCAATAAGATACTGAATGCTCAGTCCTTAAAAATGACACCTATAGTGATCCCCTCACCACCAAGACTAAGGAAATATCATAGAAGAGAAAACTCAAACAATCTAAGATCCAAAGGATGGAAAGGAAGCCAGGAAATGTGGTCCTATGGCTAGAACATGGCTATCACACCCATGAACTCACAACTCTTCTGGTTACCTGCACGAGACCAATGCAAAATTAAAATAATCAAAATCCTGACAGGGATAGGTAGAAGATCTCCATGGCTGACCCCTTACTGAAGAGTTACTGGCAGATGATAGCTATTGAAGGAGGGAGAATTATTCAGTTTTGAGGATGTGGTCACTGTAGGTTTCCCATGCTTCTGTAGGTAACCCTGCACCCATGAACATATTGACAGTGCTAACAGATTATTAATAAAAGTAAGAACTTGGATCTGAGAGTGAAACATGTTGAGGGTAGAACATGGAGGAAGGGGAAGGTGCAGGGGGAACGTTTGGGATAGATATGATAATATTTAATTATTTAAACATATAAAATTCTCAAAAGTAAAAGTAAAATTCTAAAATATATAATGTTCTTGACTATAGAGGTTATTTTCACTGCAGGATTTATCCTAGTATAGCAAAAGTACAGAATGTCCATGTTCCAAGCTACATATGCAACAAACGCCAACAACATCAATCATCCATTCAACAGCCCAATAGGAAATTAGTTCATTCTAAAATGTATTATATACTGTAATTATAAGAAATGTTTTGTGTCCAAATAACTGAATGCATGAACATCAAAATGAGGGAGAAAGCATTCAATCATAATGACACTTTATTTGGGAACATACTCAAGGAGCAGAGAACACATAAAATCTTCATTTAATTATTCTTAATTGGGAAATTTAAATATACTCAATTAAGGCAACATTATTTTTAACAAAGTATAAAAAAACACAAGCTGGAAGTTGGACTATAAACTTCATAGAGGAGATGTCTTGGTACTGTATTGCTTCATAGTTACTTGTAGCTAGTTCATGTTTCTGTCTATCAGTAGAAATATGATTAATGCTTATTTATTTACTTCAGGGTGTATACCTGATGGTTGCTGCTATATTGCCTTCATCTTTTATTTTTAAGGTTGAAATGCATATTTTTGCAGCAAAAGGAAGAAAGCTGGGTTAATTTGCTTCTTACATGCTATCTCAAATTTTGGAATTAGGGTAAGACGAACTTAAAAGTTTTTGTATTTTCAATTGATTGCTTTTAAATTTCCTCATGAAAGCCTAGCCCTGTATTCCTTCACTCAGCCTGGCCTCTCCCAGGGCTCTCATTACTGCCAAGATCAGCATGTTTTTGGAATCTATTAGCTAGCAAAGCCAAGGCATTTGGGATTTACTGCAAAATAAAAATAGGTTTGAACTTGTTCATATTCACCTGCTGTTCTTTAGATGAAAACACTCAGCAAAGCAATTTGAAATAGCCTAAGTTTTTGTTGTTGTTGTTGTTGTTTGTTTGTTTGTTTTTAGTTTAAGGAAAGTATTGTATTTAATGAAAGTATGTCAGCACAATTTTGCATCAAAGGGTGAGCCACACGGCTATAGACAATTGTGTTTCTTGAATAAACTCTAAACTTTTTGGTTCTTCAATTTTTAACTTACCACTCTTGTAAGCTTAATTTCAGGAAATAAGAATACTATATACAATATACTTTTGCTGTCTGGATAATTTACACAATGTCATTTGTATAGTTTCTAGGAAGTGTGCTCAATTTCAAGTTCTACTGTGACCTTTGTCTCCTTCAGAGTCATATGGCATGTTCACCAGAGAGACGAAAATGACTATAGAGATGGTTTGGAAGCCAGAAGAATGTTAGCTACCACCGTGGATGGAATCTCTTCTTATTGGGGCTATCTTTATTTTTCAGTTGGCTTTATATGGAGTTGCTTCTAGAAGTTCATATGACATTTCCATGTAATTCATGAGCCTTCCATTGAGAAAGTTCTGGATTCATCTTCAATTTCTGCTTCTTAGAAATATGCTAGAGGGAACAGTGCTTCTATGAAAATTAAAAGTCTTAACTTATAAAATGAAGCCTCTGCCACAATTTTATTGGACAATTATGAAAATGAATATTAGATTATTAACCTGGGTAGTGCCTGGCATATCTTAGGTGCAAAATAGATGTTTCTCCTTTTCTTTTTTACACACTATTTAGTGTATACATTCAACATATACTTTAGTGTAAGAGATACATCCTCACTATATGTATTTCAACAATTTTAGTTTGTTTGAGTCTTTTGAAGAGGACACTTGGCCTCTTCATCTTTCCTCCCTTAGGTTAATTGTGTATTGGCTGTGCATAGGAGTGGGACTCGTGTTATACGTACACACATGTACCCAATGTACACTGACCAAATCCCACCTCCCGTGAGCCAAGTTCTCCTCATATTGGCTTCATCTGCTTATTTTAACAGAAAAAAAAAATAGGTCTGTGAGCTCTGGTTTAGGTACTGAACTGGGGGGCTATGTTGATCAGAGTAGAGAGTGCACCTACCTGGATTTCCTGGCCGGAGTTAAGTGTACACCTTTTAAAAGGCCTTCTTAACATGCTCGTGCAACGAGTGTGCATCATCCCAGTGACTCCTTAGAGATTCCTTTATACTCCTCTCTGTTTATGTTCAGATATATCTGGAAGATTCTTTCTCCCAATCAGGTTATGCACCATTTTTTTTAACAAAATGATTCTTTGGCTAGATAAGAAGCCTTTAAATTTGGGTACATGTCATTGGTTTGTTTTCTCGTATGAATTCCTAGTGCCATGTCCAAACATCAAGGCAAATTTCAAAGAAGATTTTCCCTATATTTTCTAGCACTAACCTGAATTTAGTTCTTACAACTAAGCCTTTTATGCAGTTAGAGTTGATTTCTGTGTGTTGTTTAATTTTCAACATGAGAAAAACTTGTAGGAGATTAATATTCAAACTAGATAAAGATATTACATAATTCAAAATTTTAGATGGACAAAAGACTTAAAAGGCATATTTCAAAGAATTGTAACACAACCAAAAACACTAACATCAGATAAATTCAAATTAAAGCTACAATGGCTTACCTTACTCAAGTTCACAGACCTTGTAAACAATAGAAGCGATACCTAGTGCTGGTGATGGTGTGGAGAATAGAGAAATCCTGCACACTATCTGCATTGGTGAAAATAAAAACAGCTCATTATGAAAAAATAGTCCCTCAAATCTACCATATGACTCATGCCCAGAATAAATAAAATGGGCCTCTTATGGAGATACCTGCATCTCTATGTTCTTTGGTTTGTCTCAGTATTGCTCATAAGAGCCAAAATAAATGAATAAGTATGCACTAATTGATGAGTTGAAATACAATTTGAAATATACATGGCTAAATGTACATATGTGTGTATATGTAATTTCTTTTTATTTATATACCTATATTATTTGGCTTGAAAGGCGATATTAGCATTTACAATAAAGTACATAAACTTGGCAAGCATTATGCTAAGCAAAAAACAGTGCAAAAAGAAATCTATTTCTTGATCTGATTTATACATAGAATTTTAAAAGTCAAACTTACACAGAGAATACAAATATAATTCTTAGATTAAAAAAAAGAGAAAACAAAAACAATTAAGCCAAAGACTATGAACTTGATATTTAGTAGTTTGATTAAATAGAGGTATGGTCTCCTGCACAAGACCTACCACTCACAATATTGTATTGTGTAAGAAAAAGTTGCTAAAAAAAGTAGGTATAAAATCCACACATATGCAAACATACATATAGAAAACTTCAAGGGTGATGAATACATTAATTTAATTAACTGTACTAATTATTTCCAGCCTATGCAAATATCAAAACAATATATTGTAAGACTTGTATATGAAAAAACTGGAGAAAGATAAAAAAGTAAGTCATCTTTTCCTAATGAATGAAATCATCACTTTCTATGTTGTGTAAAAGTTCCAGGCTTCATATTGCAAATCCATCTGAACTTATTAATCGCTGTTCCCAAATACTTTTCTTGTTACCTTGTTCCACCATGCTTGGCCACACATCAGAGGAAGTAGCCATTTTGTTGGAACAATAACCAAATGGGTAACAGAAAAACTGATCCTCAAATTGATGCCAGACAATATTTATGAAAGGAACCCTGACAAGATTTCATTTCTTATTTTACAGTAAAGCAATAAATATCAAATCCCTTGGGTTCATATTTGGAATTGGGCTTCTCACCGTCTAGTTTCAGACAAAATTTTTCTTTGGGCTAATAACATTTCTTTCTTCTCTTGTACCAATTATAAAGAGTCATTTATTATATAGCAGTACATAGATATCAAAGCTGCTGTGTCCTTCATTTTTCTGAATCTATCTCAGAGAAACCAAAACAAACACCCAAATCTGCCCTGTCCTGTTTGATATGTCAAAACAAAAGAGGCTTCCTCCTCGTGTTTCAACATATATGATATATGGCTGTGTTTCATAGCATGCTCCAATATAATAATGATAAGAAAAAGAAGAAAGAAGAAGAAGAAAAGAAGAAGAAGAAGAAGAAGAAGAAGAAGAAGAAGAAGAAGAAGAAGAAGAAGGAAAGAAGAAGAAGAAGAAGAAGAAGAAGAAGAAGAAGAAGAAGAAGAAGAAGAAGAAGAAGAAGAAGAAGGAAGAAGAGGAAGAAGAAGGAGGAGGAGGAGAAAAGAAGAAGAAAGAAGAAGGAGGAGGAGGAGGAGGAGGAGAAGAAGAAGAAGCACCTCTTGATTTCTTGAGTTTTTTTCCAACAAAATCTTATTGAAAGAGTAAAGAGTTTTCCTTGGTATTTTTACCTTCTGGAAGCACTCCTAGACCTTGAAGCACCATGAGAACACAAGTCATACTCTCTAGATTCCTACAAGCACCACTTTATCTACTCAGTCTTACCACACAGGAAATGGGAGAGACTTTTGTCCTGGTCCTTCACACAGCTTGTTCTCATGCCAAAGTCTGATCTAAACTTCAGCATCTCTGTCACAGGGAGCCCGACTGCAGCTCCCCAGTAAGTGTCACCTGTGTGGACTCTGGCTCTAATGCTTTGAAACAGATTCAGTTTTGGATTGTGTACTTTAGTCAGGTGTAAGGCACATCTTGAAGAGCAACTTGACATATTGCTTACTGTCTCACTGCTAACCGATACATGTACAATCAAATCATTGTCCTCTTTATATTTGTTTCCTTTCTAGACTGAATGTGAGTTACCACCTGCAAGCATTTTACTTCATATGGAGACCTGTATATAAGACTTAAAGATATGAAAATATTCAACTTACAAATTCTCGAAATTCTTATCCATGTACAGTCCTGGCAAAGAGATACATAATATTTAATTGTTGTTTCAGCTTGACACATCACTTTTTAAAAAGTAAATAAGCACTCACTTCCGACAGATTTCAGGCCATATGAACTTTTTTTAAAAAAATGTATTATGTGTAGAGCCTGTCTGCCAGCATGCCAGAAGAGAGCTTCAGATACCAGTATAGATGATTACGATCTGTCATGTGTTTCAGGGGATTGAACTCAGGGCCTCTGGAACAGTAGCCAGTGCTCTTAAACTCTGAGTCATCCTTCAGCACAATACCTCACTTTTTACATGTAGTTTGATTAGGAAATACTCGGAGGTTTTCAATTATTCTTATCTCTAAGAGAAAATAGTCTTGTATTTCATATTACTATACAATCCTCCACTCGCCATTGTCTTCTACTAAAATTTAGAATACCCAGACATTCTGTCAAGAGAATAAAATCAGGACTGGGTAGATGGTTCAGATGCTGCCAAGCTTGATAACCCAAGTTCGATCTTAGAACTTGGTTGAAGAGCTTGGTAGAACTGGTTCCCACAAGTAGTTCTCTGACCACCACATGCACTGTCATTTACACCAACACACCCATAAAAAGAATGAATACATGAATGAATGAATGAATGAATGAATGAATAATACAAAAATAAATGTAGGGGCTGGTGAGATGGCTCAGCGGGTAAGAGCACTGACTGCTCTTCTGAAGGTCCTGAATTCAAATCCCAGCAACCACACAGTGTCTCACAGCCATCCGTAATGAGATCTGATGCCCTCTTTTGGAGTGTCTGAAGACAGCTACAGTGTATTTACATATAATAATAAATAAATCTTAAAATAAATAAATAAATAAATAAATAGAAATATAAAAAGAAAATAAAATCCATTTTACTTTTTGTCCATAAAGCATACACAAAATATTTACAGATTATATTTAAACATTATTCAGAGTATTATCCCACACAAATAAAAAACATATCCATACTGTAAAGTATTCAGCCAGTATTTATAGACATATATATATATTGAATTGATGCAATCATTTGATAAATAGTACTTTAAAATATTTAAATCATTCACACTTAATGGAAGTAATTATAAACATAATTTTATTTAACTCTTGTCTGTGGTTCTGTTTTGAAATATTGGTACATTCTGTTTGGAGTATTTGTAAAGCTTGTATTAATATTTAATAAGGACATTTATTTTTACCTGAATTTTAGGTCATAAAAATATATTTTTGACAGTTCCAATAACTTTATCATGTCTACCTGTTAAAAAAATAAATGGTTGTGCATAATAGGATATGAACAAAACTTCCCTTGTTTTTACATAGATATCGGTCTTTATTTAATTTATATTAATTAAATAATTAATATTTAATACTTACTGCCTTATCTATCAAGCAATTTCTATAAGGTATGCTGACTTTTAAAAATCAAGTATAATCCTAAGAATTTAGCATACTAAGTCACAGTTGATATTACACACAATCCTGTTTATAAACATGGATGGTCTAAAATCACACAAGCTTGAATTAAGTAAATAAAGGTCTTTCTGTATAAACTCAGAATTTGTGTGCACACAAACAGAAGCTTTAAGCTTTAACGTGTAGCAGGTGTTTGTTCATTCTTCCAGCTTGTCTGTTAGGACTTCTTCATTTGTCTTCGGTACTATGAGACTACCTTCCAGAGACTACAGAGGACACCATGTTCCAGAGCCTATAGAGGACACGACCCACCACTGCAAAATGAGAGTTTCCAAACTTGCAAAAAAACAAGGAAACTTGCCAGGTAGTGGTGGCACATGCCTTTAAACCCAGCACTTGGGAGGCAGAGGCAGGTGGATTTCTGAGTTCGAGGCCAGCCTGGTCTACAGAGTGAGTTCTAGGACAGCCATAGCTACACAGAGAAACTTTGTCTTGAAAAAACAAAAACAAAAAAGTTAAGCAAACTTGAAACCAGCCACCCCTAAAGTAGTAGGTGTATGTATTATGTATACATTTGAAGAGTAGGTGGCAAATATAATCCTGTACTCTAACTTAAAGCAAAAAGTATATTGTCTTTGTGAATGGACACAGTGTCATAAGAGAGCTGGTGGCTCTGTGTAGAGGTGTGGGCATTTAAAATGACAAAGGAACAAGAGTATGAGGAAGGACCCAGCCCACTGTGTCTCCTTTTCCTCCTTCCCATCTCGAACCTGGGAAAATGAGTGGTGTTTGCTAAGACATAAGAAAGGTAATTTCAACGACTGAAAGAAGATATCAGTATTGTTTTCCTACTTTATTTTATGTATTCATATGAAAATTTCTTCTTCTATTATTCAAACTGCTTAGAAGATCTCCTGTTTTCTGAAGCACCATATGTCTCCCTAAGTCTGATATTATTAAGAATATCAGAAAGTGTATAATTCTCTTCAACATTCTGAAACAATGACTCACTTTGTGAGATAGGCACTGTTGCAACAATATCAAAGTAATACTTATTTTTTAAAATATTATTTATTTAATGTATACGAGTACACTGTCCCTGTCTTCAGACACACCAGAAGAGGGCATCAGATCCCATTACAGATTGTTGTGAGCCACCATGTGGTTGCTGGGAATTGAACTCAGGACCTCTGGAAGAGCAGTCGGTGCTCTTAATCACTGAGCCATCTCTCCAGCCCACAGTAATACTTTTGATTTAGAAATTTACCTTTTCTATTGCATTTGTATCTATTTCTACTGTAGTTGCAACTGTCCGTTCCCAACCCATCACTGAGTGCTGGATTCTCTGTAATTATTACAATTTTGTAATAATTAGAAAATTCTCTGCATCTGTAATTATTACAATTTTGTTTTATTGTACAGTAATGTATAACTACAAATAATTCAAAACTAACAAAGTGGATGTAACAATGTAGACAAAATGTAAATGTGATGTGAAAAGAAAATGAATTAAATTTGTTTGACTTAATTAAAAATAATAAAAAAGAAATAAAATTTAAAACATGATATATAGGTTGGTAAATATACGACTCATCTATTTCAGAAAGAAGTTTCAAGAACCATTTTCTGATAGCATGATACATTATGTATCATATATTATATATAATAAATGTGTAATAGAATATTATACAATATTGATATTATTAATGCAATTTTACCTAGTTAACCTAAAATACAGAAACTTCTGATTTTTATGGTAATAATTTATAATTCAGCATCTTAAACTGGGCAGACTTTTGCCAACTACATCTTGCTTTTATTCAAGGTGAAAAGCCATCTGTACTGGAAAAAAAATTTTAAGTAGGGGAAATAAGTAATTCTTGCTTAGTTTTTATTATTTAAAATGCAAGAAAAGGAATCCCTTCCTTTTCTTAGAATAGGGAAAATGAGAATGGTGATCAAACGTTGAAATCTTAGTACCAGAAATAAATGTTTGGAGAAATGTCGCCTTAAGGAAATACCCTGTATAAATATTTGTCTTGTGAGACTTGGAGTAAGGGTAGTCGAATAGCAAAAGGAAGAGCTGTCATAGGAATTCTAAATGGGGATCTGACCATAGGATAACTGAGGAAGAATACACCCAAGGGAGTAGTAGATACTTGATTTTCAAAGCCACCTGTGGGCAGACATAGGGAACTTATAATAAACAAAAACTGATGGAATGTGCATACAAGAATGTTACCCTAATTAAAAGCAATGGGCACACTTGTATATTTCAGGAAGATGCCATCTAAATAGCTAACTTGGCTACAGTTCATTTCCAATGTTCTGTCTCAATAACATGAGCAGCAGTGATCTGAACATAACCTTCCTTTGGAATATTTTAATGAGGCATAGTAAAGTAATATTCCTGATGTTTATATCTATGTCTGATTTGTCCTGCCTGCTACATGGCCTTGGGCTATAGGCTGACAATAAATAAAATGGGGAGGGGAGAGCTAAGGGGATGTGACAGAGAAAATAATAATCAGGCACTTGTAAGCATGGAAAGAAAAGATAACACTGCAACTGCCGGCAATTTTGTATCCCAGCCACTGAGTATTGGCTAAAACCTTCCATTGAAATTCTGCCCCGCACCATTTTCCTTGTGAGCAAGGCCATTCATCAGTTCTTTCATGCTGGTTCAATTAATGCTATAGTGCTCTGAGGCAATGTAGCATCAGCACTGGTGAAGAATTTCAATTCTGTAAACAGGCCTGTAAATATGCCGCTGTGGATAAATTGGCCATCAGGGTGATAGAGAGTAGCGAAGGAAACTGTGTGATTACAGAGAGTTTTAGTGAGCTGGGAAGCTGCGGAGCCATTCCTGTGAGCAAGAACCATGGTTCGGCCTTCTCTGCTTAGCTGGTGCTTTCCCTCTTTCCATGTTAGCTATCTGTTCCCAAGAAATTCTACTAACTGGTTTCTATTTCTTGCTTAGTCACTTTTGGAATAACCCTGATTCAGATTTTTGGTAGAACCAAACCTAACTTGCCTGTGTACTCCTTTTCTTTCCTTTTTTAAATTTAATTAATTATTTTGTTTATTTACATTCCATCTGTTGCCCCTCCTCCTTGACTCTGAGAGGGTCCTCCCCTCTACCACCAGCCCCAACACAGCATCTCCCTTCCCTGGGGTCTCAAGTTTCTCCAGAATTAAGGGAAAACATATTTCATAATATAAAAACCCTTTCCTTTAATATAATAGTGTTCTCAAAAACTTTCAGTGGTTATAGTTCAGGTATTTTAGCAAAGGAAATTTAGCAAAGGAAATAACCACAAACACAAATTTTCTGGTTCTCTTTTAGATGTGTCAACTATTATAAAATCTGTTTTGTGATATATATATATGTGTGTGTGTGTGTGTGTGTGTGTGTGTGTGTGTGTGTGTGTACACACACACACACACACACACACACATCAAAAACACAAAACAGATTTTACAATCTGTTCACACACACACATACAACACACACATACGTTTGGAAGAATGTGCATTTGGGGATTTTGGGTTTGGAAAGCAGTGGAATGATTTACGTGAGGCTGAGTGGGCCATCCTAGTAGGAATGTGGAAGACTTTGTGGCTGAGAGAGTGATTCGAACTATGGAAGCCTTGGTGTGGAAGTTTCAAAGGAGAAGAATTTTAGTATGTGGCCAAAAGACTGCTTTTGTGATATTTTGCTGAAGAATGCTTTTTGCCATTGTCTGAGGACTCTACCTGAGTCTAATAGGAAGAGACTCAGATTAATTGCATTGACAAAGGAAGTCTCAGAAACATCCAGCATAGCCTTTTTTTTTTTTTTTTTTTTTTTTTTTTTTTTTTGGTTTAATCGCATGAAGAGCAGTTTCTTGAAGTATAGCAAGCTTAGAAAGAAAAAATACAAAATGTATATTTCAAGTATTAAAGGGGCACCAGAAAGTAAAATGAAGCTGAGTCCTATGTTCAAGGAGATAAACAGATTCAGAGAGAGGTGACCTCAAAGCAAGAGTCACCGTGCTAAGGTTATTGATTATGCTTTTGCACTTGAACCGGGGACTTGGTTATTGTTTTCATTTGGACTTTTAATCTGAAATGAACTACAGTCCAGAAATAGAGATCAAAACTGTGATCCACATCTTGAGGCTGGAAGACACTGGCTCCAGGTCTTGAGGAATAGTGACCGTGAAAAGCTTAGGTCCAGGCATGATGGTACATGCTTTAATCCCAGGAGACAGAGGCAAGCAGATCTCTGATTTTAAGGCCTGCCTGGGACAGAGAAATTCTGAGTAGATAAAAGCTTAAAAGTCCAGACGTGATGGTACGTGACTTTGATTCCACCATTCAAGAGAAAAAGCCATGCAGATCTCTGAGTTCAAGGTCAATCTACAAAGCAAGTTCTAGGATGGCCAAGCTTAGGCAACGAAGGAATTGGAAAATAAAAAGCTTGTGTTAATAGAATAGAGGATCATGTTCCAGCCCCAGCAAGCAGCAGAATTCAGCAGCTTTAGACCTATGGCTCTGGCTTTAGAGTCCAGAATAGAAGGGACTATGGGGACAACTGATGCTGGTTAGCTGGAAATTAGTGGTGATTAAGATGATACCAGCATCACTGAGGTGAAATCTTCTGGGAAGTATTTTCTGAGAGCACAAAGAAGCTGCATTCCAGAGATAACCAAGGTTGTACCTTGTGCTGCAGCTGGACTTAGTAATGGATAAGGGTTGTCGAGGTGGTACTGGTTTTGAAGGCATAAAGGGGTCATGGAGAGCAGCTGAGCCTTGCCACTGGGAAAGGCCAAGGAAGGCCATTGGTGAAAGTACAGTCTCAGTTGCAGTTAACAACCCAGAACTGAGAAGACCATGAGGCTTGGCACCATGAAGATAGCCTATGAGAGATTGTTAGTGAAGCCTAGTTGCAAAGGAAGACTCCAGAGAATTAGAGATGCCAGTACCATAGGATGACCACCAAAAACAGCAGCAGCAGTGGGATGGAGTCAACCAGTGCCTAGAGTGTTACAGATGGCAGAGTTGGAAAGATGACCCAAGCATTTTGGGGAAGCCCAGAAGATTGTGTGTGGATCCCAAATATTGGAAAAAGAAGCTGTGACATTGAAGTTGTCTAGAAGACCCCAAGATGTTAAAGCTATGGGATACCTGCCAAGAAAAACTACTAACAGGGAGTGCAACCAGCCCAGGAGAAAGAAATGTGTTGCAGTCGACAAAGATGAAAAAATTCGGTGATCTGAAGAGCACTTCAGACATGGAGATGCAGAGTTTGGTGTTTGGCCAGCTGGTTTTTGGCCTTATTTGATCCACCTCACTTTTTATGTTTTGGAAAGATAATGTATATTCTGTGATGTCTAAGGTATATGATCTGCTGTTTTATTTTGGCATTTTAGGGGATTACAGTTAAGTGATTGAATGATGAATCTCAAAAAAAAGACTTTGGACTTTTAACATTGTTGACACGGCGATAGACTATGGTGAGTTCTGGAATTGGACTAAACGTATTTTGCATTGTGCTGTGTTTAAGTATGGCCCCCATAGACTCATGTGTTTGGATGAGGCTATGGAAGCCAGAGAGTAGAATGTAGTGGTTTAAGTATACTTGACCCATAGGGAATGGTATTGTTAGGAGGTCTGGCCTTGTTGGAGGAAGTGTATCACTGAGGGAGTGGGCTTTGAGAGCCTCCTTCTGGCCACGTGGGATTGTGTCTTCTCCCGCCTGCCTTTGAATCAAGATATAGAGATCTCAGCTCCTCCAGTGTCATGACTGCCTGGACACTGCCATGTTTCCTGCCATGAGGATAATGGCCTGAATAATTAAACCTGTAAGCTATCCCCAATTGAATGTTGTATGTTGTAAGAGTTGCCTTGGTCATGGTGTCTCTTCACAGTAATGTAAACCATAACTAGGAATGTGTGCATGTGTGTGTGTGTGTGTGTGTGTGTGTGTGTGTGTAACTTTATGTTCAATAAAATGAATAGTTTAAGTGTTTTCACCTAGGGTTAGAGATCTGTCTAATGGGTTGAGCTTGTGGACTGTCTTATACAAAACCAGAATTCCGTTTCCAGCATCCATGTTGCATGCCTAACCACTGGCTGCAACTCCAGCACTGAAGAGTATGATGTCAGTGATCTCCAAAGGCACTCACATACATATACACATACCCACACACATACAACAACACATAACTTAAAATAAAATAAATCATGAGGCTGGAGAGAGGACTCAATAGTGAAGTAGACTGGCTGTTTTTCTAAAGGATTCAGTTTGATTCCCAGCGCCCACGTGGCAGCTAGCAATCATCTGTAGCTCCAATCCCAGGGAATCCAGCATCTTCTTCAGGCTTCTGAGGGCTCCAAGCACACACAGTGCATAGACATATATGCAAGCAAAACACCCACACATATAATATTATTTAACTAATAAAGTGATAAATATTTTTAAAATAGAAAGAGTAATAAGGAATGCAAACATCTCTACCATTTATTTTAGCAATTCCTTTGACAAGGTACTGCAGCCTTTATTTCAAGTATTGTTTTCTAAACCAAAACACACAGCAAAGCATATTTTGTGCTGAAGAGCATAGACTGAAACCATAAAGCAGATTTCCTCTGTCATTTCTGCCCACTCATCATTCAGCAGCTTTTCTCACTACCAGTCTCCTTGAGGTTAGAACACACACACACACACACACACACACACACACACACACACACACAACCTGTCTAAAATACAACACACTTCATGGATTACCCATGCAATCATTTGCTAAGAGGTGAGCAGAGAAATCAACCACTGATTTACCTGTAAACAGCTTATTTGGGCGGAGGTGGGTTAATATTGTCTGTAAAATGCATCTTTTAAGTATAAATCTCACTTTTAAAAGTAAATTTGATTAAAGTGTCTTTGGGGTGCACACTGACTCCTTAGAGAAATATTTGGAAGAGTTAAATATATAAATCCCTTCATTTTTTTAACTAATGGGGTATGCAAAAAAGTGTTTCAATGCAGGGAGCTTGAAATGGCAAACTATACTTGAAATGTGAGGATAACATACCGCAACATGGATGGAAGCATGTTCCCTTTCACATACTAACAACAGGCAGCCAGTGTCTACCATTTTAATATACTTATCAGACCTGCAATTAGAGTTTTGTTGTTATTGGTGTAGAGGTGTGGGGGTGGTGGTGAGAGAGAAACAGACACACAGTGGAAGACAGAAAGACAGTTTGAAAAGGTTGCTCTCCTCCACTACCCCCCCACATCTCCCCCACTCCTCCCCCTCCCCACCATGTGTGTATGTACATGTGCAGATATGTGTGTTTCTGCATTTTGACACAGGATCTTCTTATGTAGCCCAAGCTGATATTAAACTCATGATCATGCCTCCATGCTCCTGGTGCTGGAACGACAGGCATATACCACCACACTTGGCTTACACCTGCATGTGTTTTACACAGAATGGACACAAATGCAGTTTTATCTTCATACACAGTAGAGGTACTTATGGTATGGTTAGGTCCAATTTTCCATAGCCCTTGTTCAGGTGCAGATAAGAAGAGCTTGAGATTGGTGATTTTGAAAATGGGATCACACATTTATTATTAAGATGTTTGAATCCCTGTATTTTGTTTTGCATTTTCAAAATACCTAATTCTCAGTGATAACTAACCCCATAGATTATGCTGTCCCAACTGAAGCAGGCTATAAAGTGACTGGGGATTAAGGATTTGGATTAAAGTCCCAATTCTTGCACTCACTAGCAGTTAAGAATATAATTAATTAATAAAGGATAACTTACTTAGATTTACATGCCCCAAGCTCTAGCTACTGTTGCAGTTTTAGTTAATTAGGAATATTAAGGGTCGTGCCAGGTAAACTTGGGAGATTTAACAAGATCCTGAAACACAGAGAACATGACAAACTTCAGTGTTTTAAATGTGTAGTGAATCTTAGTCCTGTGACCAATGAATAACATCGCCAAAACACTGACTTACCTTGCCATTAATATCATAATCAAGTTTGACATCCTCTCATAATAAAATTAATGCCATTTCCAAGATGTAATATGTTTTTAACTTTAAAAAATGAAGTTTTTTTTTTAATTTTTAAAAATTTTTCATTAGGTATTTTCCTCGTTTATATTTCCAATGCTATCCCAAAAGTCCCCCATACCCACCCACCCCACTCCCCTACCCCCCCACTCCCCCTTTTCGGCCCTGGCATTCCCCTGTACTGGGGCATATATAGTTTGCAAGTCCAATGGGCCTCTCTTTCCAGTGATGGCTGACTAGGCTACCTTTTGATACATATGCAGCTAAAGACAAGAGCTCCGGGGTACTGGTTAGTTCATATTGTTGTTCCACCTATAGGGTTGCAGTTCCCTTTTACCCAAGGAGCTAAAGGGAACTGCAACCCTATAGGTGGAAAAATGAAGTTTTTAAGTCAGTTGTGGTGACAAATACCTTTCATCTCAGCACGCTAGAGACCTAGGCAAGCAAATCTCTTTGAGCTCAAGACCAGCACAGTTTACATATTGAGTAGTTGTAGGCCAGCCAGAGCTATACAATGATACCATGTTTAAAAAAGAGAAGTACAAATTTTTTCAAAAAGAAATAAAATTTCAAATAAATGCTGTGAGAGTCTCTTGAACATCACTGAGTGAACAGGGTTTGCAATTTGAGATCTTTAATGTGCCTTCATTAGAACATAACCTGCCTGTTTGTTTTAATATTGCCTACAACTGTTGACCTATTTCAGAAATAATATGAAGCTGTGACACAGACAACATAGTTCTCACAACTGAGAGTGTTTGTTATTCTGAAAATTCTGCTGACCCTATATGTGTAACATGGTTTAAACCAAGTAAATTTATCAGAACTTTGGTTTCCTCAAAGTTCTGTTGTTGGTAGGTTCTTTTTGTCTGGATGACATCAAGGAATTCGCATACAACATTCTAGAAACAGAACAAAACGTCTCTCTTCCTTCAATGCTAATATTTCCTCCACAGTCTTTCTTCATGCTGCTCAGCTCCCTAAGGTAAAATTTGATGGGCTGGAGAGACGGCTCAGGGTTAAGAGCACCTACAGCTCTTCCAGATGTCCTGAGTTCAATTCCCAGCAACCACATAGTGGCTCACAACCATCTGTAAAGGGATCCAATGCCCTCTTCTGGTATGTCTGAAGACAGCTACAGTGTATTCACAATATATATATATATATATATATATATATATATATATATATATAAAATAAAATCTTTAAAAATATTTAATTCACTCATTTTTATAAGCCCTCATCATGTGACCCACCAACATGTTTCATAAAACCTCCTACCAAATGCTCTGTCTTCCTCATGTATCTGCTCCTATTCTCAAGCCATCTATTGATGCCCTGTTACTACTAGAAGTCAGCATACACCGTGACAGCACAAACATACTGTCTTCTAGTCTGAGGTTTAATTCAGAATGTGATTCTAGCTGGCTGAAACTGTAATGTGAACATCTGCGTTCCACCTTGGGGACACTGTGGAAAAATCCATTTTCTTGACTTTTCCAGCTTTATTTTATGCTTCTTCATATTTCTGCCTGCAACCGAATCTTTCTCATACATGAGTCTCCTCTCTGAACTTTACCTCACATTTGTTTACTACAGAATGTTTACAAGGTGTGAGTATCTACCATGGTGGAGAAGTTCTTCCATTGAGTTTCAGAGTTTAGTAATCCATTAAGACAGAAACTTGGGCTCCCTGCGAACCATCCAGTTTGTATCTGTATTCCTTCCTAATACCGCCTGTCCACTAATGCTTTCATACATATCTTAAACTTTTCAGAGATTACGTGTTTACCTTGCTAAAGACTATTTATCAGCAGCTTTGCACTTTGCACAGAGAAACACTCATGCTCCTAACCGAGCTCTTCAAGGCTGTGTGCAATTTGGCCCTGCTTTCTCCAGTATCATCATCCACCCATTGTCATTTGGGATCACTACCTCCCAGAAAGGGTCTGGAGGGGCGTTTCTCTGCCTGATGCGTTTCTACTTTCGTATTAGTGAGCTTCACTCTTTTCACAAGTCTCATGCTTGATCTGTCACTTCTGTCTTAGCTTAAAGGCCATTTCTCAGAGAATCTTTCCCTCTTGACCAAACTTAAACGTCCCTCCAAGCATCCTGCTCTGTCAGTTAAGATATTTGATAAAGAAATTATTTTCTTTGCTCCCAGGGTTATTTGTTCATTTGTTTATTTATTCTGTGTCTCTTCTATATCAGAGTTTGAGAACTGAACCTTCACCTACCTGGTTGAGAGTGTCATGCCCACTGTTGAGTAAAATGAGGAACAGATATTCAGTTAACATAAGATGAGAAAGACAGGGAAACAGAAATGCTGACAATGATTATGGTAATGTGCTCCACCACTAGGGACCTCATTTAAAAAACAAACTGAGTAACTGATGTGATGGATTTTAGACACTGCAGTCTCCTTCACTGGTGGCTTCACCTTCAAGTTCAGGCACCTGCAGTCATCAATGGTTAGGCAATATTAAATCCCAAGTTCCAGATACTAGCAATTCAACTTCTGAGTCCTAACCGTATGTCCTGTTCCTATTGGAGCAGGAGCATCTTGCTGTCTGTGGAGCTCACCATGTGCACACCACCGACACATGTGTCACTTCACCTGGATTATCAGACCTGCTGGCATAGTATCATAGGGCTGTGTTCAAGTGACATTTATTTTATTTAATTATGGCCCAGTCTGGTAGAGTAGTAAATGGAGCCAGTTGGATGTGCCAAACAGAATCTATATAATGCTTTCTTGAAGTAAAATATGAAGACTCCCCACTTGAGAAGGAAAGAGAACACTGTAGGATAAAATTGCTGGGAAATTTAGTAAGGTATTATGAGAAAAAATACATTCATCTAACTTTTATTAACACTTGTTCTGCTTTATTACTAATTATTAATCTTTTGTGATTACTTTTTTTTTGATTTATAATTTTTTTCTTTCCATTTTTTATTAGGTATTTAGCTCATTTACATTTCCAATGCTATACCAAAAGTCCCCCATACCCACCCACCCCCACTCCCCTACCCGCCCACTCCCCCTTTTTGGCCCTGGCTTTCCCCTGTTCTGGGGAATATAAAGTTTGTGTGTCCAATGGGCCTCTCTTTCCAGTGATGGCCGACTAGGCCATCTTTTGATACATATGCAGCTAGAGTCAAGAGCTCCGGGGTACTGGTTAGTTCATAATGTTGATCCACCTATAGGGTTGCAGATCCCTTTAGCTCCTTGGGTACTTTCTCTAGCTCCTCCATTGGGAGCCCTGTGATCCATCCATTAGCTGACTGTGGGCATCCACTTCTGTGTTTGCTAGGCCCCGGCATAGTCTCACAAGAGACAGCTACATCTGGGTCCTTTCGATAAAATCTTGCTAGTGTATGCAATGGTGTCAGCGTTTGGATGCTGATTATGGGGTGGATCCCTGGATAAGGCAGTCTCTACATCGTCCATCCTTTCATCTCAGCTCCAAACTTTGTCTCTGTAACTCCTTCCAAGGGTGTTTTGTTCCCACTTCTAAGGAGGGGCATAGTGTCCACACTTCAGTCTTCATTTTTCTTGAGTTTCATGTGTTTAGGAAATTGTATCTTATATCTTGGGTATCCTAGGTTTTGGGCTAATATCCACTTATCAGTGAGTACATATTGTGTGAGTTCCTTTGTGAATGTGTTACCTCACTCAGGATGATGCCCTCCAGGTCCATCCATTTGGCTAGGAATTTCATAAATTCATTCTTTTTAATAGCTGAGTAGTACTCCATTGTGTAGATGTACCACATTTTCTGTATCCATTCCTCTGTTGAGGGGCATCTGGGTTCTTTCCAGCTTCTGGCTATTTTAAATAAGGCTGCTATGAACATAGTGGAGCATGTGTCCTTCTTACCAGTTGGGGAATCTTCTGGATATATGCCCAGGAGAGGTATTGCTGGATCCTCCGGTAGTACTATGTCCAATTTTCTGAGGAACCGCCAGACGGATTTCCAGAGTGGTTGTACAAGCCTGCAATCCCACCAACAATGGAGGAGTGTTCCTCTTTCTCCACATCCTCGCCAGCATCTGCTGTCACCTGAATTTTTGATCTTAGACATTCTGACTGGTGTGAGGTGGAATCTCAGGGTTGTTTTGATTTGCATTTCCCTGATGATTAAGGATGTTGAACGTTTTTTCAGGTGGTTCTCTGCCATTCGGTATTCCTCAGGTGAGAATTCTTTGTTCAGTTCTGAGCCCCATTTTTTAATGGGGTTATTTGATTTTCTGAAGTCCACCTTCTTGAGTTCTTTATATATGTTGGATATTAGTCCCCTATCTGATTTAGGATAGGTAAAGATCCTTTCCCAATCTGTTGGTGGTCTCTTTGTCTTATTGACGGTGTCTTTTGCCTTGCAGAAACTTTGGAGTTTCATTAGGTCCCATTTGTCAATTCTCGATCTTACAGCACAAGCCATTGCTGTTCTGTTCAGGAATTTTTCCCCTGTGCCCATATCTTCAAGGCTTTTCCCCACTTTCTCCTCTATAAGTTTCAGTGTCTCTGGTTTTATGTGAAGTTCTTTGATCCATTTAGATTTGACCTTAGTACAAGGAGATAAGTATGGATCAGTTCGCATTCTTCTACATGATAACAACCAGTTGTGCCAGCACCAATTGTTGAAAATGCTGTCTTTCTTCCACTGGATGGTTTTAGCTCCCTTGTCGAAGATCAAGTGACTATAGGTGTGTGGGTTCATTTCTGGGTCTTCAATTCTATTCCATTGGTCTACTTGTCTGTCTCTATACCAGTACCATGCAGTTTTTACCACAATTGCTCTGTAGTAAAGCTTTAGGTCAGGCATGGTGATTCCACCAGAGGTTCTTTTATCCTTGAGAAGAGTTTTTGCTATCCTATGTTTTTTGTTATTCCAGATGAATTTGCAAATTGCTCCTTCTAATTCGTTTAAGAATTGAGTTGGAATTTTGATGGGGATTGCATTGAATCTGTAGATTGCTTTTGGCAAGATAGCCATTTTTACAATGTTGATCCTGCCAATCCATGAGCATGGGAGATCTTTCCATCTTCTGAGATCTTCTTTAATTTCTTTCTTCAGAGACTTGAAGTTTTTATCATACAGATCTTTCACTTCCTTAGTTAGAGTCACTCCGAGATATTTTATATTATTTGTGACTATTGAGAAGGGTGTTGTTTCCCTAATTTCTTTCTCAGCCTGTTTATTCTTTGTGTAGAGAAAGGCCATTGACTTGTTTGAGTTAATTTTATATCCAGCTACTTCACCGAAGCTGTTTATCAGGTTTAGGAGTTCTCTGGTGGAATTTTTAGGGTCACTTATATATACTATCATATCATCTGCAAAAAGTGATATTTTGACTTCCTCCTTTCCAATTTGTATCCCCTTGATCTCCTTTTGTTGTCGAATTGCTCTGGCTAATACTTCAAGTACTATGTTGAAAAGGTAGGGAGAAAGTGAGCAGCCTTGTCTAGTCCCTGATTTTAGTGGGATTGCTTCCAGCTTCTCTCCATTTACTTTGATGTTGGCTACTGGTTTGCTGTAGATTGCTTTTATCATGTTTAGGTATGGGCCTTGAATTCCTGATCTTTCCAGAACTTTTATCATGAATGGGTGTTGGATCTTGTCAAATGCTTTTTCTGCATCTAACGAGATGATCATGTGGTTTTTGTCTTTGAGTTTGTTTATATAGTGGATTACATTGATGGATTTTCGTATATTAAACCATCCCTGCATCCCTGGAATAAAACCTACTTGGTCAGGATGGATGATTGCTTTAATGTGTTCTTGGATTCGGTTAGCGAGAATTTTATTGAGGATTTTTGCATCGATATTCATAAGAGAAATTGGTCTGAAGTTCTCTATCTTTGTTGGATCTTTCTGTGGTTTAGGTATCAGAGTAATAGTGGCTTCATAAAATGAGTTGGGTAGAGTACTTTCTACTTCTATCTTGTGAAAAAGTTTGTGCAGAACTGGAATTAGATCTTCTTTGAAGGTCTGATAGAACTCTGCACTAAACCCATCTGGTCCTGGGCTTTTTTTGGCTGGGAGACTATTTATAACTGCTTCTATTTCTTTAGGGGATATGGGACTGTTTAGAAGGTCAACTTGATCCTGATTCAACTTTGGTACCTGGTATCTTTCCAGAAATTTGTCCATTTCGTCCAGGTTTTCCAGTTTTGTTGAGTATAACCTTTTGTAGAAGGATCTGATGGTGTTTTGGATTTCTTCAGGATCTGTTGTTATGTCTCCCTTTTCAGTTTTGATTTTGTTAATTAGGATTTTGTCTCTGTGCCCTCTAGTGAGTCTAGCTAAGGGTTTATCTATCTTGTTGATTTTCTCAAAGAACCAACTCCTCGTTTGGTTAATTCTTTGAATAGTTCTTCTTGTTTCCACTTGGTTGATTTCACCCCTGAGTTTGATTATTTCCTGCCGTCTACTCCTCTTGGGTGAATTTGCTTCCTTTTTTTCTAGATCTTTTAGATGTGTTGTCAAGCTGCTAGTATGTGCTCTCTCCCGTTTCTTCATGGAGGCACTCAGAGCTATGAGTTTCCCTCTTAGAAATGCTTTCATTGTGTCCCAAAGGTTTGGGTACGTTGTGGCTTCATTTTCATTAAACTCTAAAAAGTCTTTAATTTCTTTCTTTATTCCTTCCTTGACCAAGGTATCATTGAGAAGAGTGTTGTTCAGTTTCCACGTGAGTGTTGGCTTCCTGTTATTTTTTTTGTTATTGAAGATCAGCCTTAGTGCATGGTGATCTGATAGGATACATGGGAAAATTTCAATATTTTTGAATCTGTTGAGGCCTGTTTTGTGACCTATTATGTGGTCAATTTTGGAGAAGGTACCATGAGGTGCTGAGAAGAAGCTATATCCTTTTGTTTTAGGATAAAATGTTCTGTAGATATCTGTCAGATCCATTTGTTTCATAACTTCTGTTAGTTTCAGTGTGTCCCTGTTTAGTTTCTGTTTCCATGATCTGTCCATTGGTGAAAGTGGTGTGTTGAAGTCTCCCACTATTATTGTGTGAGGTGCAATGTGTGCTTTGAGCTTTACTAAAGTTTCTTTAATGAATGTGGCTGCCCTTGTATTTGGAGCATAGATATTCAGAATTGAGAGTTCCTCTTGGAGGATTTTACCTTTGATGAGAACGAAGTGCCCCTCCTCGTCTTTTTTGATGACTTTGGGTTGGAAGTCAATCTTATCAGATATTAGGATGGCTACTCCAGCTTGTTTCTTCATACCATTTGCTTGGAAAATTGTTTTCCAGCCTTTTATTCTGAGGTAGTGTCTATCTTTTTCTCTGAGATGTGTCTCCTGTAAACAGCAAAATGTTGGGTCTTGTTTGTGTAGCCAGTTTGTTAGTCTATGTCTTTTTATTGGGGAGTTGAGACCATTGATGTTAAGAGATATTAAGGAAAAGTAATTGTTGTTTCCTGTTATGTTTGTTGTTAAAGTTGGCATTCTGTTCTTGTGGCTGTCTTCTTTTAGGTTTGTTGAGGGATTACCTTCTTGTTTTTTCTAGGGCATTGTTCCCGTTCTTGTATTGGTTTTTTTCTGTTATTAACCTTTGAAGGGCTGGATTCCTGGAGAGATAATGTGTGAATTTGGTTTTGTCGTGGAATACTTTGGTTTCTCCATCTATGGTAATTGAGAGTTTGGCTGGGTATAGTAGCCTGGGCTGGAATTTGTGTTCTCTTAGTGTCTGTATAACATCTGTCCAGGCTCTTCTGGCTTTCATAGTCTCTGGTGAAAAATCTGGTGTAATTCTGATAGGCTTGCCTTTGTATGTTACTTGACCTTTTTCCCTTACTGCTTTTAGTATTCTATCTTTATTTAGTGCATTTGTTGTTCTGATTATTATGTGTCGGGAGGAATTTCTTTTCTGGTCCAGTCTATTTGGAGTTCTGTAGGCTTCTTGTATGTTCATAGGCATCTCTTTCTTTAGATTTGGGAAGTTTTCTTCAATAATTTTGTTGAAGATGTTTGCTGGTCCTTTGAGTTGAAAATCTTCATTCTCATCCACTCCTATTATCCGTAGGTTTGGTCTTCTCATTGTGTCCTGGATTTCCTGGATATTTTGAGTTAGGATCTTTTTGCATTTTCCATTTTCTTTGATTGTTGTGCCAATGTTCTGTATGGAATCTTCTGCACCTGAGATTCTCTCTTCCATCTCTTGTATTCTGTTGCTGATGCTCAAATCTATGGTTCCAGATTTCTTTCCTAGGGTTTCTATCTCCAGGGTTGCCTCACTTTGAGTTTTCTTCATTGTGTCTACTTCCCTTTTTAGGTCTAGTATGGTTTTGTACATTTCCATCACCTGTTTGTATGTTTTTTTCCTCTTTTTCTGTAAGGACTTCTACCTGTTTGTTTTTTCCTATTTTTTTTTAAGGACTTGTAACTCTTTAGCAGTGTTCTCCTGTATTTCTTTAAGTGATTTATTAAAGTCCTTCTTGATGTCCTCTACCATCATCATGAGATATGCTTTTAAATCTAGGTCTAGGTTTTCGGGTGTGTTGGGGTGCCCTGGACTGGGCGAAGTGGGAGTGCTGGGTTCTGATGATGGTGAGTGGTCTTGGTTCCTGTTAGTAGGATTCCTACGTTTACCTTTCACCATCTGGTAATCTCTGGAATTAGTAGTTATAGTTGACTCTGTTTAGAGATTGTTCTTCTGGTGATTCTGTTACAGTCTCTCAGCAGACCTGGGAGACAGATTCTCTCCTCTGAGTTTCAGTGCTCAGAGCACTCTCTGCTGGCAAGCTCTCTTACAGGGAAGGTGCGCAGATATCTTGTTTTTGGACCTCCTCCTGTTCGAAGAAGAAGGCGCAAAACAGGGCCTCTCTCAGAAGCTGTGTTGCTTTGGCAGTTCCCAGAAGCTGTCAGCTTCTGTGGTGCAGACTCTCACCTATGCAGACTAATTTCCTAAGTTCCAGGGAGTCCTGGAACCAAGATGGCTACCGCTGCTCCTGAGGCTGAGGCCGCCTCCTGAGCCAGGCGGACACCTGTCCTCTGGTCTGGACGGTGGCCGGCTGTCTGCGGCCCGCCAAGGGTGCTGCCTCAGCGGCTCTGTGCTTCCGCCCCTCCCAGAAGCTGTCCGGTTCTCTGGCGCACCCTCTGACCTGTTCAGACTAATTTCCTAGGTCCTGCGGAGTCCCGGAACCCAGGTGTCGACCGCTGCTGCTTTGTGATTACTTTGTAACTTGAAGTTCATCATTGGTATATGCATAAGGGGTTTGTGTGTGTGTGTGTGTGTGTGTGTGTGTGTGTGTGTTGTGTGTGTGACTCATTATCATCTCCTATTTTGAGAATCCACTGAGGTTTGTAAACTGTATACCCCATGGATAAAGAGAAAATATTGTAATGAATTCCTAATAGATATTAGCTAGAATTCTCATATAATTACCTTGCCCAGTAGTACTAACCCTCTAATTTTATATTCAGTGATCTCAAAGAACCCAAGAGTACAGCTACAGGGTCAGTGTGGAATATAACAAGTGTTTTATGATCAGCATGTTAAGTAATTTGCAGAGATTATTTAATTTAAGCTCTATCTTTAATTTTACATAAGAAGAAGCTAGGACTTCAAGTGTTAAAGCAAGTAATAACTGATGGGTGTGAAAAAGAATTCATGAAAATCATGAGCTCTGTTCAAAAGCATACAGTTGCCATTGCAGAAAGAAGAGAAGGAAAACAATTGAGTAGTTAAGATGACAAGCAGGGAAACAAAAAACCAGCAAAAAACAAAAGCTATGCACTCAGGCAGAAGACTGTTAGATGAATGCTGATTGGGAAGTAAAATCCAGTCAGTCCTTACCTGGGTCCTGCCGTAAATATGAAAAACAAATTAGTAAAATGTGGTTTTACTTAATACTGACTTAAATGAAAATTCAGGAATGGATTACACTTGCCTAAACCAAAGCCTTTTCCAAAAACCAAATTAAAATGTCTTCATCTATAAACGGAATTTTCAAATAATGACAAGCAAGGGCAATCCTGAAGCAGAAGGTGTGAGTATAGCAGGCACAGGACTACCACAGTTAGAAAACACAGCCTCGAAAGCCAAAGGTTCTACAGCACAGAGCAACGTGCATATGCTCCTGGAGTGCATCGCTTGTCCAGCAAAGGATTCTCTTCACTTCTCCAGCCCAGTGCATCCGCAGCACCAGTGACTAGGTGCATGAGAAAGGAAGATACAAGCAGCCTGTACAGGCTGGAGAGATGGCTCAGAGGTTAAGAGCACTGACTGCTTTTCTGAAGGTCCTGAGTTCAAATCCGGGCAATCACATGGTGGCTCACGACCATCCATAGTGAGATCTGATGCCCTCTTCTGGTGTGTCTGAAGACAGCTACAGTGTACTTACATATAATAATAAATAAATCTTTGGGTTGGAGCGAGCAGGGCCGGAGTTCAATTTCCAATAACCACATGATGACTCACAACCATCTGTACAGCACAGTGTATTCATATACATAAAATAAATAAACAAATCTTTAAAAATACACAACAGTCAGAAACTGATGGGAGCGTCCCATTTGTTTTGAAAAGAGAGAACACACTGGGAAAATGAGAACAATGCAATGTTCATCTTTGCACTTACAATCATACTAAATATGACATTATTGATCATCTAAGCAAAGATGACTGAAAGACTGAGGAAAAATTATTGATGCCATGAAAAGTCATGCATTGTGCCTAGCAAAGCCTTCAGCTCTATATACAACTTGATTTTCTGGGAGCTATTGTACAGACAAGTAAATTACATATGACTTATAGAAAAGCTAAAAAGTTTTTTTCCATTAGATGTACAAATCACCATGCCAAGTAGCCACTCAACTGTCTTCCCTTCATTGTGAATGAAATCAATTTCGCTTCCATTTATGCATACATTTTAATGTTCCTGAAGTATTAATGTGCTTCTTCTTTGAATCTATTACAATCTATTTTTCATTTCTTCATTATGATTGAACATTCGTTCAAGTATAAGAGTCATATTGGAATTATATAATTCTGATTTTATAAATAACTATAGAAAGCTGACATTAGTTTACATTGACCTATTTTCTTTTTGTCAACACATCTCTCTCTCTCTCTCTCTCTCTCTCTCTCTCTCTCTCTCTCTTCCTCTGTGTGTCTCTGTGGTTTCTCGGTGTGTGTGCGTGTGTGTGAATGTGTTATAAAAGACAAAAGAACATTGCCATGACTTTATTCAGACTACTACAAACAGGAAAGATAGAGTTGGATTTCTTTGATAAGTTCAACTAAGATCACATTCTCATTAAGATTATTATGATCCTCATTTTATTTCTGAGATTGTTAGAAACTTCAGGCAACTGAAAGATTAGGTAAATTTCTCAAGATGAAAGGAAAAGTAGCAGCAGAGCTAACTACTGTGATTATTATTTTTTATTAATCATTTTATTTGTTTAGGTTTCAAATGTTATTGCTCTTCCCTGTCTCCCCTCCAGAAAGCTCCACCTGATCCTCCTCTCCTTTGCCTCTAAGAGAATGTTTCCCACCCACCAACCCACTTCCAAATCATCCTTCTAGCATCCTCCTTCTCTGGGGCATCAAGCCTCCACAGGACCAAGTGCCTCCCCTCTCACTGATACCAGGTGAGGTAGTCCTCTGCTGCAATCCTCTGCTACATCTGTAGCTAGAGCCCTGAACTGGCCCATATATACTTTTTGGTTGGTGGTTTAGTCCCTGGGAGATATGAGGGGTTTAGTTAATTGATACTGTCCCCCCCCATGGGGTTGCAATCTCCTTCAGTTCCTTCATCCCTTCCCCTAACTCTTCCATTCCTGGTCCCAGGCTCAGTCCAACGGTTGGCTATGAGTATCAATTTACCGCAGCTTAAAATTATCCAAGAGAGAAGCTCAGTTGAGAAATTATCTAGATTACTTTAAACTGTGAACCTGTCTGTGGCAAACTGTCTGGTTAATTAATGTCAGAGGGTCTAGCCCACTGTGGGCGGTACCATCCATAGTCAGTTGATCATAGAATGTATAAGGAAGCTAACTGAGCATAAGCCTGCCTGCAAGCCAGCAAGCAGCACACTCCATCATTCCTACCATGTTTTGTGGACTCTAAAGCAGCTTCTTAGGTCAAAGGTAAAACTGTGAGACGGCAAGCAGGCCTGCTTTCAAGTTCCTGCCTTGAATTCCTGCCTTGCATTCCATCAGTGATGAGTTGTGATCTGAAATCACAAACTGAATAAACTCTTTCCTCACCTGATCAGTTTTGATCAGTTATCACTGCACCAGAAGAAATGAAAACAGCATACACAAGGCTAAATTGTTGTCTTTAATTTTCCTGATTTTAATGATCATTCTGATATAATTTATAGTCTGCTCAGATAAGCAGAAATACTAAGAATAATATGGAATAATGAGTTTACTATTATTCTGAATATTGAGAAGGCCTGGGAGGAAGAGTCCTAAAGGAGATAATGAGGAATCAAATAAAAAGTGACTGACGCCACCAACCAAGGACAGTAAAAACATCTACTAAACAAAATGTGCTTTCTTCTGGCTCTGATCCAGAAGTGACTAAGTAAATAAAGCAGATTGAGGGAAGCTGGCGTAGTACTGAATGCAAAGTGAAGTCAGTTTGAATGAACTGAATCTCACAGGACAATGGAACCCACAAGGATCATTTAGAATCCAGGTCTGTTAGAGAATCATCACTCATGCCAATTAATAGAAGACCTTGCCTTTTAATACAGAGGCGAACATATGCCTTACCTAGGTCTCTGAAAGGGCAAAAGGGACCATTTATCAAAGGGTGTAAGAATATTGTCATTCTGTGGGGAGGTGAGCCAGGAGCCCATCCCAGCATTCAGCCACTATAAAGGTGACCTAGACATGAATAATGAGTGCTAATTGGGGCTTCTTCACTTAGGCCTTCTAAATAGCATGTAAATTTACCTTGTGATAACACATACTTTAGAAAACTATGAGAATCATAGTTCTAGCTTATGTGTAAAACAAAATAGCAATGCCCCACCTTTTCCCAGAGTGTTTCCGATTTAAACTTTGGAAGTAGAAAATTGACTTAGGGCTGGCGGCATGGCTCAGAGGATTAAGTCACTTGCTATCTAAGCCTGGAAACCTGAGTTCTATCACCCATTTTCACAAAAAGTTTGTCCATTCTTCACAAAGTTGTCCATTCTTCCATATGTATACCATGGCATTGGCAAATCCATATTCTTTTTTTTTAACTGGATATTTTACTTATTTACATTTCAAATGCTATTCCCTTTCCCAGTTTCCCCTCCAGAAACCCTCTATCCTGTCCTCCCCCCACCTGCTTCTATAAGGGTGCCCCCCCACTCTCACCTCACCTCCCTGACATTCCCCTACACTGGGGCAAACAGCCTTCACAGGACCAAGGGCCTCTCCTCCCATCCTCCCATTGATGCCTGACAGGGCCATCCTCTGCTTCATATGCAGCTGGAGCCATGCGTCCCTCCATGTGTACTCTTTGGTTGGTGGTTTAGTCCCTGGGAGCTCTGGAGGGTTCTGGTTAGATGATATTGTTGTTCTTCCTGTAGGGTGCCAAATTCCTTCAGCTCTATCAATCCTTTCTCTAACTCCTCAATTGGAGACACTGTGCTCAGTCCAGTGGTTGGCTGTGAGCTTCTGTCTCTGTATTTGTCAGGCTCTGGCAAAGCCTCTCAAAAGACAGCTATATTAGGCTCCTATCAGCAAGCACTTCTTGGTATCTGCAGTAGTGTATCGGTTTGGTATCTGTATATGGGATGGATCCCCATGTGAAGCAGTGTCTGGATGGCCTTTCCTTCAGTCTCTGCTCCACACATTGTCCTTGTATTTCCTTTAGACAGAAGTAATAGTGGGTTAAAAATTTTGAGAAGGGTGGGTGGCCCCATACCCCAACCAGGGGCCTTGACTATATAGTCTTGAATATAGTCTCTACAGGTTCTCCCTCCCCTTTGTTAGGCATTTCAGCTAATCTCATCCCTGTAGGGTTCTGGGAGCTTCTTCCTTTCCTGGCATCCCCCAGTTCTCCATCTTCCATTGCTATATACCTCTGTTCAAATTCCTGACCCTCTGTATATCATTGTTCCCGTCTCCCTCCAACCCCCCGCCCCTGCCCTCCTCTCTTCCTCCCAAGTCCCTCCCACTCTCTACATCCCATGACTATTCTGTTCCCCCTTCTAAGAAGGACTGAAGCATCCACACTTTGGTCTTCCTTCTTCTTGAGCTTCATGTGGTCTGTGGATTGTGTCTTGGGTATTGTATTTTGAGCTAATATCCACTTATCAGTGAGCGCATGCCATGTGTATTCTTTTGTGGCTGGGTTACCTCACTCAGGATGATATTTTCTAGTTCCATCCATTTGCCTAAGAATTTCATGAAGTCATTGTTTTTAATAGCTGATTATTACTCCACTTTGTAAATGTACCACATTTTCTGTATCCATTCCTCTGCTGAAGGCCATCTGAGTTCTTTCCAGCTTCTGGTTATTATAAATAAGGCTGCTATGAACATAGGGGAGCATGTGTCCTGCAAATCATATTCATACCACACACACACACACACACACACACACACACACACAAACACCTACACACAGAGAAATACACACGCACAAGCACACACATTAATACAATATTAAAATAATAAAATATAAAATTTAACATATATTAATATCACATTATATTAATATTAAATCAATTTAGAAATAGCCATAAAGTTGCCTGGCTGTAATCCTAGCACTTGAAGAGGTTAAGGCAGGAAATTCAGGATTTCAAGGTCATTTTTGGCTACATAGTATTACCCTCTGGTAATACTAGACAAAGAGAATGAGGAAGAGAAAAAAACTTAGCAATAGTCTTTAATGTCTCTCTCATCATTAGTAAAGCTATAACTGGTGTAAAGGAATCATGGTATTTGTCAAGATAGCAGATTTAAAGCACTGCAGGACTTCAGTTAGGAGGTTGAATCATACTTTAAAAGCAATCTCTCACCAAAATATAATTAAATTCTCTTATTATCTTATTATATGAATGACATGTTTCTAGTTAAAATGAAAATAAAGAAAACTCTAAGAGTTAAAAAACAGAAGCATGCAAACAGCAAACTGGAACTGAAGAACATCGCTAGATTGTTAGCAAAATAAAAGGGGTAGATTTCCCAGGAGCACTCAAAAGAGAATCTTTGAAAAATCTGAGGGTAAAGCAAATTTAGAGAGATCAGTGAACAAGCCCTACACTCCTGGTCTCTAGTGACAAAAGAGAAGTCAAATCTGTGACAGTAGCAACTGAAGTAACTGCCAAAACCTGCTAAGTCTCTACTGGAAAAAGATAGCCAGCATAGGTCTTGATGTATCAGAGAGTAAGCTAAGCAAGATATAAACTCAGAATTACAAATGTTAATCAAAAAGTTTAAGGTATCATAAAATAGAAATGGAAGCAAAACCAAAAAAAAAAATTAAATGTAAATTAGAAGTATAAAGAATGACTCTAATCTTGAAATAATTAATTGTAAAATAAAAATTACATACATATAGATATGCATGAAAAAACAAAATGGCAATAAAGACTGAGTAGTTATTTCAACAAAAAGGAGCATTGCTTCTAAAAGTTAAAAATTCAAAGCATAGTGAAAGTAATGTGCTGAAAATGGAAATACAGACACTATTCACATGACAGAAAAACAGAGACAGGAAACTGAAGAAAAATTAAGATACATAATGAGTCCAGCAAACCAAGCCATCTGGGTTTCAAACTAAAAGACCAGTTAGACCTATAAAAGTGATAGCTAAATGAGCTATATCTCTACAAACACATACAGATGAAGATACAGCAATCAGAATAAAAGAGAGAACCCAAAATGTCTTAAAGTCTATTGCTGTGAAGAGACACCATGACCAAGACAACTCTTATAAAGCAATACAATTGTGGCTGCCTTGTAGTTCAGAAGTTTAATCCATTATCATCACGGGGACAAACAATGTGGCTTGCAGACAGACATAGCTCCAGAGAGGTAGCTGAGAATTCCATATAATGATCTGCAAGCAGCAAGACTAGATAGTGAGCCACTAGGCTTGGCTGGAGCATCTTAAACCTCAAAGCCCACACTACACCCAAGTGACACACTTCCTCCAACAAGGCCACACCTACTCCAACAAGGTTACACCTCCAATCATGCCACTCCCTATGAGTCTATGGGGCCATTTTCATTCAGATGATCACATTGGTACTTGTGACATAAAATATGAAGATAGATAAAAACAAGATTAAAAACAAAGAGAATGGTTCAAAACATTTATATCAACAACATAAGAACAAACTCAAACAAAAATACCATACACACCACAGATATGTTGTACTATAATTAGTACATGTACTCATATACATAGGTATATAGATATACATATATATTATGTAAGTTTCCAAGAAACATAGGAACGCAGTATGTCTCCATAATCACTAAGCTATTAATAGTTTAAAATACTCATGCACATACCACTCACACAAACACATACACAGAACACAAGAAATTCAAATACTTGAAAAGTAAATCTAACAAAGCTGACTAGGATATTATTTGTAATACAAGGTTTTTTTGTAGTAAGAAAGAGTGAAAAAATTTTCTAAATCAACATATGAGGGGAGAATATCCTACTAACCAGAATGATAACAGCATTACCATTTACAAACTTTCCTCAGCAAGTATTAAAAATTATAAAATAATCAAAGTATATTTATATTTTTTCCCAGAAACACAAAACTGTTTTATGAGGACAAAATTGTTTTCATGTAATATTATATCATTTATATATTACTATAGATAAAAACTAAAGCTCAGCCTATGCATTTCATATACTCATTTCCAACTAGTAATTTGAAAGAAGCATAAATAATCCGATCCTTAGGCAAATTGAATACAATTTAAATGTCTATGATCCATAAGAAGAGTTTCCATTATAAAGACCAGAAATATCTTTAAAGACGTAGTTAGAGGCAATTTCTTAAAATTCAGGACTAATATAAGGTTATTTTTCACCACTATACTTTTTATTCAAATTTTATTTAAGTTCTTATTGTATTAAGGGCAGTAACATGTTAAAAATGAGTATTAGAAACAAAAGGATAAAAAATAATTAAAGTAGGAAATGATTGTTTATGCCAAAAAGTTAAGAGAATTAAATGTTTAGTAATAAAGAGAATCAAACTGCTAGATTTGATCAAAGGCCACATTAAAATTAACTGTTTTTTGAGATAAATCCTCCCATGTAGATCATTCTTCCTTTAGATAGTTCTTCCTATGTCTGTCTCTGAATTCATTATATCCCTGCTTCATGCTGCAAATTCTCATGATGTCTTACGCTTAAAATGGATTTTTAACGTCTCATCTTTTCATTACCAACAAAAAAAGGACAAATCTAAGAATAAATCTTTTTAAAGACATGTAAAAACAATAATTAAAAATTTATTAAAATATATTAAGACTCTCCAAAGGAGACCTACTGAGTGTAGAGATCTCTACTTTGTAAGAAGGGTCAGTGAACTTCCGGTACTCTTCAGATTACAAGCGTACGTAAGATGAAGACCATGCCAGTATTTTAAAGTGCACCCGAAACAGGATATATATTTAGGAGCTTTATACCAAGAAATTTGCTGCTATCCTGTGGCAGGAAAAATATATCAAGTTTCTGTTGGATTCCTTTTTCAAAAAAAACAAAAAAA
Organism: Mus musculus; assembly: GCF_000001635.26. NCBI lineage: Eukaryota > Metazoa > Chordata > Mammalia > Rodentia > Muridae > Mus > Mus musculus. The sequence goes on from NC_000078.6 coordinate 66,268,944, forward strand.
CAAAAAAACAAAAACAAAACAAAACAAGACTTCTTATGTCTTTAGATTTTGAAGGTGAAAGGCGATAAAAGCATCTGCACGCTGCTTTAAGCAGTTGTGTAAGATAATGAGATTTGCTTTAAAAGCTTTTGTTGTGGCTATTTTGCCACTGGTATTGACTGCGCAGAAGCCCTCTTACCGTTTTGAAGCTCTATTACATTTTTCACCTGTCACCTTGATGATATTTCTTGCCCACACCTGAGACCACTTGTCTTTCTAGCAATGACCTTGTTGTGAGTAGTGTTTGCACTCAATGTGCAGATGCCCATGTTTTGCCTATTTAAGTTACAGCTCGAAGAGGAAGACTTCCCGTTTTCCCGCCTTTGAATCCAGAAGCTGGCAAGCAGAATCAGCCATGCAGACCCGTTGGGACCCCTTCTGGAATGTGGGGAAATCCACCTGGTGCCAAGCAACCCTCAAAGATGCTAGTCATCAAAAACATTTCCAAAGAGGATTCTGCTGCTGCCTTTTCTTCTGCTTTCACCTCCTCAGGATCCCAGCATGCAAATGGGAACAAAGTGTCAACTATGGCCACGATGTCTAAGCCGGCACCACCTCCCTCTCAGAGTCCCTCCAGTATTACCCCTCCGATTGAGATCAGCTCCTCTTGCCTGACCAAATTGACCCGATGAGCCAGGCAGAAAGAGTGAGTTCCTGAAGACTCTGAAGGATGAACGAAATGGAGACTGTAACAAGCTGGAGGGGTTAAGATAGGAGGGCAGCCACACACCCAATCCAAAGGAAAGTGGAGAACAAGGTTGTCTTTCTCTAACGCGGTAGAAGGAGAGTTCCTGTCATGCTCTCTGGAAGCAGAGCACAGGTTATTAAAAGCAATGGGATGGCAGGAATACCCAGAAAATGATGGGAGTTGCCTTCCACTCACATAGGATGAACTCCGGGAGTTCCACGTGAGAACGGAGCAGTTACGGAGAAACGGGTGTGGCAAGAATGGCTTCTTACAAAGCTGTACTTCCAGCCTGTTCTCCCCACGGAGAAGTACTTGCACTGCCATGTGAGGGCTCAGATAGGTAAATAAGCAGCTGAGAGACACCAGACACTGATACCTGGAAGTAGAAATATAAATGCTCACCGACGACCGGCCCTACTGTGCTCAGCCTTGTGTTCAGAGAATACAAACTGTTCTTTTCCTTTTCTTAGGCTGTTGAATACTTCATACACAAAGGAAATAATCATATCCCAAAGAGAGAGCCATTGTCTTGCTTAGCTTTTGTTGTCCTTCCCTGATATCTGCTTAATAGACATTGGTGTGGTGGGATTTTTTTTTTTTAAGCACCCACACAGTACCTGTGGGGCTGTGCACAAGTGGAAGCTGTCAGGGCAGAGATGCAGGGAGGAGACGCTGCTCTGCTCAACAGCTTCCACTACCAGCCCTTGGGCACTCACCCCTGTGCTCAAGTAGTCATTGTCAATGACAAACTGACTGTTGAAGTTATAATTGTATTAATGCTAATAACTTGGATATAGTATTTTATTTTTGGCTTCTGGGGTAACAGCCCTTAGCCAAGCATATGGGGTCATTTCTGGGGTTTTTGTGTATGTTTTTTTTTCTTTCTTTTGGATACAGCTTTAAAATATTTGGATATAGGAAATGCTATTCTTGCAGCCTTGATATTCAGGGTGGATTGTAAAATAAAAATGTTTGTGAAGATTTCAAAGATTAAGATTTCTTTTTGTTTGTTTGTTTGTTTTTCAAGGCAGGCTTTCTCTTGGCTGTCCTGGAACTCACTGTGTAGACCAGGCTGGCCTCAAACTCAGAAATCCACCTGCCTCTGCTTCCCGAGTGCTGGGATTAAAGGCGTGAGCCACCACTGCCTGACAAAGATTAAGATTCTTTTGACAATATTATTTACAGATTTAAAAGATGTGGTCACCGCAAGTCTGTTGAGGGAGGGAACTAATGCATAAAATAAGTAATGTGAAATAAATATTTTGCATCAGTTAAAAAAATAAAAGCCCATGCCCACAGTGACACACCTACTGCAACAAAGCCCCACCTACTCCAAGAAGACCACACCTCCTAGTACTGCCACTCCCTGGGCCAACCTCATACAAACCATCACAACTACCAACTGTGCTCTATTGAAATTCTATTGTTCTTTTCAGTGTATTTTCTTAATTGTATGTAAGCCTTATTCTATAGCTTTTCAGTTACTATCAATTATCAAAACTGTTATTGTACTGGCTGGTTTTGTGTGTCAACTTGACACAGGCTGGAGTTATCACAGAGAAAGGAGTTCAATTGAGGAAGTGTCTCCATGAGATCCAGCTGTGGGGCATTTTCTCAATTAGTGATCAAGTGGGGAGGGCCCCTTGTGAGTGATACCATCTTTGGGCTGGTAGTTTTGAGTTCTATAAGATAGCAAGCTGAGCAAGCCAGGAAAAGTAAGCCAGTAAGTAGCATCCCTCCATGGCCTCTGCATCAGCTCCTGCTTCCTGACCTGCTTGAGTTCCAGTCCTGAAATCCTTTGGTGATCCACAGCAATGTGGAAAGTGTAAGATGAATAAACCCTTTCCTCCCCAACTTGCTTCTTGGTCATGATGTTTGTGCAGGAATAGAAACCCTGACTAAGACAGTTATCCAGCCCATTCAAGCCTAGTATAACTTCCATTACTATAATCCACACAATAAAATGGCAAATAAACCTACTTAGATCCAAAAAATAGAAAATTATCTTTTCCTAAATTTTCTCATATTTTTCTATTTCATCCCTTGGTTTAGGTGATTGACAACATAATTTAAGTACTGATAATATTCAATTTCCTCTTCACAGCTGGTGAAATACTGGTTATCTTTACTGTGCTATTACTTAGCTCCCAGGCACTTGTAGTCAAATGCTGACACTTGGGGATCTATTTGTTATCTCTTTAAAGGCTACTAGAGTGTCTTCCCTCTCTCTTTGAATCTAATACAGAAATTATAATAGAGTGGTTCTTTCATTTTCTTCCAGCATCTGGCATTATAGAGGAAATACCCCAGGTGATATTTGCATGCCATGTCACTTGTTTCAGAAGTCAATCCTCTCAGGAAATGGTGCTTAGAACTTAGTGTTACTTCAGCTTAAACAAACATAGCTTTAGCCACACTGATGGGTCACTTAAAACTCACCATCAAGATGCAAAAACTGGGGCCCTACTGGCCAGGAAATCTGGTAAGAGAGCTTCAGATCTCTGCTCTTCCCTTGTTCTCTAAATCTAGTCCCCCAATTTCACGCTCAGCTCTATAGTTGATTACTGGCTGTGGCCTCTCCTCCCTCTCTGCCTGTATTCCCAGGGAATTATGGAGATCCTGGTAGTACATCCTACTTTTGTCCCTCCTGTCGATTCTCTGGTCTCCCTCACTTTTAGCCCATCTCCATTTGTCAGCTCCCAATACCAAGAAACACATTCTACCTGAAAATCCCAATGGCTACATCTGGCAGCCATCACATTGTCCTAAAAACTAGAAAAGGCAACAACAACAAAAAAAAAAATCAAGAAAAGAAAAACACACCCAACAAAGACAATACTAGCTATCAGCACCTAGAATTACAATCATCTCAAATTCAGATGCCTGGACAACAGCATAAAAACACATTCAATAACAGCCAGGACAATGTGTCCAACAACTCCAGTATACTACAGTAGACCCTCAGAAGTTCAACAAACCTGAAACACAAGACATGAATTTCAAAATAGCCTTTTTGAATATATTAGAGGTCCTGAAAGAGGAAGTGAGTAAATCCATTAAAGAAATCTATGAAAATGCAAACACTGAAAGAAAATTAATAAGACAATTCAAGTTCAAGTCCTGCAAGTAGAAATAGAATCAATAAAGAAAACCCAAACTGAGACAACACTGAAAATGAAAAACATAGAAAACTCTGATGCAAACACCACCAAGAGGCAGATTGTAAGGGATGCAAGAAGGTTGTTAGTCATTGAGCTAGAAGAAACAGATACCTTGGTCAAGGAAAATGTCTAATGACCAAGCCAGCTCAGTCAGTCAACATGTTCTCCAGGGAGAAAGTGAGAATTGAAAAGCAAAAAAAAAATTAGACAGCACTATAACCTGACTCCAGCCAGTTCTGAAGCTGAAGCAGGTTTACTTTATTTTTTTTTCCAGTCTGCTTTTATAACTTGAACCTATTTCCCAGTCATAACCCAAGGCCAAATTCCTGTCTTAGCCTACTTCTCTGTCCCAGTCCAATGTCAAATTCCTGTCAAACTCTTAGAAGGCAGCCCCAAAAGCTCTCCACAGTCTTGAAAGAAAGAAAGGAAGGAAGGAAAGAAGGAAGGAAGGAAGGAAGGAAGGAAGAAAGAGAAAGAAAGAAAGAAAGAAAGAAAGAAAGAAAGAAAGAAAGAAAGAAAGAGAGAGAGAGAGAGAAGAGAAGAGAAGAGAAAGAAAGGAAGGAAGGAAGGAAGGAAGGAAGAAAGAAAGAAAAGCAAATCTAGGAAGTCTGGGACACTATGAAAAGACTAAATACATGAATAATAGGAACTGAGGGAGAAGAAACCCAGGTCAAGGCAAATAAAATATTTTCGGGGGCTGAAGAGAGAGCTCAATGGTTAAGAGCACTGACTGCTCTTCCGAAGGTCCCGAGTTCAAATCCTAGCAACCACATGATGGCTCACAACTGTCCATAATGAGATCTGATGCCTTCTTCTGGTGTGTCTGAAGACAGCTACAGTGTACTTACATATAATAATAAACCTTTGGGCCGGAGCCAGTGGGGCTGACAGGAGAGAACAGGGCCAGAGTGATCAGAAGTTCTGAGTTCAATTCCCAGCAACCACATGATGGCTCAAAACCATCTGTACAGTTACAGTGTACTCATATACATAAAATAAATCATTAATTTTTTTAAACAAAGCCATAGAAGAAAGTTTTCCAACCTAAAGAAGTAGGTGTCTAGCCTGGTACAATAAGTGTGCAAAACACCAAACAAACTGAACCAGAAAAAGAAATTCCCCCATAATACAAAATAATCAAAACACTAAACATGCAGAACAAAGCAAAACAAAACAAACAAAAAAACATTAAATCCTGCAAGGGAAAAAGACCAAATAACATATGAAAGAATAACACCTGAATTTTCAATTAAGATTGTAGTAGCCAGAGGGGCTAGACAGATATGCTGCAAACGCTAAGAAAGCACAAATGTCACCTCAGGCTACCATACCTAGCAGAGCTTTCAAATAGCTGGAGAAAGACTTTCCATGATAAAATCAATTTTAATCCCTATCTATTTTATAAGTTCAGCTCTATATAAGGTGCTAGCAGGAAAACTTCAATCAGAAGAGGTGAATCATGCCCAAGAAAATATAATAAATAATATCAGACTATGAAATCAAAAGTGGGGAGAAAAAAAGCCCACACCACAAAAATGAAATGATGGGAATTAATAAACAATTCTCGTTGATAGCTTTCAACATCAATGTTCTCAACTCTCCCCTAAAAAGATACAGACTAAAAGAATGTATTCAAAATGGGATCCATCCTGGAAGTGTACCTTCACAAAATAGACATCACCTCAGAATAAAAGAATGAAATATATATATATATATATATATATATATATATTCTAAGCAAACAGTCCTAAGAAAGAAGCCGGTATAGCCATTTTAATATTTGACAAAACAGACTTCAAACTAAAAATAACCCAAAAGGAGAGAGACGGTCACCGGGTCACCAAATACTCATCAAAGGAAACATCCAAGAGGATAGTGCAATTTTTAATATTTATGCACCAAAATGCAAGGGCAACCAAGTTTGTAAAAGAAACACTACTGAAGTTTAAGTCACATACTGCCCCTCGAACAGAGATTAATAACTCAGCGACATCAATATCCCATTCTCTCCAAAAGATGTCCCATTCTAACAAAACATATACAGAGAAATGCTCTGCTGCTTACTTATGTCATAAACCAAATGAGCCTAACATACTTACAAAACATTTCACAAAAACAGAACAGAATATACCTCCTTCTCATGGAAGTGTCTCCAAAATAGTCAACATACTTAAACACAAAGCAAATCTCAACAGATACCAAAAAAATTGAAATAACTCCCTGCAGCCTATCTGACCACCACGGATTAAAGCTGGATATCAACAACAGAAGCTTGTACATTCATGGAAACCAAACAACTCACTGCAGGATGAAAGATGGGTGTAGTGGCTATTCCTGGTTGTCAACTTGACAATATTTGGAATGAACTACAATTCGGAATTGGAAGGCTCACCAGTGACCCTTATCTGGAGGCTTGGAGATCCTTATCTGGATCTTGGTTTGAAGATCTTGAGCCATAGTGGCTATGGATTCCAGAAGATTGAATCTCCGAGTTAAGGAACACACCTTTAATCTGGGCTATGCCTTTCATCTGGGATTAAAGGTGTGGTGGAACACACCTTTAATCTGGGCTACACCTTTTGCTGGAGACAATATAAGGACATTGGAAGAAGGGAGTCTAGCTCTTGCTCTTGCTCCTGCTCCTTCGCCTGCTTGCTGCGTGAGACTGAGTAACTGCTAGATCCTTGGACTTCCATTCACAGCTGTGACTGAACGATTGTTGGGAATTGAGCTGCCGACTGTAAGTCATCAATAAATTCCTTTATTATCTAGAGACTATCCATAAGTTCTGTGACTCTAGAGAACCCTGACTAATACAATGGGTTAACACAGGAATTAAGTATTTAGAAACTTTTTAGAACTGAATGAAAATGAATACACAACCCATGCAAACTCACAGACCAAGTGAAGGAGGTTTTAAGAGGCAAGTTCATAGCTGAAGTGCACATATTACAAAAAAGAAAAAAAGAAAAAACTGGAGAAATTTCATATTACTCACTTAACAGCACATCTAAAGACTCTAGATCAAAAAGAAAAGTGATACCCCAAAGTAAGAAGATGGCAAGAAATAATCAAGTTCAAGGCTGGGAAGGCCACAGATAGTCACCTGACCCTCTGGAAAATCCCAGGTAGAGTTCAAATGCATGCCACACTTGCTAGACAATAGATTTAAAGGTCAATATGCATAGCCACGCCAATAAGACTTAAGCTCTATGCAAAGGACATTTACCAGTCTGTACCAGGTGGGATCCTAGAGCTGAAAGGAGAAATAGAACAAGCCCCATCCCTAACTGAGAAACCATCACTAGTTAATCGCCACTTGCACATGAAAAAAAGATTTCTCAAAATAAGTCTCAATGAGGGGGGAAAAAAACCTCCTAAGGGTAGGCACACCCAGCAGATGGCAAAACCCTGAACTCAGTGGTATCTGGAGATACTTCGTCTTACAGTGCTAAGTCTGAGCATTGTTGTTCTCTTCTACTTTATAGGCCCTTTACATAGAGCTTTCATTTTTGTTTTTGTTTATTTGTTTGTTTGTTTTATGGGATTCCTCTGTGTGCAAATGTGTGTATCTCCAGGACTACATGCATTTCTTTGTCACTTTTTGTTTGGTTGTTTTATCATATTCCAATCTGTGTGTCTCGTTTTATCTTAGTGTGTGTTATATTATCATTTCTTGGGGCAGAATGATAAAGGGAAATGGTGGTGAACAGGACAAGGAGCAGCCTCAGCTTGGAGAAGGGTTCTAAGAGAGAACGTGTCTGGAAGCAGCGAAAAGAAGGACTTCAAGTCAAACCGTGCATTCAAGCTGACGACCTGTGTACTGCTTGATCCAGCTTTTCCAGTCTGCGTCCCTGTCTGTTCTGCTTTCTCTCTGGAGATCTCTGTCTAAATTCTGCTTGCTTGCTATTCTAACAGATCTCTCTGTCCACGTCCTGCTTGCTTGTGTGTGTGGCCAATCTCAAAGCAGTTTTCTCTTTTTATCCTTAAAAAAAAAAATTGTCTGGAAAGCTCAGCTCCTGCAGAACATTGGTCTTTGGTCTTTTATTTTACACATTAATCCAGTCATTTACTCCAGGTTCCTTTTGATTATCTTATGAATCAGCATTCTGTGCCCTCAGCCCTTGATTCTTAGGAGACAGCAAGCATACATTTTTTTTTTTTCCTTAACAGTGCAAAAGAATTCAGAGATTTGTCTGCTTTTGCTAAGCACAAATGATAAGACAGACGGTTGGGATCCTGCTCTGAAATTATGAATTGCACCACACCTGAGCCTAACCTCTCTCTGTCCTAGGCTGATCCTGAACTCAGGAATATTCGGCCTTTTGTAACCATGAACAGAAAACTTAGCTGGGTGGGATCTCTGAGATCACCACTCCCTCAATCTCTCTCTCCTTCCTTCGTTAATTTGTAACAAGTTGACTCCCAGCACTGTTACATGTTACATGTCCCAGGACATGCTTCTGTTCCTTTAGATTTGTGAAGCCACTCAGATAATTCATTTTGCATCCTTATTTTTTGCATAGTTAAGAAATTACTTTTTTTTTTTTTTTTTTTTGGTTTTTCGAGACAGGGTTTCTCTGTGTAGCCCTGGCTGTCCTGGAACTCACTCTGCAGACCAGGCTGGCCTTGAACTAAGAAATCCTCCTGCCTCTGCCTCCCAAGTGCTGGGATTAAAAGCATGCACCACCACTGCCCGGCTATGATTTACATATTTTCAAACTCATATATTTAGATTCTTTCCTATAGCTTTAAGGGCTATCCTGACTGTCCCAGTATTTACCATTTAGCTGAGGCACAGTCATACCTTCAACCCCTGGACTCTTGCTATTACTAATTATCATGGAGTCATTAACATTAACAGAGAAGACATTCCTCCAAAGAGAATCCACTGCTAGTGGGTCCAGAAAATATGTACACTATTACACAAACAAGCCTTATGCCCACAGCAGCCACAGATGTTGTGTGTGGAGGTTCACACTGGGGCCCTATCCCAAGGGCAAGAACTATGTCACTCTGACCCCACGAAGACCACACTAGTCTTGGCAATGAACAAAGTCGGGATACTGCCCATTTTTCTGACTGCCACCAGAATGAAGTCTTGTTTGTTGATTTGATTTGGTTTGGCTTCACTTCAGTGATTCAAACTTTCAGGTAAAACAAAATTACCACTTTCTGTACCACCGCCCATGTCCTGTTTCTATCCCATAAGAAGTGGAAAAGAGAAATCGCTCCTATAAGATCCAAGTTTCTGTATCACAGATGCTGCCTCTTCCACAACCAAGTATAAGAAGCAAAGCACATCAGGAGTGTGGGCCTCACATCTGAGCTGGTTGAGTGTTACTATAGGATACCCAATGATATATTAAGAGGAGTCAAGACCCGGCATCCATCAGACTGTGTCGCTTGACCCTGCTTCCATCCCCAGGATATTGTAAAGTAGATGGTTTGTATTATACAGCCCTTGAACTCCAGTCCTCAGAGAGGAGACTAAATGAAAAATGACAAAACCCCCGTGAAAGAGTAACTAGATTCATTCTCAACCTTTCAGATGAAACAGGCCTGTGAAACGGAGTTTATATCCCAAGAAGAAGCCTGAAAGTAGTGGTTTGACTAGCCACTCATACTTTTGAAAATGAGAAACAAATAAACAAATAAATAAGGCGTCCTTGAGAGTTCATATCTGGGCAGGCTAAGGCAAATCCTCACAGTGGGTCATGTATAAAGTATTTAGTGAAAACAGAGACTACTTTTTCTCAAAAGGAACTCTTAATGTAGAGGACAAGATCAAATTAAACAGACATAAACATTACAAAATTGAAAATAAAAACAAAAAAATTTAACAACCCACTGTTTACACATAAATCTAGAGGGGAAAGTATATTTAAATCCAAGTGCGTGCTTCAATACGGAATATTAAGGTCACAAAATCATTTTTGAAAAGATGACACAAATATCGGGGGCTGAGTAACACTGAGACAGGAACAGATGTAACTATAATACCAGTGTCAATGGTTAAAACTGGCCAGCAACGAGTGTCCTTAGTACCTGAGAGGCATCTCACACCTGCTTACTCGCCTTTGTTTGTTTCACCACATTTTAATGTTTCCTTCAGTTATATACTTGTTTTAAGTTAAACGCCAAAATTCATCTCCACTATAGGATTTTGGGAACATGTACCACAGAGTCCAACCCAACATTAGTATTATTTATGAATAATACCATCATCTAGCTGTGCCTTCCCTCGAGTTTACAACTCAGCTGGAAACATATTGGCACTTGGTTTATTGTGGTAAGCAAGTCTCCTTTAATAAGGTTTTACTAGGTTTAAGGTTTTTCATATGTATACAAAGTATTTTGATCTTCAACCTCACTTTCTCCCCTTACCTCCTCTCAAGCACACTCCTCATTCCCAACTTCATCATCATCTTCTTCTTACTTCTTCTTTTTTAACAGCACACTGATTAAAATTTGTGCTGCTAACACAGAAGTGGATGCTCACAGTCAGCTAATGGATGGATCATAGGGCCCCTAATGGAGGAGCTAGAGAAAGTACCCAAAGAGCTGAAGGGATCTGCAACCCTGTAGGTGGAACAACAATATGAACTAATCAGTACCCCGGAGCTCTTGACTCTAGCTGCATATGTATCAAAAGATGGCCTAGTCGGCCATCACTGGAAAGAGAGGCACATTGGACTTGCAAACTTTATATGCCCCAGTAGAGGGGAACGCCAGGGCCAAAAAGTGGGAGTGGGTGGGTAGGGGAGTGGGGTAGAGGGTTGCCAATACTCAAAATTTCTGACCCAGAATTGTTATGTCTATAAGAACTGCAGGGACAAAAAAGCAGAAGAGGCTGAAGGAAAGGTGATCCATTAACCAACCCAATTTGAGATCTATCTCGTGATGGGGTACCAAGACCTGACACTGATGCTATGATGTGCTTGCAGCCAGGAGCCTGGCATGGCTGTACTCTGAGAGGCCCTACCAACAGCTGACTTAGAAGCAAATACTTATACCCAATCATTCGACTGAAGTCAGGAGCCCCTATGGTTGAGTTACTGTAAGGAATGAGGAAGCTTAAGGGAAGGGAGACCCTATAGGAAGGCCACCAGTCTCAACCTGGACCCCAGTGAGCTCCCAGAGACTGAGCCACCAACTAGGCAGCATACACTGGCTGGTCCAAAGCTCCTGAAACATATATATATATATCGCAGAGGACTGCCTGGTCAGGCCTCAGTGGGAAAAGATGCACCTAATCCTCTAGGGACTTGAGGCCCCAGGGAAGGGGCCGTTCCTTGGGGGGGCGCAGGAGGAGGAGGAATAGGATTAGGAACTGTGTGTTGAGGGGGTTGGGGCTGGAAGGGGTAATGGCTGGAATGTAATTAAATAATTTTTAAAAAATTGAAAACTGGTGGGTAAGTGGCAGAAGGTTTAGAGGAGAGGACTTTGTGCAGCATGGGTATGTGCATGAATGCAAACTGCATATATTAAGACTAGAAGTCTGCCTTGGGTAATAAGGTATGTGCGCATGTGTGTGTATGTGTTCGTTTGTGTATGGAGCTTACCAATTCCTATTAGCTTAGCTAGCTAGTTTCCCCAGGGATCCTCTTTCATTGCCTTAAGTTATTGGAGTTAAAGGCTGCTACCATACCTGCTAGGTTTTTTTTTCCATTTTTTATTAGGTATTTAGCTCATTTACATTTCCAATGCTATACCAAAAGTCCCCCATACCCACCCACCTCCTCCCCTACCCACCCACTCCCCCTTTTTGGCCCTGGCGTTCCCCTGTACTGGGGCATATAAAGTTTGCGTGTCCAATGGGCCTCTCTTTCCAGTGATGGCCGACTAGGCCATCTTTTGATACATATGCAGCTAGAGTCAAGAGCTCCGGGGTACTGGTTAGTTCATAATGTTGTTTCGCCCATAGGGTTGCAGATCCCTTTAGCTCCTTGGCTACTTTCTCTAGCTCCTCCATTGGGAGCCCTGTGATCCATCCATTAGCTGACTGTGAGCATCCACTTCTGTGTTTGCTAGGCCCCGGCATAGTCTCACAAGAGACAGCTACATCTGGGTCCTTTCGATAAAATCTTGCTAGTGTATGCAATGGTGTCAGCGTTTGGATGCTGATCATGGGGTGGATCCCTGGATACCTGCTAGGTTTTTGCATGGACTCTGGAATCCAAGTCCAAATGCCAGTGCTCATGTTCTTCAACAAGGACTTTGAATAACAAGCCATCTTTGAAGGTCTAATGTTTTGAGGGTCTTACCCAGATCTGGAGGTTGCTAAACACGATAGACTGGGTGGCCAGCTTTCTTCAGGATCTGCCAAGCTCTGGCTTCCTAGTGCTAAGTAAGCCACCATGCCTGGCAATTTCCTGGGTGCTAGGGATAGAACTGTCCTAACTGCAAGACTAGTCATTTTACAGGGTCAGCTGTCTTTCCTGCCACTTCAGGTTTGTTCTTTTCCTACAGTTTTGCAGTATAAGTAATTATTTACATTTTTAATTAAAATTTAAGTTCAGATATTGGGGCTATATATGAAGACGACAGGGAACTTTCTGGGAGTTGGCTCTTCTTCTGCCATGTGTGTTCTGTGGATTGTACTTCGGTCGTTAGGACTAAACACCTCCTCTCCCACTGAGGCCCAACCAGAAAGTGGAGGACCCATATGAAGATCAACCTCCAGAAGTTAAGAGTGCTTGATGCTTTTACAGAGGATTCAGGTTAGGTTTTCAGCACCTACAAACATCTAACTTCTGTTCCAGGTAATATGATACTGTCTTCTAACCTCCATGGGTTACATGGTAACAGGCACATATGTGGTACACATACATACATGCAGCTCAAACTCCCACACACATAAAATCTAAAAAAAAAAAAAAAACCAAAACATTTTTTAAAAGTAACAGCATGGCTCCATAAACAGTTTGTAAGCAGCACAAAATTTTTATATGTATATATTTTTTTAATTAGGTATTTTCCTCATTTACATTTCCAATGCTATCCCCAAAGTCCCCCATACCCTCCCCCCACTCCCCTACTGGAGATGTAGTCTTTCAGTTCCCTCTCCCCACTGTTGGGCATTTTGGCTAAGGTCACCCCCATTGAGTCCTGAGTCTCATAACTCCAAGGTCTCTGGTACTTTCTAGAGTGCCCTACCAACTCCCACCCCTAAAGGTTGCATATTTTCATTCATTCTCCTGGCCTTCTGGGCTTTTCCCATCCCCTTTGCCCATACCTGATCCCCTTCCCCTCTCCTCTCCCACCCAGTTCCCTCCTTTCCTCTACCTCCTGTGATTTATTTTGTTCCCCCTTCTAAGTGGGATTAAAATTGTATCCTAGGTATTCTGCACTTTTTTGCTAATATCCACTTACCAGTGAGTACATAACCATGCATGTCCTTTGGAATCTGTGTCACCTTACTCTAGATTTTCTAGTTCCAGCCATTTGCTACCCACCAGTATTTAACATGTAACATCTTATATTTGTTTTTTCTATCTACTAGTATTTTAGATTTCTTTTGTGTTAGGGATCCAATCCAGACAGAGCCTTGATTCTTTTCAAATCTTCCATATTTGAGTTTTGAAACTAAAAAGAAGGGTGAACAGCAGTGACAGAAAATTTTTATGGATATACTAATATATAGCTAAACAAGAGCTTCATTATGTTTTTTTTTTTTTGTATTTTTAAACAATTTGGGGTTTTAGACATTGTGTCAAAATTTAAAAAGGAATGCACATTGGAGTCAAAATATCTGGTTAAACTTTACCTAACTGCACATGACCTAACTTCCTAGAGTTCTCAGAGGATCAAGTGAATCAGGTAAATACTTATGGTGAAGAGCCTTTGGAATGAACTCACGTTGTTACTTGTCGAGAGTTACCTAGGAGTGTATTGGCATTGCTTAAAATGGTAATTTAGTGTGAAAACACAGGAGTAACTTAAGAGGGACAAGTCAGATGCAGTAACTTTTGATTGGAGAAGACTTTACCTAAATGCAAAATAATGAGCAAGGTATCCACCAGTTCACTCCCCCTTTTCCTGCTTCCATTAAATGTTGCCCTTGGAAATGCATCGTTGAGGTAATCCAAAGGCTCTGATTCCAGGACTAAGATTCAGAAGTTTAAGTTAAAAAGCAGGTAAGGTAACAACAAAACTAAACAGTACAACCCAGCAGTTTTAGGTTATATCATTTCTAAAATAAGATAGAAAGTACCTGCTTCATCAATGTAATTGTACAGGGCAAAAGCAACAGATTACACTCTCCAAGGCCCCCGCAGAACAGATGGCTGATTTAGTGTCATTTTCTCTTCTTTGTTGATTCCACTGGGATCCAAATACAAGCAATATAAACTCGGTTGTCACCTATAACCTTTCTGTGATGAAAAAAAGATTGGATCACTGTCTCCTGAGTGTAGGACAATGTAAGGTTTGTCTAGAAAATCCTTTTTCAGTACACCCAACTGTTCTAAGATTGATAACCTGAGGCTATGGGTAATTTTAAAAATAGTATTGACAAGTTTAAAGCAAAACAACCAAAGCTACAGTTGAGATGTAATTTTCATGTTTAATTCTCTATAAAGAACTTCTCACACGTCTTCCAACTTCTCTAGCCACTCTTAATCCAAGATAACAAACAGTACCATTTATACCGTCACCACAAAACATTTGCTACACTGCAGTATACACCAAAAATTTTAAGTACATGGGTCAAAATTGAAAATTCTTTCTCTATAAACTGCAGTTTTCTTGTTTCTTAAGGCAGGTACTTTCCATTGTAATGGTCTATACTATGCAAAGTAACATTCTAAAGTCAATAAACGGAATTAACGTTTTTCAAACTATAACCTCATCTGTACTTCTTTTCTGCCAGCAAAGTCCTCAGGAATGCAGGGCTCGCCACTTGTCCAGAGGACCTCGTTCAGGGATGTATTTGACTCCACAGCCATCAGGGATGAGGCGCTTGGCCGCCACCTTGTCTTCAAATTCATCTGCGTTGAACTTGGTAAAGCCCCACTTCTTGGAGATGTGGATCTTCTGGCGGCCGGGGAACTTGAATTTGGCTCGGCGTAGGGCCTCGATCACGTGCTCCTTGTTCTGCAGCTTGGTGCGGATGGACATGATGACCTGGCCGATGTGGACTCTCGCCACCGTACCTTGTGGTTTCCCGAAGGCGCCTCGCATGCCGGTCTGGAGCCTGTCGGCACCTGCGCACGACAGCATCTTGTTGATGCGGATGACATGGAAGGGGTGCAGCCGCACGCGGATGTGGAAGCCGTCCTTGCCACAGCTCTTCACCATGTACTTGTTGGCGCAGATGCGTGCGGCCTCCAGGGCTTCCGAGGAGAGCTGCTCATACTCGTCCGACACCATGTGGCCGCAGAGTGGAAACTCATCCACCTTCGCCTTCTTCCGACCCAGGTCAAAGATGCGGATCTTCGCATCGGGGACGCCTCGGCAGAAACGGGACTTTGGGTACGGCTTGTTCTTACAGTACCGGTAACAGCGAGCCGGACGACGACCCATGGCGACAGCAGGAACCTCAGCCGTGCGTGCCCACCGCCAGCCGCAAAATGGAGGCCAAATTTCTGTTACCCATCAAGCCTTGCGGGAATCATAGAGACTGAGGAAGACTTGAAGATAGACCTTTCCACTCAATCTCCGGGTCACTCTACGCCTGCGCAGGCCTCAGTGGTAAATACTGAAAGGTTTCTTTCAGGCCGAAGAAAGCCCACCACTGCCCACCGAATTTGGAACTTTGACCTTAAGCTTTGTAGTAGGCTTAAAAACAAAAGTTTACAGCTGGGCGGTGGTGGCGCACACCTTTAATCCCAGCCCTTGGGAGGCAGAGGCAGGCGAATTTCTGAGTTCGAGGCCAACCTGGTCTACAGGGTGAGTTCCAGGACAACCAGGGCTGCACAGAGAAACCCTGTCTCAAAAAGCCAAAGTGGGGGAAAAAAAAGATTTATGGTCATGGTGAATTTCTTAGTGACCCTAGACCCATAACTTTTGATTCCTCTTTTGGGCAAGTGGTTCTGGACTCCTTACTATGTACATGAGTGTGGAGATAAAACGGCATGCTATCTCCATATTTGGCGTACAGAATTAGAGGAGTTAAGTGGTACTAGTCTGTCTCATTTTAGATAAATGTGGAAAAGAAGAAGAGAATATAACCCCTGAAATCCTGTATGGCGTCCTGATTAGGACAGAGGAATAGTTAGGGAAGACTAATCATACGTACTAGGTAGTAACAGAAAAATGGGGCCCAGCATATGTGAAGCCCCAGAGTACAATGAACATGGAACCTTTAAACTAAAAAGGAAGGCTGTAGTGATTGTTAAGGTGCTTCACATATCACAGCTCAACCATTTTACAAATTAGGAGGCTGTTTAGCATAGGCTTTGAAGAATTTTACACAATTATTCTCATTGACTATAGTATGATGAATAGACTTGGTCGCTCAAAAATATATGCAAGAACACAAGAAGGTCATACTTTATAGTACTGAAAAAAATGATGATAACATGAACATTATTTAATATATTTTCACTCATGGATATGTACTGTGTCCGCAGAATGTATCATAAGCCTGGGAAGCAAGAAATCTGTAAGGTAAATATAAAATGACTAATCCGAGTTCATGCAATATTAGGTACTTCTACCTGTCCAGATCTTGCCTTGTGCTTCCAAAATTATAGAATTTTTAAAATAGTGAGTGGTATCATAATGGTTTATCTGATAACCTTTTTCAAAAATTCAGGAAGTAACCAACCCTGGGTTACATGGCCCGAAGTAATATGTCCTACAGAGAATTAGGATGGCGGTTTTCTTTACTGTACTCATGCCTATAACTTCCACATACTCATAAGGAGTCAGAAGGTTAACAGAGAAAGGGAGGCCAGGCTGGCACACTCCATGGGTACTTTTTTGCCTAGCCCCCCACTGTACAATGACCACCCACAATGTACATTATGCTAAGCCAAAGGAAATCAAAACAAAACAAACAAAACCCATACAGTTTGCCTTTCTTGAAATAGCCTAAAATAAAATGGACTGCATAGAAGGAGCAATTTGAAATTGTGTATTTGAAATTTGTGGGTTTTTTCTTTCTTTCTTTTTTTTTTTTTTGGCGGGGGGGGGGGGGGGCAAGGTTTCTCTGTATAGCCCTGGCTGTCATGGAACTCACTCTGTAGACCAGGCTGGCCTCGAACTCAGAAATCCACCTGCCTCTGCCTCCGGAGTGCTGGGATTAAAGGCAGGAGACACCACTGTTTAAATTAATATAGAGAAAAGTTTAAGAAACAAAGACATCAGTCCCATGAAAATAAAAATGGAAAAGGGAGATGACTCAATGGGTAAAGTACTTGCTACCCTGACCCAGACCAGCTGTATAAGAGTTCCAGGGGGAAGACTAGGAATGTGAAAGAAAGAAAAACAGTTATACCAAGCCATGTGAGTGACCACATGAGAGATATCTAAATTGCCAAAGGATGCTGAATCATTGCTAAATAACCAGATGGATAGATCCTTTCATCTTACTGGATGAGCTATTGGGGGAAACAGCACTATTTAGGTTATGTGGAATTAGAGGATGAAGGGAGTTAATTAGCCTCTGACATCTTTATTTTTTTAAAGAGCATCTTTCATGGAACTGTTTTGATTTACACCAGTTTTTATGTTTAACTATAGTGCAATCATTTAGTTAAGATTTTTTTTTCTTTGGTTTTTTGAGATAGGGTTTTTCTGTATAGCCCTGGGTGTCCTGGAACTCACTCTGTAGACCAGGCTGGCCTCAATCTCAGAAATCCACCTGCCTCTGCCTCCCAAGTGCTAGGATTAAAGGCGTGTGCCACCACCGCCCGGTGAGATTTTTAAATAAACATTTTGACATACATTTTAACAAAATTGTTGGTTTTGTATCATACATATTATTTTCAAATCTCATATTTTATGTATTTTATATTAGTTAACTCATTTAGACCTTTTATTTATTTATTTATTTATTTATTTTATTTTTTTGGTTTTTTGAGACAGAGTTTCTTGTATAGCACTGGCTGTCCTGGAACTCACTCTGTAGACCAGGCTGGCCTCTCGAACTCAGGTAGACCAGACTGGCCTCGAACTCAGAAATCTGCCTGCCTCTGCCTCCCAAATGCTGGCCCCCTTTGCCTGGCTCTTGCGTGTGCCCAAATGGCCAGGAAGAACGACGCTGCAACAGGATCCTTCTGCACATGTTTATTCAGTCCTGTTTCTTCTTGTTTATATCTCCCTTGTTTATATCTCCCCCGAACCCTGGGCCTCTCACTCTTTTATACTCTCAGTTCACATCCACGCACAGCAGGCCACGCCACCTCACCAGGCACGCAGCTTCAGCTAATCAGGGCAGCAGGGGCATATCTCCATCAAACTGGATTCACCAGTATCCTGGTACACCTGTGCAGCTCTCAAGATGTTTGTGGCTTATATGAGGAAGTCAGGTGCAAGTCATATGACTTAGCTGCAGTCCCTGGCGCCTTTGGGACTGCCGCCACACCCGCTCCTCACACCTGGCCCTCATTTAGACCTTTTTAACTTGTAATTTTTTTTAGGTTTTTATTTTGTAAACATCTACCCATATCACCTTTTACATATAAATGTTTATTTAAAATTTTTCTTTTATATATAAATTCTGTGATGACTGTTCTCAGTTGTCAACTTGATTATATCTGAAATAGCTACAATCCAGAAATATTATATATATATATATATACATACATAGAGAGAGAGAGATTCATTCCATGAGTTCTGTTACTGTAGTGAATGCTAATACACATCCCTTTAACATTTTGTTTTTTAATATTATGAGAAATCATAGCATTAAAAATGGATTTATTATCTGTCATGAGAAATTTTTCCTTAGAGGAGAGTTCTACTAAGTAATGTCCATTCATTCTTTATTAGGTCCCAACAACAGGTGAATGATCAATTTTAAAGTTCACTGTGGGAACCAGTGGGTTTATGGGACTTCTTTACAGAGAATTGGTAAGGGGTCACTGTTGGGAGTGTAGGTGACACATAAACAGTCATACAGAAAAGTTTGTATTCTATGAGGACATGTTTTAGTTGTATACAGATGCCTCCATTTTTTAGCTTTTTGTCTGTATAGAAGTGGCTGTGATGGCCTATTCATCTCCTATTCTATAAAGGAGTGTTGGCATCTAACAGGTCCTTCCGCCATCCTTTTAGCTGGACAGAGGTAGATCTATGCAGTTGCCAATTGTTTGCTGCAGAACCCGGTATTGGATCTGGAAAGACCTTTTTGTTTTTTTCTAAAGAGGCCATAAAGGTCAAAAATTTTCTTAAAGTCTTTAAAATGCTTGTATGTATGTATGTATGTATGTATTCATTTACATACAACACACATTTAAAGGCACAGACATACTTTATTATCTAAGTAATAGGGAACATATTTAGAGCAAGAATTGGGAGAAGGATCAGGATATCACGTTCACCACAATTGTATGATTATGACTATCATGTTTTCAAAGTTGCTTTACAAATTTTTAACTTAGAAAATCGTGTTTATTATTTTAAAGAACGATTTCAGATCATTAGCCATTATCATTATTTTTTTAAAATCTAGTTATACTGTAAACAAAATGAGGTGCGGCCAACTTAACTACTTTTAGTTTATGTACATATAAGATAATTTGGTTCTAAGTGCATGATGCATAGAAGCAAACCATAATCATATATAAACTAACTATATAAGCTTAATCATATATAAAGCATTTTAATAAAGCAAGATTTTGCACATGTGTTTGTATTATATTTTTATAACTTTCATTGTGAAAGCGAAACCACAGAGAGGTCTTTAGTCAACATATTGTCAGCTTTGGAAAAACAAGACAGACACTTGGAACAAAGGAGTACTGTGGAAAAGAACAATTGAACAATTGAACAATTGCCTCAGGTCAAGGAAAATGGGCCTGAAGATATTCGGCAGCAACAGCACTGAGAGTCAACAGAGCCTTCCTTTAAAACTATCAAAATTAAAACAAAACACTAAAATTATAAAATAAACATTTTCTCAGCTCAAAGAAGTTAGTCCATAGACGGTGGTTGGAATTGTTCGCTTTCTTTCTAGGCTCAGCCCAACAGTTACTTAGCAATAGCCGGATAGGCTTGGCTTGCGATAAAAGGGTCTGTTTGGCCCCCTGTTGCTCTCTGTCCCTTTCCTCTCTCTGACCCCTTTCTTCATCTTTCTCCTTCTTCCACTCTCTTCTTAACCCTCCTTCCCAAGCCCCCAAATAAACTCTTCTTTTCTACTAAACCCATTTGAGGCTGGTACCTCAGGGAAGAGAGGATGCCTCAGCATGGGCCGACCTAGGCACCCCCCTCCCAATGCACCAGACTGTGCTCTACAATACATAGATAGCATTGGCTTTAGAAACATATCAGGAATCCTTGAGGTTTTTCTCAGAGGTGCAGAAGAGATGAGGGGCTGGGGTTGGGGGTCAGGTGTCGGAGGTGGGGGCAGGTAAGGGACAACAGCGTCCCGAATCCCCAAGGAAAGTTATCAGCTCAGTTCCTGGATGGCCATGGTTCTAGCAGCTCCCTGCCACAGAGTCAAGGGGACCAGCTTTTACGTTTTGGATCCATTTCTTGGGCTGTTTTGTTCTTTTTCCTTTCACAGAGTAAGGCACCAATGTAACCCAGAGCAGGGCTTTGGAGGACTTACCAAATGGAAAAAGAATGCTTGAATCTGAAAGTGAGAGGGCCAAATTCCACACCTCAGAGTCCCCTCTCTGCTTGTTAAGAGACACACAGGACAATTTGACAGTAGCTGTTGTTCTGATAGAGAGACAGCACATTAGCCCAATTAGCATCTAAGAGACAGTTGAGGGAATTAGGTTTGAGCTGCCAAAACTCTGCGGAGAACTGAAGGACAGCTGTGGGGATAGAAAAGAAGGTGTAGATACTTTAGACCATTGCCACATGAAATGTTTACACCAGCTCCTGGCCCAACCCACTGTGGCTGCTTCAACTTTGCTCCTCCTACTATGAGGTGAAGTTACCTCCTGTAGTGAGGCTAATTTAGCCATGCAGTGGTGGGACATGCCTTTAATCCCAGCACTTGGGAGGCATTTCTGAGGCAGGAGGATTTCTGAGTTCGAGGCCTACAGAGTAAGTTCCAGGACAGCCAGGGCTACACAGAGAAACCCTGTCTTGAAAAAACAAAAAACAAAAAAACAAAAAAAAACAAAAAACAAAAAACAAAAAACAAAAAAAAAAAAAAAAAGGAAAAACAAGTAGCCTTTTCCCGTTGTTGTTGTTGTTGTTCAAAATACTTTATTCAGGAGGTTCAGCCTCACCCTGCTTCTGCCAAAGAAAAGCAGAAGGCTTTAACAGGGGATCTAACAATCTCTTATATGATAAAAGAGGAGGGACACTTGACTCAGCCAAGCAGGCCAGAGCCTTTTTGTATGATTTTATGACTGTATCATCAAAAGAAGAGACTTCCTCACCGTCCTCTGAGGCCTCGTAAAGTGGAAGCAATTCAAGAACTGAAACAGCCCCCGAGTCCGCAGGGCCTTTTATCCCTATTTCTTGATTTGTTATTTTTATCCTTTGAACAAAAGCAAAAAATTTTTCTAAGCATTTCAGTGGCATTGACATGACAGAAAAAAAAATTGAGCCTTCCTTAGAATCTTCTTGAACCCATGGTTTTACTCCTGACTGTCCCACCTCTTCCTTCAGCCCAGCATCCCTAGTCTGATTCTGAATCGTAATGGCCACACCTATCTTGTCATGATATACTTCTTTACTCATGTCCCTATTCTGGTGCAACTTGACCTACCCTGACCAGCAGTATCATGGTGCCTGACAGGGCCCTGCAGGCAAGGACTGGTGGGCCAGGCAGGGGTGTGGTGTGTGTTGGATAAGGACAGGCATCAAATGCCAGGAACAGGAAGGTTGCAAGGGCTGATGACTAAAGCCAGCTTGTTTACTAATGGGACAGCTTCCCTTCCCTTCCCTTCCCTTCCCTTCCCTTCCCTTCCCTTCCCTTCCCTTCCCTTCCCTTCCCTTCCCTTCCCTTCCCTTTCCCTCAAATAGGAAGCAGAAAACAAGTCAGTAAAAAACATCAGACAAAGCATTATAGGGAGCTCAGAATATCTCAAGTTCATCTTTAGCAGGTACATTCTTGGATGGCATACAAAGTATCTCACATCCCAGTATCTGGAACAACTGACCACATATAAATAGGGGAAATGTCAAGTTCTATTTCCCAGAGTTCAACACCCTCTAGGCCCTGTCACAAGTCCATAGCTGTTCTTACCTGGCATTAACCTGTCTAGGTGAGGGGGGAAAAGTGCCTATATTTCATCATCAGGGACTCTGAGAAACCCTAAGCCTAGCTCACGATACTGCAGAATCATGAGGACCTGAGTCTAGAACCCCAGTGCCCACATAAAGACCAGCATGGTGGCTGGCATGCATCTGTAACTCAGCACTGGGGAGTAAGAAGCAGAAACAGCTAGATCCTGGGGACCTAGTAGCCAGACTATTTAGAAGAAACTGTGAATTCAATTCCTGGGATGCACATGGTAGAAGGATTGAAAACAGTCTTGCATGTTGTCCTCTGACCTCCACTTGTACATCTGGCCCATATGTATACACACACACACACTAAATACTTTTCAAAGGTAGTTTAAAAAAATAAGGAGGAGAGCAACTGAAACAGACACCTGACATTGACCTATAGACCAGATGTGCATGCACAGATGAGTGTATCTGCATATATACAGGTACATACAGAGAATGTTAAAGTGGGTGTAAGAGGAAAGAATTAGGCAGGGTGACGTTTTAGAGGATTAAGATCTCTGAGAAGGAAGACTACGGGGGGTGGGTGGGTCAGTTTTATCACTCTGGCAAATTATGTGGCTAGAGCCCAATGAGCGTTCGCTATGAGGCTTACTAGTGTGCTGGTTCACATTTAATAATCTGTTCATTGTATAAGTTCCGGGGTAGGGAGGAGAAAGCTCTAATGTGGTGGTTCTCAACCTGCTTAACCCTTTAATACAGTTCTTCATGTTGTCATGACCTCAATCATAGAATTATTTTTGTTGCTACTTTATAAATGTAATTTTGGTACTGTTATGAGCCATAATGTAAGTATCTGATATGCAGAATATCTGATATGGGACCTCCCCCAAAGGGGTCATGAACCACAGGTCGATAGCTGCTGATAATCTGTAGTGTTTGCTGGTGATATGACAGGAACAGTCTAACATCAGTTTAAAACACCAGAGGGATGTAAGCCAACATGAAGAAGTGTACAATCTCAGTGTGGGAATCAGTGTTACTGACTCTAGTACTGCTGGTTGGCTTAAGGAAACTAGAGGAGACATGCCTAGGTGAGCCTAATAGCATACACCCTGAAATGATCATTTTGAGGCCAGACATGGTCAGATCATCTTTTCCCATATGTCTGTTCTGCTACAAAGCCCCATGTAAAAGATGTGTATACTTCTTTATATATCACCTCAAAGCAGCTGTTGAGGACTTAGAATTTACACTAAACTGTATTAGAAATATAATTTAAAATAGAAGGCAGAAAGTATCAGTTTTGTATACTGCTCTCTGGATTTGTAATTTTGACTTTTCATGAAGGGCTAAATTTTCAGATTTAAAATTTGAAAATTTCACAAAGACTAATCCTGAGTATATTCTTAACAATAATAATAATAATAGTTGATAGGTTATTTCATGTCTCCGGTGAAATGAGCCAACTCAAACCAGATTAGATTATATTGAAGGTAGGTTTATTGAGAAGCTGCTCTCGAGCAAATTGACTGTCTACAGGATTGAGGAGTTGCCAAGGGGAAAGGATAGTGGGGGAGGGGGAAGATAAAGAGAAAGGGTGCATGTTCAGAGAGAGAAGAGAAGGAGGAGGAGGAGGAGGAGGAGAAGAAGGAAGAAGGGAGAGAGAGACAGAGACAGAGAGACAGAGACAGACAGACCATCTAAAATGTCTCTATTATATATGGTAGATGGCTTGGGGAAGGGCAGCCCCAGCCCCTAGGCTGGAAAGTTCAATGTTCAGGAGAGGGAGTGGCAGGAGGGGACTGAGAGATGCAGGCAGAACCTGGAGGCCAGTTTTGCTTTGATATGTAAAATACGCACCTCAGTCCCTTTTCCAGGGTCCAAAACCTAAGGATAATAATGATAATGATAATAGTAATAATAATAATAATAAATAATAGTAAAGTATGGCCTACAGCCTCTTGTGAGTGGCACATTCTTGGATGCCCTCTTTGCCTCAGGAAGTCTCCACACTGTTGATCATTTGGTCAGTATATAGTATTGTATCACTTGGTGTTTCACAGTAGACCATGATTTAGAGACCATGTCCCACCTGGTTTTACAGTGAGTTGTGATGGCTCTACTGATGCCTTGCCATCATTTCACCTGCGTTTCTTAGTAACATCATGCCAGGAACCGTAATTTTTCAGAGGGACACAGTGGCCAGTTTGACTACACATTCTCACAACTGGTCAGTGATTGTAAAAGGATAACAGTTATGACGGACACGTCCTCAGAGTCAGCCACTTTTGCCCATTATCAAGGCCTGTTGCACAGGCCTCCTATTCTTTTTGTTCATCTTTGTTTTTTCTTCTAAATGACATATACCCATTCTCTGGAGTATATAGACAAGCAGTTTTAACTCTGGTCTCAGCAGCCTACTCCATCTTCAGTTTTGACTGATATTTATTTTCTATATCACCGTAAGCCTCTCTTTGGTGAGAAATAGAAAGCTGCTCTCTCACGTTATGTAATTACTTCACTGGAGCCGGCTCTCATGTCGCCTTAGCCAGAAAGCTAATGCCTTTCTCCAATGAGCTAAAAAAAAATTCATTAATTCTCTATTAATTGAATTTTATAGTGTTTTAAAAATCATCCAAGAGTCTATTAGTGTCAATTAGACTGTTTATTTAATTAATTTAAGCTATTGATAAAATTTGAAATTGTTTTGACTTTTTGGTTCTTGATTGTAAAATACTTCCAGCCATCTTCATCGAGTTTATTTTATAGTTCATTATTTGCTGTTATTTAATGAATAAGCCTTAAATCATGAATCAGTGAGATCTATTTTGTTTTTATAGTGACTGATCCGCTTCTTCTTTCCATTTGTCTTTTTTTCCAGTGCTAAGAACTGGACGAGTCAGCACAGGGAATAGTCAGGACAGGTTTAGAGGAAATTACATCAGACCAAAACTAGCAGGAACGCACCCATCCATTGACCCTGCTATTTATCAAATGAGTATACTTCATTCAAATCAAATTAAAGTCATGATAATTTCCTTTTAGACTGACCCCCAAATTATCAATATGCCATTGCTGTCTTCTGTCAATCAAAGTAAGAAGGGAGGCCTGTGGGTAAAAAATGGGGTCCTGCATCCGCTAAGGTAGACTCGGGGAGTTTGTGCGCAGCGGGGTGGGGAAGGGCAGTCTGAGGTCCCCCAGGGAACCTTCTGGAGTTGGCTCGGGGTCTCCTGGCCTGCACAGAGGTCAGGGATGACAGGTCCTCAGTCTTGGGCACTGGATACCGAGGAAGAGCTGAGAACAGAATGTGGGCCTGCAGGAGGACTCTGACCCAGGGCTGAAGGGAAAAGGGCAGGAGGAAGGCTTCGGCTCCAACTCCGGCTGGTTACCTCAGAGGTGAGAGCTCTGTGGGTGGGTTGGGTTGGTGGAAGCTGTGGCTGGGAGCACACAGAGGAGGTCTCACATGGGAGGTTAGACAAGGGGCTAATTAGGGGAAGACCTGATCCATTGTTCTAGCACGGTGAGGAGAAGAGGCTCACCCACGTTTTTAAGGCGTTTATTGTAGAAAGGCAGAGAGGGGGAGAAGAGTAGAGAAGTAGAGGCTGGCCATGACCACGTGGAGAGAGGGAGGAAGAGAGGGCAAGAGCAAGAGTAAAAGCAAGGGTGTAAGAGAGTGAGGAAGGGGTATATAGTGGGCTGGGTCTACCTGGCTATTGCAAGGTAATTGAGACAAGGAGCATACCTATCTGTTGCCAGGTAACTGTAGGGGTTGAGTCCAGACAGAATACCAGGAGCTTTGGGAATTGCCAACATGACTGATGGCCACACACCTCTCTGTAGCTGAGCCAGGGGCCTAGGAGTCATGGCCAAACACCTGCCATCCCTTAGGGTCACTGGGATTCAAGGTCTGTGCACCTCTCACTGCTCCACAGAGGCCTGCTTGTGAGGTTACAACAGGGTGATTTCTGTGTCTTACATCATCTTGAACTCTAGATCCTATATGCTCACCAATTAATGCTAGTAGGTAGATTTTGACTAATATTACTAGATAAAAATAACACATACTTCCTCGCTATGCCCCAAAGTGTGGAGACTAGGTTCCTTAAAGTGTTCATCACAAGAAAGGCAGCCATGTATGTAAGTCTGCTACATAACAGATTACCTGTATCTGGACACAAACAAATTACATTTCTCAAAAATGTAAAATAAAACTCTCAATATATGCATTTATCCATCTATAATGGATTTACCTTCAGTTTCATGTGGAGAGCTTTGGGGGTCACTTGGCAGGAATCTGACATTGGCCAAGGACAAGGAAATGGCTTCAGGCAGGAATCTTACTTTGGGCCATAACAAGGAAGTAAGCACAGGCAGGAATCTAATTTAGGCTAGAATAAAGAAATAGGCTTCAGGCAAGGATATGTCTTTGGGCTAGGATTGGGAAGTAGGCTCAGATACCTGGATCATCAGGATAAGCCCTTAGAAAAAGTGATCATGGGACTCTGTGTATTGCCTTTCTTGTTCCTTGACTGTTTGTGTTTATTGTCAAGCTTGTTCCTTAACCTAGAACTGACCTTATTACTTGCATGTAATTAAAATGGTATAAAAGCAGATTGGGAAAAAATAAACCCACCTCAACCTCAGAACTGGTTGACTGGGGCCATGCTACAATGTTGTCTAATTGTCTTTTTGCTTTTTAATCCTCACTCCTGTGATGGAGAACCTGTTGACTGACTGAGCTGGCTTGGTCAGGTTTGGAGTACTGATGTGTATAGTCTAAATCAAGTTCAATTATAAAGAAATTTTCTTTCAGTCAATATGAACATTTGGGCATTAAGAATGAAATTACTGACCCGAAGTTTCTAACATGTATGACATGTTTGACAACACAAACATTGAAGAAAATCTTAAAGATATCTACACACTTTATCTTCAAGGATGCACAAGGGTCCACACGCATGTTGCAAGCTTCTTTTTTGTAGCCTGGCCATGCCTCATTGACATAATCTTCTGTATAATTTGACTGTGGCTTCTGGGCTCTTAGATCTATCCTTTCAACAGTCTTTCATTTTCTTCCAAAAGTGGGTGGCTTGTGCTTATACCCATCTCTAAGTATATTTAAGTCTACTTTGTACTCACTCCAAATGGACAAAGACCTGCTTTGTTTCTGTACCCTCTCTGTGTTCTGTAGCCTAGTGAGTTGGTCTTTCCAATGATTCAATTACATTGAGCACCTTTTTATAGTTCTTTGAGTTGTATTTATGTATTTATGGTCTTATTACTAGTCAAAGATCTACCTCTCCAATCTGTGAAGTGAACCGTTCTCTACTTTAGATTCCCTGGGAGTATATGGGAAGAAACAAGGTTAAATTTTTAGAAACCATAGCACTTAATTTAGAGTAGTAAGGCACAAACATCCTTAAACTTCTTGGTGAGTATTTTGACTTTGAAAAGATCTGAGCAATAAGCTAATAGTTTGTGAAGTCTTAACAAAGGGCTTAGCAGCCACACTTTCTTGGGCCTATTTTTTACTGACAGTGCCTGAAATTTAATCTTTGCCTGGAAGTTATTTCTGATTTAGAAAATTGTTTTCTATTTGGAAAATCTGGGAAGGAAGAGCAGTTTTATTTTTGAAATATGCTAATTTGAGTTCCTTTATATTTAACCATCTGTTCATTAACTAATCTCTCTTCTCATTTTATTACAACCAACTAGAAGAATCCAGGTGGCATCTCCAGTACTTTGCCTAAATATCTTTTCTACTAGATGTCTACTTCATTGAACATATTTTCTATTCTACTGCAGACAACAATGTTAAGCCTTCTGCCAGGACACACCAGCATTTTTTTTAATTCTAAATTCCTATAATCTTTTTTCAGATTTTCAGAACCCACAAAAGGCTTTGCCAGTTCTCTTCAGAATTCCAGCAGCTCTAAAGGTCTTTTAAACCTGTTCGAACTAATAATAGGTCTGAAAGCCAGTGACACATATTTATAGTTGGGAAGCATAGACTCCACCTTTAGTGTCCCAGCCTGTTGCAGAAATCTGTTACTGTGTATCAGGACCTCTGCAATAAAACCATGGCTGTCATTACTAACTCTCCTAAAAAAAAAAAAAACAGGCTCATCTTTGCTCAGGGCCTTTCTTGTACTTTACCAGATGGTAACTGAAAACACCTAGAAGGGTCCTTACACACTGTGGCAGTTGTTTCCATCTGTTGTCTGGGATCTCACCTGGAGCAAATTTCCTACATTCAAGTCCTTGGTGATAGCGTACAGCCTGGGGCCAGATGACTTGCCTAGAACACACAAGGTCCTGGGCTTGAATTTAAATCGGGGATTGAAGAATTATTCTAGAGACCTTGCTTCTCCTCATTAAGACCTTGAGTCTTGTAGTTAACCTACCCTTCTCCCTTCCTTCCTTTCTTTTTAAACATTTATTTGTTCACTTTACATCCTGATCACTGTCACCCCCACCCCACCCCCATCCTCCCTTAAACAGTCACTTCCACCCTCTCCTCTCCCCTTCTCCTTTGAAAGGTGGACCCCCCCACTCCTCTGGGAATCCCTCCAACCTGACACATCTTGCACATCTGCTACAGATGTGGAAAGGGGGAAGTAGGGCTAGGTCCAGGCCACATATCCACTTTGGTTGGTGTTTCAGTCTCTGAGAGTCCCAAGTTAGTTGACTCTGTTGGTTTCCTGTGAAGTTCCCATCTCCTCCAGTGCTGCAATCCTTCTCCCAACTCTTCAGTAAGACTCCAGTGCTCCATCCAATGTTTGGCTCTGGGTCTCTGCATCTGTATGAGTTAGCTGCTGGGTGGAGCCTATCAGGGGACAGTTTTGCCAGGCTCCTGTCTGCAAGTATGATAGAGTATCATTAATAATGGTGCTTGCCCATTGAAATAGGTCTCAAGTTGTGCCACTTATTGGTTGGCCATTCCCTCAGTCTCTGATCCATCCCCCATCCTTGCATTACTTGTGGACAGGACAGATTTTGGGTTAAAAGTTTTGTGGGTGGGTTGGTGTCCTTATTCCTCTGTTGGGGGTCCTGCCATGCTATTGGAGGTGGCCACTTAAGATTCCATATCCCTACTGTTAATAGTCTCAACTAAAGTCTTCCCCATAGGCTCCTGGGAGTCTCTCTCATCCCAGGAGTCTGTCAAGTCTTATATATGACACCAGTCCCCACTCCAATTTTCATTCATTCTTTTGGCCCTCTGGGACTCTCTCCTGTCTCTCCCCTCACCTGATCCTGAATCCCATGCCCCTCCTTATCCCTCTCCTACCTTGTTCCCTCCCTCCATCTGCCTCCTATGATCATTTTATTCCCCCTTCTAAGTGAAATTTAAGCATCCTCGCTTGATGTTTAGCTTCTTTGGGTCTGTGAAGTATAGCATGGGTATCCTGTACTTTATGGCTAATATCCACTGATGAGCACAAAACATGTATTTTCTTTTGTGTCTGGGTTACCTCACTCAGGATGATATTTTCTAGTTCCATCCATTTGCCTGTGAAATTCCTGATGTCCTTGTTTTGAAAAACTGAGCAGCATTCCATTGTGTAAATGAATCACAGTTTCTTTATCCATTCTTCTTAAGGGGCATCTGTCTGGGTTGTTTCCAGTTTCTGGTTATTATAAAACAAGCTGCTATGAACATAGTAGAACGCCTGTCCCTGTGGTATGGTGGAACATCTTTTGGGTATATGCCTCAGAGCAGTATAGCTGGTTCCTCAGGTAGAAATATTCACAGGTTCCTGAAAATCTGTCAGATTGATTTCCAGAGTAGTTGCACAAGTTTGCAGTCCCACCAGCAATGGAGGAGTGTTCCTCTTTCTCCACATCCTCGCCAGCAGCTGCTGTCACCTGAGGTTTTGATCTTAACCTTTCTAATGGATGTAAGAATTTCAGGATCACTTTGATTTGCATTTCCCTGATAATTAAGGATGTTGAACATTTCTTTGTTTCTCAACCATTTAAGATTCTTCTGTTGAGAATTCTGTTTAACTTTTTAATTGGGATTATTTGATTTGTTTGTTTCTAACTTTGAGTTCTTTATATATTTTGGACATTAGCCCTCTATGTAGGTTAGTGAACATCTTTTTGCAATCTGTAGGCTGCTGTTTTGTCTTATTGATTGTGCCCTTTGCCTTACAGAAGCTTTCCAGTTTCATGAGTTCCCATTTATTAATTGTTGCTCTTAGTCACTGTGATGGGTTATATATGCTTGCCTCACGGAGTGGCATGATTAGGAGGTGTGACCTTGTAGGAGTAGGTGTGTCATTGTGGGTGTGGGCTTAAGATCCTCATCCCCCCCCCCAAAAAAAATCCTCATTCTAGATGCCTGGAGGTCAGTATTCTGCTATTAGGCTTCAGATGAAGATGTAGAATTCTCAGCTTCTCCTGCACCATGGCTGCTTAGATGCTGCCGTGCTCCCGCTTTAGTGATAATGGACTGAACCTCTGAACTTGTAAGCCATCCCCAATTAAATGTTGTCTTTATAAGAGTTTCCCTGGTCATAGTGTCTGGTCACAGCAGTAAAACCCCAACTAAGATAGTCACTATTTGCAGATGATATGATAGTATACATAAGTGATCCCCCAAAACTTTACCAAAGAACTACAGCTGATAAGCACCATCAGGAAAGTGGGAGGATACAAAATTAACTCAAAAAAATCAGGAGCCCTCCTTTATACAAACAATAAATGGGCTGAGAAAGAAATCAGGGAAATAATACCCTTCACAATAGCCTCAAACAATATAAAATGTCTTGGTGTAACTCTAATCAAGCAAGTGAAAGACCTGTAAGACAAGAACTTCAAGTCTCTGAAGAAAGAAATTGAAGAAGATATTAAGCAGAGTATGGAAATAATCTTCCATGCTCATGAATCAGTAGGATTAATATAGTAAAATGCCCATCTCACCAAAAGCAATGTACAGATTCAATGCAGCTCCCATAAAGATTGCAACAACAATTCTTTATAGAGCTTGAAAGAAAAATCCTCACCTTCATATGGAAAGACAAAAAAAAAAAATCCAGGATAGCAAAAAGAATCGTCAACAATCGATTAATTTCTGGAGGTATCACCATCCCTGATTTCAAGCTGTACTACAGAGCAATAGTAATAAAAACTGCATGGTATTTGTATAGAAACAGACAGATTGATAAAACAGATCAAATCAAAGACCCAGAAATAAATCCACACACCTATGAACACTTGATATTTGACAAAAACACCCAAACCATATACTGGAATAAAGGAAAGCATCTTTAACAAATGGTGATGGACTAAATGGATGTCTGTATTTAGAAGAATACAAATAGATCCATATTTACCATCTTGCCCAAAATGCCCAAGTGATCAAAGACCTCAACATAAAACTGGATACATTAAATCTAATAGAAGACAAAATGAAAAAATGGCCTTGGACTCATTGGTACGGGAGACAACTTTCTGAACAGAATGAATTGAATGACCTGAACAATGGCTCAGGCCCTAAGATTAGCCTGCCCCTTTTCCATTCTCTCCTGCTCAAATGTAATGTGACTGTGAACATCAGGAGGCACACCACCACTAGAGAGCCAGTGAAGGTAAAATGGCACTTTTACAATTTTGCATCACTGTAGAAATCTAACTCTATGCCATGTTTGGCCTCCATTAATTCCCTCATAGTTAAGGCTGTTTAACTGGTCTCTCCTAAAACTGACTCAGAGGGCAAGGCCTAATTCCTTGATTGTTTGTTGCAAGCAGTCAGTGGCAGCTGTTTAACTGTGTTTGGGGTAAAATATAACCATGCAGAAAAATAACTGAAAACTTGGAAGAATGTTCTTAGTAATGAAATACTTTGAAGGGGATTTGAAAGTCTTTGATTTGACCCAGTAATATAAGTGATCATGTACATGTACAGAGCTCTACATATGCTCAGAGTTTTCAAAGGAAATTCTCATCTCTTCCCTAAGAGGTCCTAAAAAAAATAGCTGAGCATATTACAATGTTATAAACTGATAAGTCATTAACAAAATACCCAGTTGTACAAATGGAACCTTGCAGCCAGGCATAGAAAGCATATTGGTGCAATAAAAATAAGGAAATTTCTATCTCCTCATCCAACAGTATACTTTCAATGACCATATAAAATAGAGAACAATGCCTTCAATGAACATATGTAATAGGGAAGACATTGTTAGAAGAACTGCCCAGGACCTCAAGATGTAGCCAGGGAGATGGCTTGGTAGGAAGGGGTAAGTGTTCTTACTATATAAGCAGGAGGACCTGTCTTCAAATCCCAAGCATAAAACAAGTTAAGGTATGGCTGCACATACCCTTTATCTCAGCATTGAAAGGTAGAGACAAATAGAACCTGAAAGCTCACAGTCCAGCCAACCTAAGCCAAATAGACAGCTTTTGGTTCAGTCAGAGACACTGCATTAAGTCAACAGGTAGAGAGCCAGAGATGAAGATATTTGATTGTGCTATGGGTCATGCCATGGCCTTCATGTGCATACAGATGTGGACATCTGTATATCTGCATATTTGTGCAGCACCTACAGGCACACACAGATTATACATCTGCATTTGAAAATTACCTTACAGCATCATTCGAAATGTCTAGGTTTCAACAAAAAACAAATTGGAAACTCAGACAGTCAGAGACCAAGGATGAAAACAGTTAAGAGGAATTATTACTGAAGATGCCTAGATGTTATCTTATCAACAAGAGCTTCAATGCCACAATTACGGATATGTTCAGAGACACAGGACATAGTGTCTAAAGAACCAAAGGGAAAAGTGGGATCATGCTTGCCACATAGAGACTAGGAGGAAACAGAAGGAAACTATTGGGAGGCAATGCAGGAAAGTATCAGGGACACGTGGGGGAAGGAAGTGGGCAGGATAGTGTAAGGGATAGAAGATAATTGGATAATGTGCTATACACGACTAAAGAACTGCCAACATTTTACAAACTAAGTGGAAATTCTAGAGTGAAAAAATACAATAGCTGAAATTAATAATTCAATAGATGAGCATATTTTATTTTATACAAAGAGTTAATTAGCAACTAAAAATTTCAGGTCTAAGTATCAATCAGAAGTGAAAAAAAAGCGAAAAGTAAATAATCAGGCAACCAAAGAACCATGATGTTCTGGATGCATGGCAGCAGGTGAGTGATTATAATCAAACAGGTAATAGTGCTTGGGAAATGGACAGATTCTAAGACTCGTACTAACGGTGCTAAGGCAAGAAAATTATTCATTCATCAAGTCTGATCTATATGGAAAGATCCTGTAAAAATAAAATTATAATAATGATAGAAAGAAAGGGAAAATATCCAAACTAACTTTACACACAGAGAGAAATTCTGAGCAGGCCTAAAATAAGAGAAGAGAGATAAATAGCAATTAAATTTCATTTGTTAATTAGTAATTTGTAAATTTCTCACAAATAAAGCCTATACCTAGATAGTACTTTATATCAAATATTCATATCAGCCTTAGTAAACTCATTTGGAAGCAGCATTATTAGCAGTATTACCTTGATAAACAGACTCATAAATAAAAATAAATAAAAATTATAGAAAAATATTCTTTATTTACATTTTCAGTAAACTTTGCAAACCAAGTTCAAGAACACACAGCAAGGAATAGATACTATAATAAAATATGAATTATTCTACAAGAGAAAAGTAGAAATAAAGAATGAAAACCACTTGAATGTTCCAATAGACACATGATAAATATATTTGACAAAATGCAGCACTCTTTTATTAAAAATATTAAACAAAACTAGATTAAAGAGCATATTGGATAACATTCAACTAATATAATATTTAGTGAGGAAAAATTGATTTTCCTGAATTCAGAAATAAAAACCAAGATTTTTTTTCCTACTTCTACTTAATATTGTAGTAGAGCAGTAGCCAGAGTAGTAGGCAAAAAATATAAAAATAGAAACCATGTAAGGCAGCCAGGCTTGGGAACAGCTCAGTGATAGAGCCCTGGCTGCATATGTGTGCAGCTCCGGGTACCATCCCTAACAAGACAGATGTGAAATGTACAGACTGGAAAGAAAGAAGTAGAATTATTTTTATTTTCAGATTTTAGCTTCTATGTAAGAAACCCCAGGGAATTAAAAAATGTTAAAGAATAAAGTAGAACTTGAATAAAATCTTGGTAATATTCTAAGGTGGAATAATATAAAAAGGTCCTTTTTTTTTTTTTTTACACTGGCAATAAATGGTCCAGAATACAACACAATGGCATTGCATTAATCATTTTATTGTGTCAAAATAGGAGGTAAGTATAGTCAACAAATTAAAATCTTATATACCATATCTAAATAAAAACAAAACAAAACAACACAAACTTTGTATTCATGGGTCAGAGGAGCCAGTAGTACTAAAATGACAGGATTCTCATCATTGGTCTGGAGTTTAAAATCCAGTTTCAAACATGTCGCAGCTGCTCTACACTTATAAAAATACATGACCCTGTTCTGTAAGGAATCCAGAATTGCCATTATAGTTTTGAAAAAGACAGGTTCAGGATCCATCTTTATACATACCAAGGCAGCTTTTAAATCATCCCTTTATAGGATACTGATATTTTCACAAAAAAAGTCAAAATAATTCAAAGTGGGGAGAAAAAGCCATCTTCTCGACAAATAATGCAAAAGAATGGATCCAGACTTTAAATAAGATATAAATAGATCAACAGACAGACCAATAGATAGATGGATAGACAGACAAACAGATAAATAAATAAAGCCCTCAAAATGGAACATACACAAAAATATAATATCCCAAAATGTGAGGTTATTATAAGAAAATAGAAATTAATGTTATTGTTTAAAAATGTCAAAAGTTTAAATGATTAAAGAAAATCTAGATAAACTGAGGATTGCCATCGATACGAAAACTTAAAAACTGGGAGAAAATACTTGTACACACACACACACACACACACACACACACACACACACCAGTTGTAGTTCCTTGTATGTAGATTTGAACTGTGGTTGCCCTTAAATGTTTTAAAACCAAATGATACATTGGAAATGCTTCAAAAATACATTTTAATAGTTATAACACTACTGAAGATAGGATATGAAGTGTATTTGTTATTTGAATATCACATGAGCAGGGTTGGCTTGGGTGTGTCCACTTTCTTTTGAAGTATCTAATACAAGCAATACACATATCTTGAAGGAAGGGTGAAAAGGGTGTTTTGAAGAACTCTATTTTGTTTAGTTTTAATCTTCTCACCCCAAGAATAAATATAATCATCTTTGCTTTGGGCTTATTTAAATAACTAAAAAAAAAAGTATAAAATCAAAGAATAAGCCTTTTTTTTTTTTTTTTTTGTTTTGTTTTTTTGAGACAGGGTTTCTCTGTGTAGCCCTGGCTGTCCTGGAACTCACTTTGTAGAACAGGCTGGCCTCTTCCTCAGAAATCCGCCTGCCTCTGCCTCCCAAGTGCTGGAAAGAATAATCCTTTAGTATAAGATATTAAGTAAATGAATTATTAATCAATAATTACAATAGTTTGAAATTATACTATTAATCAAGTCTTAGTATTTCTTCATACACTCTCATTATTTTGAAAACAAATACCCAAGAATTTCAATCTTTTTTTCATAAAACATCGTCTTCAACATATATAATCATTTATTTGCATGTGTGTGTGTCATGTTTGCTTGTGTGTGTGTGTGTGTGTGTGTGTGTGTGTGTTTATTTGTCTATGCAGGTTCCTACAGAGGCCAGGAGAGGGCTTTAGATCTCTGGTACTAGAATTAAAGATGGTTGTAAGTTAGACATGGGTTGTGGGAACTGAACTCTGGTTCTCTCAAAGAGCTTTGTGTGTTCTGTGCCATTTCTCCAGTCTTATTAGAATTTATGCATTATCCAGATCAACTCCGTGACTCACAAATTTAGTTGAAGTAAATACTTCTAAAACAGTTCATTGGCCCCTTTAGGTGAGCAACCTAAATTTACCATTAGAGTCTCTGAAGACATATAACAAGGCATGATGATTGTTAATTCCTATCATGCATTCACTGTAGCACTCCTGAGTACCCAGTGTTACTGTGTGGTGTATATACTTTCATCCTCCTGGGAAGTGATATGGAAACAACTTTGCTATCTGGCACATTTTACTAACTGGATATGTCGCTCTGTACAATCAATGACAAGATGCACAAGATCATCTTTCATCCTGGCATGTGGATGTATGAGCTCCAAGTTCATTTCATCTCAGTGTTATGTGATTTCTATACCTACTAAACAAAATTTTAGTTTTAAGATTTACCTTGAGATAATTCTTAGGTTTTTAGCAGTCAGCTACCCATCAGACAGAATTTCGGAGAAAGTAGAGAACACAGGCTATGGAATCCAATCTGTAAGTAGAAATTTTCAGCCAGACTACTTCCACAGCATCTCTGTTCATAAACAGTTTTCATTTCGTTGACTATCTGACTTGAATTAAAATTAAAAATTGACTTAAAAGGATCGACTCAGTTAATCAGCAAGGATCCAACAAGTGACTGCCGCAGGCTTACTCTGTTCTGCTGACTTCCCCATGTGTGGGGGCAACAGCTGTAAGGGAAATCTAATTTGAGAGATAAGATGGGTGCACATGAAAAAAATGAGGAAAAACTCAACACACTTTGATGCTTATAATTGATTCTCACTAGATGTATAAAAGTTGGAGAGTTTATTATTTCGTTCAGCCTCAGTGGAATTGTGGATTGGGTTTGTCTTCCAAAGCCCAAAGTCAGCGTGCTATTGGGCGAGGCAAAGAGTATCTTTGTGTTTTTATGTTTTAACTTATTCTTTGAGAATTTTGTAGAGGTGGAGCCTGATGTCAGTTTCTTTCCCTTGTAGGTATACCTCAGAGGATTATTCGGATCATGGCCCTTCCCTCTTCTCCTTTAAATTCTAGCCATGAAATAAATGCTTTTGCCACAGTGTGCTGCCTTACGATAGGCTCAAATGTAAGAAAACTAACCAGTTATATACTGAACCTGCCAAAATTGTGACCAAAATACACGTAAAAAAAAATCTGAGTAACTCTGTTATTTCTTATAGTAAAATAAAGTGAACTAATACAGATGGTTTCAATGCTCCAGTTGTGGAAAACACGAGGTGACTCCATAGGTAGAACATTTGCACAGAGGCCTGACAACTTCAGTTCCAGAATCCTCGAAAGGTGACAGAAGAAAGCCAGCTACAGTCCTCTAACTTCCACATGGTATGTGGGCATACTGCATGTATGCACACTACACACACACACACACACACACACACACACACACACACACACACACTGCAAATAAACTGAAAAGAATCTCCAGTTAAGAGTCAAAAAATCCATCCTCCATGCCTTTTTCTCTAGGATATATGGGTAATTAGTCAGGAAACTTGTTTTTAATTATCTGTGTTTACTCAGTCTTTCCTTTTTTGGTTCTGTTTCATTATTCTACAGCCTGTTGAAACAGATGTGACACTCTTCTACAACGTATATACACACTTGGACAGAAATTTTGATATCACTAGTAAAGCACAAAAATTAAGTTCTCTCAATATATTTAATAATTAATAATCATTCAGGTAGATATATAAATCTTTATTCATGTAGTTCTCAGAACCTTTGTATGGACAGGAAAGACACAGCATCTCTCCTAAGAAGCAAATTGCGTCAGCCTGTATCTGTGTCACCAGTGAGTGAAGCCAGTATCTTTTCTGAGTCTTTACATGCTATTCCTAACTGCTCTAGCTGCATAAATACATTTTCTCTTTGACAGGGATTAATGTCTTCAGCTCATGCTAATATTTTGCATTTCAGGACATAACCTCTTCATAGGAGTTTGTAAGCCATTTCTACTTGTGACTCTTGGTCCTGTTCAACATGACCTCTTCCTTCAACGAGTTCGACTTCAGGGATGAATCTTCCTGTAGAATTGAGTTAGGAAAATACATAAATGAAACTATTAGCTGGATATGTCTTTCCATGTGTGTGTTTTCTGAAGTACAGTGCAGGTAACTTTAGCAATTCCATTTTACCTTGGCCATATGAGCTAAGAAGCTAGTTACAAAATCTGTAATAGAACACAAGGTTTGATCTTTTATACCACACTAGAAATTGTTCTTAATAAATGAGCATCGATTCCTTTTAAATTAATTATACAAATAGGTAAACTACTCTAAGTAAGCTGTCAGTTTATTTATAAATCAGAACGTACTTGTCATTGTTGGAGGCTGGTTCATGACTAGAGAGCCAAAGGATAATTCTGATGACTAAAATTATTCTATCTGTTGACTTAGGTTGCTTACAATGAAGTATATGGAAAGAAATTAAAGTTTACTAAATGTGCACATTTTAACAAATATTGCAAAATATAAAATTATATATATGCAATATATTGTAATAAAATACTATTTTTAAAGATTTACTTTATTTAATGTATGTGAGTACACTGTAGCTGTCTTCAGACACACCAGAAGAGGGTATCCGATCCCATTAAGGATGATTGTGAGCTACCATGTGGTTGCTGGGAATTGAACTCAGGAACTCTGGAAGATCAGTCAGTGCTCTTAACCGCTGAGCCATCTCTCCAGCCCATAAAATACTATTTTAAAAGTGTGATTAAGTTGATTTGAAAGCGAGGTTATCTTTTTGGTAAACGTGCCTAAAGTGAATGGTTGTGCAGCTGATTCACAAGTCCTAGAGAAGAGATGCCCAACTGACAGAACTCTCAATCCTTCTCAGGCCACTCTGTCTTATCCATTGCTAGTCTCCTCAGAATTTAATGAAATGCTAGTATAAAGCTCCTTCATCGTGTGTTGGAATGAAGTGGAAAAAACCAAACAGCAATGAGTTGATTTCTCCAGTCACAGAACCAAAATAGAAGATCTTCATGCACGGGTAGAGAAAATGCGGCACATTTATACAATGGAGTATTACTCAGCTGTTAAAAATAATGATACCGGGCTGGAGAGATGGCTCAGCGGTTAAGAGTACTGACTGCTCTTGCAGAGGTTCTGAATTCAATTCCCAGCAACCACATGGTGGCTCACAACCATCTGTAATGGAATCTGATGCCCTCTTCTAGTGTGTCTGAAGACAGCAATGGTGTACTCATATACATTAAATAAATAAATTCTGAGTGAGGTAGTCCAGACCTAGAAAGACAAACATGGTAAGCACTCACTTATAAGTGGGCATTAGCTGTTAAGTAAAGTATAATTATCTACAACCCACAGACCCAGAGAAGCCAATAAACAAAGAGGGGTCAAGGGTTAATGCATGGATGTCCATGAATAAGAATAGAGTTTGCAGGAGGGCTGCAGGGCAAGTCAGTCATGGGAACAGGAAGGAATGGGGGTTGGTGGGGAAGGAGGGAGAAAATACTGGGAGAGGCAAGTGGAACTGGAGGCATTAGAGGGGTTCTGAGGAAACTGAGTGCAGTAAAATCTCCCAGGAATGTACAAGGGTGATCCTAGGGAGGACTCCTAATAACGGGGGATACCAACGCTGAACCAGCCATCT
This sequence comes from Mus musculus, assembly GCF_000001635.26. Lineage (NCBI taxonomy): Eukaryota > Metazoa > Chordata > Mammalia > Rodentia > Muridae > Mus > Mus musculus. Next base: position 66,308,683 of record NC_000078.6, read on the forward strand.
TCTAACATCAGTCAAGGGTTTTCGAAGCGGGACTAGTACATCGACCCAGCTACAAAACCCTAGGTTTACAATCTGTAAGATGTTCCCGAGCAATGCTGGTTCTGAACTTGTGAAAGTAGCCAACCAATGACTGGTTCAACTCCCTCAATGCCACAAGAGGGAGCCTCCTCCTGCCACTGCCTGGATTGCCAGGAGCCAGAAGGCTAGACAGCCCAGAAACCCAGGATAGAACCAAACAGGACTGGAGAAAACAAATGTCAATTAGATGAATCCTAGTGATATTCTGCAGTACACACAGATAGATGCCTAGCTCAATTGTCTTCAGAGAGGCATCAGTCTGCAACCAATGAGAGTACATGCACTCAAACCAGGAGCCACAATGTGTTCTACATCATGTTGTTTGTCAGATATCTTTTAACAGACCTGTACCTGATATGGATACATTGGTTAGCACACATGTCCGATTTACATCTTTCATTTAAGCCAAGTGTAGATAATTTGTTAAAAAAATATAATCTGAGTATTTTTTCTCTATGCCTGCTAGAGAGGAAGGAATGTCATAGCTCTTACTGGTGAGGTGATATATGGGATGGCATTTGAGAGTTATCCCGGTGAGAAATAAGAGTGACATTAGGAAAGGACAGGGACCTTGCTACTATGGAGACAGGTATTTTCTTGGTATTAATAATTATCTGTTTCTGATAAAGCCAAATACTTGCACACTGTTGTTAAACAGTATGTAGTCTGCCTGAATACATTTGACAGCCTCAGAAATGTAATGACTTCAAAGAGTTCTTATTCAGGACAGAAGTCAATTTAAAATTTAAATGTAGACTGAAAATGTTGGCATATCAAACAAAAAACTAGAAAGGGAGACCAACTAGAATGCTGGCAGAAAACCCTGTTACTGAGATATAGACTACACACGTTCCGACTTTTGAATTACAAGTTATACAGAGAATGTGCTAACCCACTGACATGGTTAGCAATGCATAAGAAACAGTATATCACCTTGCCAGGCTATAAAAGGGTTTAACTCTGGATTATATGCCTGTGTAAAAGGCATTTGCTTCTTTTAGTTCCAGGAGGCAGAGAAAAGCCACAAAAAGCACCTAGCCAACCTCCAAGGACCTCTCACCAAGTCTGCTTAATGTTAGTAGTATCAAGTGTTACACCTGTTTAGTAGAATGTATGACTTTTTAAATGAATGTTAATCACACAGTTTGACAGAAAACTTCCTTAATGTCATAGGATATATGAGATTCTGTAACTCAAAGCCATAAAATTGTTCCTCGGGAGTACAGGATAATTATTAAACCATATCTCTAGCTAGCCTTAGCGGCACAATATGTTGTCTTCAATTCAAAGGCTTTCTACCTAGAAACACTTAGAAAACATATTTCATTTAAAATATGCTTTTAACGCTTAGGAGAGTTTCAGGCTGTTAAAATTATTCAGTGAATGATTTATTGCTTCAGTGCTGTTTGTGAGTGCCCAGTGGAAACTGTCCCACCATCTGCAGCAAGCTACAAATGTTTTTACATCACATTCATGAAGATATACTCTTAAAGCAGCTTTTTGAAATAGCTATGAAAACAACCTTCAACATTACTTCATTTAAATGTGTAAAATTAATTCCAGTTGTATAAAACGTATCTTAGGACAGGTATAGTGGCACACACCTTTACGCCCAGCTCTCTGGAGGGAGAGTCTGATGGATTTCTACCAAGGTGAGCCAGGCCTACATAGAAAGTTCCAGGGAAATCAAGGCTACCCAGTGAAACCCTGTCTCAAAAGCAAAACACACAAAACAAAACAAAAACCAACAACAGCAAATCTGCACACATCTGAATGAAAACAGCCCTGGTGTTTCTTGATGACTAACTTACTGATGATGGTCTGTGTCTATACTCTATCTCTTGGTCTTATACCTTGAATTTTTTTTTTTCTTAGAAGAACTAATTTATACAGAGCTACTATGGTGTCATATATCCAAAGGAACAAAAGAATACCAAGATTAGACATATAAATACATCCTACAAAGATATAACATTGTATTATGGCAGACATTACATAATAACTGCAGCAGCATCAGTTTGAAGACTTTTCCTGGGCCTAATGACAATTAGTACTCTGACCATAAAAAGTTGATAATACGCTGATTGACACATGACCATCTGCCCAGGCTGAAGATTTTCTTTCTATTTAGTATCCTTGAAACCATAAGAGCTACCAGCCTGACAATGGGCTGCCATGCTTTGGGAAATTATACCTCTAGATTCTTAAAAATTGGGTTATGGGCTTGTTGGGGGAAAATGATTGCAAAAGATAACTTTGTTCTGTCACTGTTTATCAATGATGACTAAAATTGTTACCAAGAGGAACTTTGAACGCATGTCCGGAGACAAAAATGATGTGATTCATGCTTTGAAACAGCATGAACCTATCCCTGCCTACTAAGTTCTCTCTCTATAAAAAGTACTCTGACTGCCTGTTAGTGAGGCTTTAAGACGCCCTCAATACCCTTGTCTGACTCATTCCTCCATCTCTGACTCCTTACCTCTTCTGTTGCAACTGGCCATTGCCTGCCCTGGTATTTCTCTAAAGACATAGAATTGATACCCTAGCATTGATGCTTCGAAACCAAAACCAACCAATCAAAAGTATGTAATTTCCCTGGAAATTAAGGTTTCAAAATCCATGTCAAATGTACCTTTTTTTAAAAAAATTTTATTAGGTATTTTCCTCATTTACATTTCCAATGCTATCCCAAAAGTCACCAGTACCCTCCCACCCACTCTCCTACCCACCCACTCCCACTTCTTGGCACTGGCATTCCCCTGTACTGAGGCATATAAAGTTTGCATGACCAATGGACCTCTCTTTCCATGGATGGCCGACTAGGCCATCTTCTGTTACATATGCAGCTAGAGACATGAGCTCTAGGGGGTACTGTTTAGTTCATATTGTTGTTTCACCTATAGGGTTGCAGATCCCTTTAGCTCCTTGGATACTTTCTCTAGCTCCTACATTGGGGACCCTGTGATCCATCCAATAGCTGACTGTGAGCATCCACTTCTGTGTTTGCTAGGCCCCGGCTTAGTCTCACAAGAGACAGCTATATCAGGGTCCTTTCAGCAAAATCTTGCTAGTGTATGCAATGGTGTCTGCATTTGGAGGCTGATTATGGGATGGATCCCTGGATATGGTAGTCTCTAAATGTTCCATCCTTTTGTCTCAGCTCCAAATTTTGTCTCTGTAACTCCTTCCATGGGTGTTTTGTTCCCAATTCTAAGAAGGGGCAAAGTGTCTACACTTTGGTCTTCGTTCTTCTTGAGTCTCCTGTGCTTTGTATCTTGTATCTTGGGAATTCTAAGTTTCTGGGCTAATATCCACTTATCAGTGAGTACATATCATGTGAGTTCTTTTGTGATTGGGTTACCTCACTCAGGATGATGCCCTCCAGATCAATCCATTTGCCTAGGAATTTCATAAATTCATTCTTTTTAATAGCTGAGTAGTACTCCATTGTGTAAATGTATCACATTTTCTGTAACCATTCCTCTGTTGAGGGGCATCTGGATTCTTTCCAGCTTCTGGCTATTATAAATAAGGCTTCTATGAACATAATGGAGCATGTGTCTTTCTTACCAGTTGAAATATCTTCTGGATATATGCCCAGGAGAGGTATTGCGGGATCCTCCAGTAGTACTATGTCCAATTTTCTGCATAACCGCCAGACTGATTTCCAGAGTGGTTGTACAAGCTTGCAATCCCACCAGCAATGGAGGAGTGTTCCTCTTTCTCCACATCCTCCCCAGCATCTGCTGTCACCTGAATTTTTTATCTTAGCCATTCTGACTGGTGTGTGATGGAAACTCAGGGCTGTTTTGATTTGCATTTCCCTGATGATTAAGGATGCTGAACATTTTTTTCAGGTGCTTCTCTGCCATTCGGTATTCCTCAGGTGAGAATTCCTTGCTTAGCTCTGAGCCCCATTTTTTAATGGGGTTATCTGATTTTCTGGAGTCACCTTCTTCAGTTCTTTATATATATTGGATATTAATCCCCTATCTGATTTAGGATTGGTAAAGATCCTTTCCCAGTCTGTTGGTGGCCTTTTTGTCTTATTGACATTGTCCTTTGCCTTACAGAAGCTTTGCAATTTTGATGAGGTCCCATTTGTCAATTCTTGATCTTACAGCACAAGCCATTGCTGTTCTATTCAGGAATTTTTCCCATGTGCTTTCCCATCTTGAGGCTTTTCCCCACTTACTCCTCTATAAGTTTCAGTGTCTCTGGTTTTATGTGGAGCTCCTTGATCCACTTAGATTTGATCTTAGTACAAGGAGAGAGGAATGGATCAATTTGCATTCTTTTACATGTTAACCACCAGTTGTGCCAGCACCATTTGTTGAAAATGCTGTCTTTTTTCCACTGGATGGTTTTAGTTCCCTTGTCAAAGATCAAGTGACTATAGGTGTGTGGGTTCATTTCTGGGTCTTCAATTCTATTCTACTGGTCTACTTGTCTGTCACTATACCAGTACCATGCAGTTTTTATCACAATTGCTCTGTAGTACAGATTTAGTTCAGGCATGGTGATTCCACCAGAGGTTCTTTTATCCTTGAGAAGAGCTTTTGCTATCCTAGGTTTTTTGTTATTCCAGATGAATTTGCAAATTGCTCTTTCTAATTCGTTGAAGAATTGAGTTGGAATTTTGATGGAAATTGCATTGAATCTGCAGATTGCTTTTGGCAAGATAGCCCTTTTTACTATAGTGATCCTGCCAATCCATGAGCATGGGAGATGTTTCCATCTTCTGAGATCTTCTTTAATTTCTTTCTTCAGAGACTTGAAGTTCTTTTCATACAAATCTTTTACTTCATTAGTTAGAGTCACACCAAGGTATTTTATATTATTTGTGACTATTGAGAAGGGTGTTGTATCCCTAATTTCTTTCTCAGCCTGTTTATTCTTTGTGTAGAGAAAGGCCATTGACTTGTTTGAGTTAATTTTATATCCAGCCACTTCACCGAAGCTGTTTATCAGTTTTAGGAGTTCTCTGATGGAATTTTTATGGTCACTTATATATACTATCATATCATCTGCAAAAAGTGATATTTTGACTTCTTCCTTTCCAATTTGTATCCCCTTGATCTCCTTTTATTGTCGAATTGTTCTGGCTAGGACTTCAAGTACAGTGTTGAATAGGTAGGGAGAAAGTGGGCAGCCTTGTCTAGTCCCTGATTTTAGTGGGATTGCTTCCAGCTTCTCACCATTTACTTTGATGTTGGCTACTGATTTTTAAAAGCATGCTGAGATCAGCAAGGAAAAAAAAAACGACAAGATCAATACTTTGTTTAAGAAAATTCAAGTGGAGAATACATTAGTATTTAATTCCTTTTGTAAAAGAAATTAAGGAAATTAAGTGTCAAAGGGTCTGTGATATCTGGGGCACACCAGTATTAGGAATATAGTATCTGTGCTCTTAGGTTTGCAAAGAATTGAATCTTAACATCTTTATAAATAATATGATGTAAGAATAAATGGTCTGTTGGCCCTTAGTCATAAGAATAGATGAATAATACAAATTTAAAAGAACCAAAACCAGATTAAACTACCTACAGTTTATTAAACATGATGGAAAGGCATAATGAAGCAGGCTTGTAATTGTTCTATTGTGGAAGTGTAGAAGCATACTTTGTAAAAGGATAGGTAATCAGGAATATTAGCCAAAACTCATAAAGCATAAACTCTGAATTCACGGTTCTACTCCCAAGGTTTCAATACAAAGTGAAAAGAATTCTTTTGCATTTTGATTAAAATGGGAAATCTGTGAAAATGTAGAAATTCTGCAAGAGGAAATAGAAATAGTGTAACATACTATTGTAATGTTGATAATTGATAAAGATGTTAGATATGTGAAAATGATAAGGCCATGCCAACACGAAAGTTATTGAATTAGATTAAATTTTTAAAAAGTGAAAGGAAGTATGCTGTATGCATACTGGGTACTTGGAGGTGCCTTCCACCGAGTTGCCTGTGATTTCTGCAATTGACTTGAGACTATCCTTTGCTCCATGAATTTGTGTCACAAGCCTGAAGTAATAGTTAATATGCTTGACAGTAACCCTTGGTCAACAATGATTCATAATCCAATGGGACTGGGATGGCTCTGGCCCATGTTATCTCCTTGTGGGCGTTAAAGTGTATCTCTCCACTTGTGAAAACTTATTTATAAAAGGTATGCAATGTGTTTTGTTTACATCTATATGTTTTGAGCAAGGTTCTGGGCTTACTTTCCAAATAAAAATTATTTTCTTTCCAGCCCTCATGTACAGTCTCTCTTATAGTGAAAATCCATAAAGCAATATTTTATACTTGTTCTAGACTTAGGTGTATGTGAGGCACACACACACACACACACACACACACACACACACACACAGAGTACATACTAGTATGTGTTATAAAGACAGTAAGACCATTAACTAGAATATTGGTAGTATTCTATCTATAATAGAATTTAAAATAAACGAAAAGCCTAAACACAAAGCATAATGTGTAGAGGTATGAACTTCTGATGCAAACTGCTGATTTATTGAAGACTTCTATGGATGAGGGTCGTGGTAGTCTTCCTACCTCTGTCTCTAAGTAGGCACTTATATAAAGTAAAATATTAAATTATCGTTTCTTCCTGCTACAAAAAAGCTATTTTCAGCTATAACTACATAATTTGATGCTTATGAATCTTATACACAACTATTTTAGTGATCTGAAATTCTTAATAACTTGCGTGTGATTATAGTACTTTTTAAACTTTTATCCCTTGCACCATTATTTTTATTGGTTATTTTATTTATTTACATTTCAAATGTTATCCCCCCCCTTATCAGTTTCCCCTCCACAAACCCCCTATCCTCTCCCACTTCCTCCCTGCTTCTATGAAAGTGCTTCCCTACCCACCCACCCACCCACTCCCACCCTGGCACCCTAACATTCCCCTACACTGGGTCATCAAGCCACCACAGGACCAAGGGGCTCCCCTCCCATTGATGCCAGATAAGGTAATCCTTTGCTACATATGCAGCTGGAGCCATGGGTCCCTCCAGGTGTACTCTCTGGTTGGTGATTTGGTTACAGTACTGTTAAATTTAATAGTGATAGAAATACTGAAACGTGTGAATGTATTATGCTACTTTAAAAAATGTGGTTTGCCTAATAAATAAACCTGATGGAACTTTCACATCCATTTTTACTTCAACAGAAAAGCAGAGTGACCACTTATTCTAAAGTATGTTTTCAATTATTGTGCTCTTAAAACAATAATTTGCTCACACCAGTCAGAATGGCTAAGATCAAAAATTCAGGTGACAGCAGATGCTGGCGTGGATGTGGAGAAAGAGGAACACTCCTCCATTGTTGGTGGGATTGCAGGCTTGTACAACCACTATGGAAATCAGTCTGGCGGTTCCTCAGAAAACTGGATATAGTACTACCGGAGGATCCAGCAATACCTCTCCTGGGCATATATCCAGAAGATGCCCCAACTGGTAAGAAGGACACATGCTCCACTATGTTCATAGCAGCCTTATTTATAATAGCCAGAAGCTGGAAGGAACCCAGATGCCCCTCAACAGAGGAATGGATACAGAAAATGTGGTACATCTACACAATGGAGTACTACTCAGCTATTAAAAAGAATGAATTTATGAAATTCCTAGCCAAATGGATGGACCTGGAGGGCATCATCCTGAGTGAGGTAACACATTCACAAAGGAACTCACACAATATGTACTCACTGATAAGTGGATATTAGCCCAAAACCTAAGATACCCAAGATATAAGATACAATTTCCTAAACACATGAAACTCAAGAAAAATGAAGACTGAAGTGTGAACACTATGCCCCTCCTTAGAAGTGGGAACAAAACACCCTTGGAAGGAGTTACAGAGACAAAGTTTGGAGCTGAGATAAAAGGATGGACCATGTAGACACTAGCATATCCGGGGATCCATCCCATAATCAGCTTCCAAATGCTGACACCATTGCATACACTAGCAAGATTATGCTGAAAGGACCCTGATATAGCTGTCTCTTGTCAGAGTATGCCTGGGCCTAGCAAACATAGAAGTGGATGCTCACAGTCGGCTATTGGATGGATCACATGGCCCCCAATGAAGGAGCTAGAGAAAGTACCAAAGAAGCTAAAGGGATCTGCAACCCTATAGGTGGAACAACATTATGAACTAACCAGTACCCCGGAGCTCTTGACTCTAGCTGCATATGCATCAAAAGATGGCCTAGTCGGCCATCACTGGAAAGAGAGGCCCATTGGACACGCAAACTTTATATGCCCCAGTACAGGGGAACGCCAGGGCCATAAAAGGGGAGTGGGTGGGTAGGGGAGAGGGGGTGGGTGGCTATGGGGGACTTTTGGTATAGCATTGCAAATGTAAATGAGCGAAATACCTAATAAAAAATCGAAAAAAAAAAACAAAAAACAATAATTTGTCAGACACTTTACTAAATATTAAAACTTCCATTAACCATGCAACTTTAAAAACAAGTAAATTGTCTGAAGCGGTAATTTGTTAATCCCTTCTAAACTCATCAGCGGATGGGCGCACTTCTCACTACCTGCCAGATGTGTTGTATTCACAATGAAAGACACACACATGCAGCATTATTTTTAAGATGCCCTAAGCAGCTCATTGGCCGGGCCACTTCCTAAGCTCCCCGTGGCTAACACACACTTCCGCCAATATTCCTGAGTTAATATTTAATAAATCTGTATTTTATCTTTGCTGCCCTGGACCTTCCTGGTACCCCTTGTGCTTTTCATTTCAGCTGTCTCTCCCTCCTACAACTTTCCAGCATGGTACATCGCCTACCCACTCCTCCTTTCCGGTCATGGTGGAATCTCCTTTTCTTCCTCTTACAGCCCTCCTCGGGAATCCTGAAATCCCACCTCTGTCTCTCTGCCCAGCCATTGGCTCCTGGTAACTTTACTGACCAGTCAAAAACCAACTAGGGGCATGCTTTCCTTAGTCCTACGAGGGAGACACTGAAAACAGGTTTTGGGGCAACATAATTAGCTTCAGAACACAAGCTGCTACAGTTGTCACAAAGAAACTAATTGATTCTTCCAATTGACTACACAAGGTCATTGAGACTTAAGAGACTTACTCTACACAGCTTCTGAGCACCAAATCTGTGGTCTGTGTAGGGTATCCATAAATGGGCCCTGGAATTTTAATGTCACTAAGATATTCATACTATTTTCTTATAAAAATAATACTGCTTGCCTTACTCTTTCCCTGTTGCCTTTCTTAAGAATTTAATACGTCTTAATGTTTCTTGTTTTGTTTTGTTTTTTTATAGCATACAATGTTTTTTTTTTTTTTTTTTTTCTGAACCATTTGGAAAATTTGTTCAAAACACTGAATAGAAAGCTGCAACTAATTAAGAAAGCCAAGTGTGTTTTTCCGGTGTAAATGTTCCCTTTCTATGTTTATTACATTAGAATGTTTTAGAATGCATATATCTATATCTATATCTACATATATATTATATGCACACACATATATATTATGCCCTGAACTTCCACAATCTGAAGAATGGCCAGCAAGTGGTTCCTTACTCACAAAATGTACAGACCAGTAATATCGTGTCTCTGTGGTAATGATTCATGAGTATACAGGATTTGTAATGAAGGCATAGAAAATACACAGTTAAGACTGGTCAGATGGCTCAGGGGTAACAGTTCCATGACATCTGACAGCCTGAATTGGGTCCCTGGGATCCACATGGTAAGAGGAGAGATGGGACTCTCTGTAGTTGTGCTCTGATCTTCACCCTCTCTACATAGATATAACTTTTTAAAATGTACAGCTGATGTCAGGTACTATAATAAAAGAAATGGAAGACAGAAAGGAAGTTTAAGTAGTGCTGCCCCTACCAGATGTCCTAATCCCTGTTTTCTATTTTACTGCCTCTGCCTTAGGACTCTTGGCAACATTCTAACTGGAAATGCATTTTTTCATTTTTCACTGCATTAAGTATACAAGCTTTCTCGATTATAAAAAGCTTGATACTTTACAGTAGCTTTATATTATTTCTGTTCTTGTAGGTGAGTGCACAAAATATAAATTGAGTTACTTCCTAATCCATCACTCCAAATGCATGGCTTTGGCATTGCATACTGGTTGGTTAATAGCACTAATGATGTTCTCAGTGGTAGGATGGCTTTTTTAGCACAAGTTTCAATCTTCACTAATATTCCTGTGCAACATTCTCCTTTATCATTTTGTCATTTTCCTGATGGATTTCCATACACTGAGGTATTTGTAAAATCTATCAACTGTCAATTTTAGGATTACATGTTTGCTACAAAAGGTAAGCTTTCTAATGTTTCATTTCAAGCTTAGAAATGATCGCTTCTTTCCTTTGTATGGGAATGATTTTCTCCTCATTAGAAAGCAAATTATGAAGTCCAAATTCATCCTAAATGTCTTCTTCCACAAAAGTGAATAAGAAAGAAATACCTCTTGGGCTTTATCTTCATTTCCATCTGTTATTTCCATGGGTTGCAATATGACAAAATCAAATTTAAGCCTAAAGAGAAAGCTTTAAAATGACCTTAGAATAATATTTTGAAAAAGTGTAATTTTGAAATATCTCTAATATATGTCTTTCTATGTTATAATTATTTAACTTACTCTGAATAAATTTTCTTAGCAGTTAAATTTATATAATAAATTATTTAGTTTATTTCCTTTTTCAGTAAGGTATTGACGTCATTTCTAATCCAATGTATTTCCATAAATAATATTATATATATTTTTATTCAATTTTGATATTTCAAAGGAAAATTCTTTTTCCACTATCAAATTTAATATCATGGGCCTAGAAAAATGAAAATAATCATGGAAAAGAAAAGATCAAAGCCAGTTCTGGATGCTGATCACAATGACTTCCTGAAACTTAAAGACACAGGAACAAGACCACACAGAAAGGCAGGTATGAACTATGATTATGATCGTAACCCATATATAGAAAAATAAAAGAATTTGCAAGTACAGTTTCCATTGAATGGAAGTTTATCTGGTTGTCTAATGTGCTCTTAGCATGTTGAGGTTTAAGCAAATATTTTGAAAACATGTTAATTAAGAATTCTCCCTAGAAAGCAGTACATCCAGAGTGTAGTCCATAATACAATCTTAAGGTAAAACAGTCTTAGTTCTGTCAACTCATCCAATAACCATACCTTATGGTTTCCACCTTTGCAGTCTGTTCACACAACTCTTCTTCAAATGGCAATCTCCTTAGAATTGCTGCTATTCTGTCAGCTAACATTTTCCAACAACCATCTACAATCTCCCATCAGTTCAATAGCTTTACCTAGTCTGTAATACTAGGTATTACTAGTTCCTTGATCCTACTAAATTTTCACACTCAGCTATCTTTTGTGAAAACCTCCAATTTTACAGCTATGACCGCAGCCAACCACACAAGAGACTGTTTACTAACCCACTTAGAGCCTTTCTTCCTCATCTCACTGTATTCACTAAGAAAACAACTCTTTGCCGGTTGGAGACCTAGTCCAGTGGTTAATAGGAATTGTAGATTATGAAGAGGATACAGGTTCATATCACAGCACCCACAGGGTGGTGCATAATCCTTTGTAATTCCAGTTTTATGGAATTGGATGCCCTCCAGGAGCCTCTCCAGACAGCAGGCACTCACATGCTGTATTGATAAGACTGCAAGCAAAACACTCATATGCATATTTTCACTTATATATGTGAAAATAAATGAATCTTAAAACAAAAACAAACAATAAAAACCAAGATATTTGTGGACTACTATGGGTAGTGTTACCATGCAAGAGGAGGAAAAGTGCCCCAAAAAGAGGTAGGCAAAAGAGAAAAGAACCAGGACCTTGTAACCTCTTAAAGTCCATGCCCCAATAATCTAAGTTCTTTCACCATTCTTTGCCTCCTAAAGGTTTTACCACCTTCCAATAGCATCATAAGCTGTTAGTCAAGCCCTTAAGGTTCAAACTATAATAAGAATATGAAGAGAGTAGTAATATGTTATGGCAGCAACAGAAAAGTCATATACAATTTCTGACTTGGGATATACAAGATCATCAAAATTTACTAATAATGAGAATTCTTGTGAATATTGATTTAAATTCTAATACAGAGATTCTCAACCTTCCTAATGCTATGAGCCTTTAATACAGTTCTTCATGCTGTGGTAACCTCCCCCATCATAGAATTATTTTATTGCTGCTTGATAACTATAATTTTACTATTGTTATGCATTATATATCTGAAATACAGGATATTGGATATGTGACCCCTGTGACAGGATTGGTCAACCCTCAAGGGTGCCTGGACCCACTGGTTAAAAGCCACTATTCAATACACGGGCTTCATTTCTTAGGCAGTTTCATTCTGTATCTCTGGTTGGTCTTAAACTCTTCATTCTCCAATGGTAAGGTCAAAATTATCTTTCCATGAACACTGTCAATGCCTCCACACTGTTCTGTTTCTCAGTTGCAATCCACTGACCACTTGACACAGTAACATAGACTTCTTTTTCAAAACGAACATTATTTGACCTCCTTTGTCGAAATTTATTTCTGGATGCCTCACCCCTTCCCATGCAATGTTAAGGGGTTCCTATTTCCAACATATCTCAAATGGATCAGAATAGCATCTTAAACAAGGTTGGAGACTTCAATGGATTCAGCTGAGTAGATAGATTGCTTTGCCTAAATACAAAGCTTGCCTCATCTACTCTCTAACACACTCTCTTGCTTGTGGTACCTTTTTTCTAGCAGAGGCTTTTGGCCAATTAGTTTATTCCCAAAGGACAACATCTTATCCTAAATTTGCTAGGTTCTCTTTGTTTTCTGATCTGACTCATGCTTATCACAGCTGAACAACTTCATTGTGTAGGCAGAATTCTGATTTTCTTATAAATAACTTCAGTGTATCGCTGGCACCTTTTTTTTCTTGAACCCATGTTTTATGTTGTTTATTCAGAAAGCAACATTTCAAGATTTATAGAATAGAATTTGATATGAGTAAGTTAGAATTTTGACTCATATCAGTAAATATATATTTCTATTGGTTCGTGCCCACTTATAGAACTGTATAATTCAGATAACAATAAATGAACCAAGTACTGCTTTTGCTAGCAAGCAAGTTGTGGATAAAAAGTCCTTCAGTACCTGTACATCGTCCAGTGAAGTGCCATTGATTTTATAAGCTCTTCTCTTTGTACCTAGGCCTATCTACGTGATCCAAAGCCATCATTTTCCGGACTTTCTTCTGACACAAAATGTTCTCTGAAAACAAAAATAGAAGCACTTCAAACTGCCAAAAATTATTGAGTCACTTCTATCAAGTAAAAAGTGTCTGCAAAATTATGGAAAAGTTTGCATATTATCTAATAGAGTTTCATTGAGTTAACAGTTTATTTGGGGTGAGTTTTTTAAAAAGCAAACACTATAATAAAACTATATTAAATTGGGATTATTTCTCTAAGATATTTATACCCCAGAGGAGCACAACCAAAATTCTCTAAAATCAAATTTAATGATATTGTCTTTTTTACTGATCTTTTTCTGATTCATTTTATGGTTTTTGACAACTTTCAAATGGCTACTGAAGACACTTGGTCTATTATTACTGCCACAGAAGAACCTGATCTCCCATCAGCAAGGCTGGTCTCAGTGTAAAAGAGCAGCACACATCAAAGAAATTAGTTTTTTTCAAGAGTCTGGCTACATGCCTAGATTAATCATTAAGTCATTTATCCCTCCTTTGGCTTCATTCTGTTCATTTTATCCCTCAAGTCAGCAAATAGAAAAATTTTTTCCTAGAGAAGAAACATATTATAATAAAACATATATAAAGTCTTAAGTATATCACTCTAGATCTCTTGGGACTCTTGGCTGTACTTCAGGTCACCCACACAACAGACATACCTTCTTCTATCATTCTTTCCTCACAGAACTGGGCAACTTTTCTCCACAAAAGCAGCCTCTCCATTATGGTTGTAGTTCCCACCTTCTCCTCAGCCCAGATGAGAGAGATGCTTACTTTAGAAAATCTTTAGTTAGTTTGTGTGTAGGTATTGTTGCAATAAGATAAAGCAGACCCGTTTTCTTCAAACAAACACTCCTCATTAGATAAAACAGACATGTATGATAGAGAAAAAACAAATACCATTACTCGTATTTGAAGTTGCATCCATAGGTAAGAGTGTCTAGAGTTTCATTCAGCACACATCAATGTAGCGATGCAGCTTGGCATAGCTGGAGAAACAGGGCTAAAAGGGACAGTGCAGGCCCTTAAGAGACAATAGAGTCATCCATCTGGTGGGATCTGCATTGGACAATTCTGTCAGGAGCCATAATAGGACAAGCTAATAACTAGCAGGTGATCTTCCTGAAATGATCTGCTTTGGTTTATAATATAATCTGCGACAGATTTGCTCCTACAGGCAAGGCCCAGGAGAATTCATTTTAGGAAAGATTCCTGCTATTAATATGCCTTTTCCTGTAACTATTAAACATATATAACAACCACTAGGTATTAGCCTACCCCTTTTGAGCAGACCTCTGCAGATCTACAAAGATATATTGTCTTATAGTGGTGTTATATAAACAAATAGATTACTTTTTAAGCCTTAATGATGATTTTATAAAAAAATCCCAATATTGTATCAGTGATTATTAAACTCTTTTATAGTGGGACTGTTATTAGGTCCTTTTCTGATAATCAAAACTACAATGAGAACTCTATCAGTCTCCCATGTGTCACAGTAAATTGGTCTTAGTAACCAGACTTTCTCATACTCAGCGCAAATTGTAAGGGGTTGTAAAACAACTAACCAAAGGTCATAGAAATGGAGCAACAATATGAACTAACCAGTATCCCCAGAGCTCCCAGGACTAAACCACCAACCAAAAAACACACATGGAGGGACTCATGGCTCTAGCTGCATATGT
The DNA here is from genome assembly GCF_000001635.26 of Mus musculus. Classification (NCBI taxonomy): domain Eukaryota; kingdom Metazoa; phylum Chordata; class Mammalia; order Rodentia; family Muridae; genus Mus; species Mus musculus. The sequence goes on from NC_000078.6 coordinate 66,323,718, forward strand.
AGCAGAGGATGGCCTAATTGGTCATCAGTGGAAGGAAAGGCCCTTGGTCCAGTGAAGGCTCTATGCCCCATTGTATGCCAGGGCCAGGAAGCAGGAGTGGGTGGGTAGGTGAGCACGAGCACGGGGAGTGGGGAGGGGATAAGAGGTTTCAGAGTGGAAACCAGGAAATGGGATAACATTTGAAATGTAAACAAATAAAATACCTAATAAAAAGGGGGGGAACTAATGATTTATTATAGGTACTAGGGCAGAAGATAAAATATTGACTGAGTTTATCAATACAAAACTTCACTAATAACTTAGTTATGGTTTCTTACTTTCAATGAACCTGTGGATCTGTGACAGGTGATGGATGTTTAGGAGAGATAATTATTCCTAATGAATATGCATGTAAACACTCTCTGTTGTAAATTTCTATTCCAATTTATGATTTGATTTTTAGTGTGAACTTGTGATGAACTTTGTAACATGTGATCATGTATTCTGAAAGATGTATAAGTACTGAGGACAAAAAGAAAGAGAGAAAAATTTTTTAAAGTCTTTCCCCCTTGGAGAATTTTCCCCTTTCCCCATTTAGGATCTTTCCACTTTTCCCCATAGATAGCTTCCATAGAAAACTTTTTACAACTTAGCAGTAAATGCTATAATCACTTTTTAAAGTGTCCTTTTTCTTCCTGGGACTTCTCACTAGCAGGCAGAAAGTTAGAGCTGTGCAATTCCTGCTGAGATAAAACAAAGGCCACATTACTTGTTAGGCTATGGGTATCAATCGACTAAGCCAGCAGACATTTACCCTCAGGAAAAGCAAGTTTTTAGGACAATTTAATCATCAGCATTTCAGTATAGTTAGAAAGCTAGAACGTCCAGAGACCTTCTGACTTTAAAACAATACCAGAGTCCTACTCTGTGCCCCCGCCATTACCCTCTCCAGACCAGGAGGCTCCTGCCACAATTCCAATAGCTGTGGCAAGATGGGAAGTCTTTATCATGGCCATAACTTGGTTTACATTGGTTACCGTTCTTCCTTTTGTCATAAGTAACCAGTGCTCCTTCCAGATAGCAATGTGGAACATGAGAATATGGAAAGCATATTTGGAGTTTGTATAGATGTTTATGGATTGTCCATGTGCTAGTTGAAAGGCATGGGTAAGAGAGCTATTCAACCTGTTAACTGGTGGTATGGGTGTGGGGGTGGGGGGCATTTAGTGTTATTTTGTGGGGAGTGGGCACTGAGAAAAATTCACCTGGACCTCAACATGTTGTGCTTTTTCTATGCAAATGATTCTAAACTAGGTGTGATGTCTTAGCAGTAGTTGTGGGATTTGAGAGACTGAGACAAAAGGATTAAAAAGGAGGGTAAGATCTAGGAAGATAGCTCAGACCCTCTCTAAACAAAAAAGAACCCCTTGCCTATAGGAAATTGTAGAGGAAACTATGAGGCGGCAAATTTCAGACATATTAATGTGACTCAAATGGAGCAAAAAATCAGATGACATCATCAATGTATAATTAATCTCAACTTTTAAAATTCTTGCTTCATTATTTAGCTGCTATTTTCTCTTTTGGCCTTTTCTCACTGTTTTACAGTCTACCACAGATCTACCCCACTCTTATAGTCAACTTGCCGTTATGCTGTGAAGAATTTTACTTTTAAATCTTTCTTAAACCGGTCTTGCCCTTTTTCTTTAACAGTAAGATACTATGCAGGCTAACCAAGGGAAAGCACATGTAGTGAAAAAACCCTTGAGCCAAAGATTCATTACAGGGATCCAATTGCTTCAAACCAGAAAAAAGGCTCTGGAATCTCCTCCTCCTAAAGTGCATTCATGTCAGATTATCCACCATGTTAAGGGACAGGCAGAGGCACAACCCCGCACCACCACACTGCTAATCCTACAGTGTGAGAATAAGGCCACTACCAAAATTTTTGAGCCAATTTTGAATCAAGCTTTATTAAATTCTGTTCAGTAGAGTGGACACTGGCCATGTTCATACCCAGGATTCCTAAAATATGGCCACGGATTACATTAGGCATAATGTAATTTGCTCAAAAAGGCAAAGCCCATAAGACTAGACACTTCCCATCTTTGTCCAATCAGGGGCAAGCATCCACCCTGATGTACTTCCTGACTATGTGTGATCAAGCACGCCCTGTGCAGTTGGAGCAAACAAGATTGTTTACAGGAGCGAAACTACATGGCTTGTTATCTTACATGAATAACAGCCCTGGATGTTCCAGGAAGTTATCCTATCTTGGGCAACTGGGGCTTACAAGTTAGAGGCATTTTTTTTTTTTAAAGTTTATAGATCGCTTAAGCACAGTAATTTAAACTTAAAGCATAACTTTAATCATTACAACATGCAAGCAACCTGAGTTCTTTTAAGAGACCTTCACTTAGGTAAAGCAGAACCCTAAATTTCACCACCGAAAGGAGTTGAAGGACAAGCCAATATGAAAGCAAGGTTGGAATTTATTTAAGAAAATGTTTGTTTTTGTTTTTGTATTTTTAATACATAGATTTGAACAAGGGTAAGCAAAAATAAAACAGTGTTCAAAAAGAGGGAGATGGAACTCTCAAACAGAATCTCATTTCTTTGTCTTTACAATGGCCATCTATAGGACTTGGGTGAATTACTCTCCAAGAGAGGCTGCGAAGTTGAAATGAGATCATAGGATGAGAAAATTATAATTGATAAGGCAGACTTCTTGATCTCAGGGTTGTAAGAAGATGGAATATCTTCACTCCAAACAAAAGTTTTATTATTGAGATTCCAGGAATGCCTGTGGAAGGAGAATGTCCACACTTTAGATCTCATTCACTTCAACCTTATACTTAGTTGATGTTTTTGTTGCTATTTTAAATCTTAAACATTTCCTCTTTTTAGGCAACCTTTACAGTAGAAGATTCTCAGCAGGATGCAGGCTCCAGATTGAGGGATCTCTTTTTTTTTTTTTCCTTCCCATATCACCATAATTTTACTATTTTTAGCTTGTCTGAAGATGGAATGCTAAATTTCAGTAAAGTAATATATGTTTTCTCCAAGGAGAGCTTGCATAGCTGTTGAGCTTGTGAACTTTATTGGGTACTGTTGAAAAGATCTGACTGCATTCTTTTACAACATTCTCTCCCTATATGCCTTTAGACTGGGAGAAGTCATTGTTTTAAAAGATCCTGACAGAGAGTAAAAACTTATAAAGCCCCTAGACCTGTGTCCAAAATAGCCCCATTGATCCAGGATGCCAGGTGTTTGCGGTTTTTGCCTTTCTATAGCCCAATGCCAGGTGTTTCTGGTTTTTGTGTCTTTGTAAACTCCTTACCCCTTGAGCTCGTAGTTGACTCCTCTACCCCTGTGTGGGATTTGAGTTGTCCCCAGTGCACTGGTCTTTCCCGAATAAACCTCTTGCAGTTTGCATCAAGACTGTTTCTCGTGAGTGATTTGGGGTGTCGCCTCTCCTGAGTCAGAACGTGGGGGAGTCCTCACTCTGTGGGTCTTTCAGTTTTTTCTTTCCTGGAAAAGTGCTTATTCTACCTGCTGGAACAGAGCAGGAGATGAATAACCATTTATTGGATGAATGAGCAGCCAAACTAACTCTCTAAGCCTGAGTCCTTATGCATGTACCCAACTGAAAGGGAGCAACACAGGGGTTTCCTGTATGTCAACATTTACTGTATTTTTCAGAGATAAAACAATTAAATAAAAGTCTGTACCTTGGTAATGACCTTCAAAATTCAAATGTATCAGGGGAAATATGGAAAATTGATCTCATAATTGAAGTCAAGATATGGAATTGGCATGGAATATAGTCTCACTGTGTTTTAAAAATGAATACCATTTCACCCAAGAAATGGCATTAGCAGTAGTTATCTGTAGACTGTGGGGTGGTGGGCTGTGCACTGACAACCTAGTCCCTAGTCTAGCAAAGGTCTGGAACCCTGGTAACTTGATGGTTGGTGACTTCCATCTGCATGGGACAGCAGGTGTTTGGCCACGCCTCCTGGGTCCCTTGCTCCTGTCAGGTAGCTCAACTTCTCACAGCCCCCCTGCAGAGAGGTATGTGGTCATCAGTCACAGTAGGAGCATCACCAAGCCTTCCCACATGCAAATAAGGTTTCCCAAAGTTCTCAGACCAAACCAATGAGAAGTACCTGTTGTCAGACCCGTACCCACCCCAAAACTGTATATAAGAATCCTATCTGGAAGGATTAGAGGTGTGAGAACTACTCCGTTGTCGGAGACTTTTGTCCTAAGAGCTGTAACACTTGGGAAGAGATCTGCTCTCCAGAAGTGCTGCCTGAGGCCTCACTGGCTGTTCCTCTTTGGCTTCTCCTCAGCCCAGCCAGACCTGACTCAGTGCAGGGCAGCACAGAATTACCCCAGGGCAGAGACTGAGGTGGAGCTGACAGGCATAGTGGAAGTGGGGAAGCAACTTCCCCTCCCTGCCCACATTCGCTTCCCTTCGCCAGCATCAGGCCTGGCCAGAGATTTTCTGTACTGAAGCCCACAGTAGACAATCTGCAGAACACTGTACCAATCCAGAGTCCATCATGGATGGGTAGAGTTCATGAGGCCTCAGTTTTCCCTGAGGAGCTATAGGCTATCAGTGTGTTGTGGGAAGAGGAATCCTGTTCTTCAGTGGAATAGCCACTGGTTAATTAACCTTACTCAAGTAAAAACACATAAAGATCCTATTAGATTCAACGGGACTTATGCATATAAGACATAAAATAGGGGTTGGGCCTGTTGGAAAGAAGGTATTTGGAAGGAAAGGGGATAAGAGAGGATGATAGACAGGCGAAAAGATCACAGTATATTGTATACATATATGCATGAAATTGTGAAATAAATGAGACTAAATAATTATACATTATATTTATAATAAGGTTGAAATGATATGTATGATATATATAACATATATGTGTATATTTTCTTTTGAATTAAAGCTATACGTAGGTTTGTTGTTATTTGTTGGTAACAAAATAAAGGGGGACCCGGGGGACCCTGGGGAAAAGTGGGGAAGAAAAATATGCCACGTCCGGCCAGAGTTCCTGTGCTCTGGGCAGGCAGACGCAGGGAGTCTGCCAGGCACTTTCCACAAGGCCCTGGGTGGAGATCCAAGCCTCTGACCCATACGGCGGAGGGGGCTGGGAGGGGGAGTCGGGGGTTCGGGGGGGGGTGGAGAAGGGGCAGCCCCCGACTGGGGACCCTGAGGCCACACCCTGTAACCCCGGGGTTATAGGAGAGAGGGAATAGGAGAAGAAATTCCCAACACCTATGAGAGTGGCACAGCAGATCTTGATGGAGCAGAGACTCTTTATAGTTTAAGAGCTTTATTATAGAAATGCAGGGGAAAAGAGAGAAGGTAGAAAGGAGAGAGAGAGAGGGAGAGAGAGATGGCTAGAGAGAAAGAGAGAGAGAGAGAGGGGAGAGGAAAGAAGACAAAGAGAAAGGGAAGAGGAGAGAGAAGTGAGAGAAATGAGAGGTAAAGGAACAAAGGAGTAAGAGAGCAAGGTGGGGGCCTAACAGCCCCTTTTATTGTCTTCACTGTTGCTAGGTAACTGGGGAGGAGTTAGCCTGAAGGTCAGAAGCTTGGGTCATTGCTTATGTGACTACTGACCTTGCTTCTCTTGTGGGGGCTGTGGGAGGTGGTACCTTAGGCAGGGGCCAGAGTTCCAGGAGCATGAGGGAACACCTACCGTGTCATGTAGGTGAATTATGACTATCTGGGTTCAGACCTCAGCTTGACTGGAGACCAGCCTGTAATTCCCCACAGTTATTAACAACTAAATTTTATTAGCCTCACAGTTTGTGTTATTAGAAATATTCTTGCACAATATCAGTGGATATATATATATATATATATATATATATATATATACACACACACACACATATGTATAATACACACATATATATGTGTGTGTGTGTATGTGTGTGTGTGTGTGTATGTGTGTGTGTTTTACATATGTTTTATGTAGCCACGTTATTTCAGTCACTTTATGTTTGGGTCTTGTTCCAGAAACGAATTGCATGTGAAAGCAAGATGGTGCAACTTGTTTGATAGTTCTCATGTATGCAGGAATTCTCAGTGCTGTAGGGAATCCACAGTATTTCAGTGGATTTCTACTTTTGGATGTTTTCTGAGTACACATGGCTCTGTTCAACAGAAGTCAGAGTTCACAGTTGAACAATATGTGAACAATGATGAATGAACAAACAATTGTGCTATATATGATGCTTTCTTTAAATCACATCTTTTTACATGAGCTAAAAGAGAAATGAAGTGGTCCTTTTTGTTTGCTAACCTGTTCCTTTGGTAGTGACCTCAGAATAGAATGACATTTAAATAATCATTGCTATATTTAAAATACATAATATATATTCGCTCTCACCCACTGTATAATCATCTCCCCAATCATTATAATTTTTAAGCTCCAGGCAAAGTTGTATGTGTCATCATTTTGCTCCCAAGTGCTTTGTTGTTTACTCATTTTAACTTAAGGCAGGTTCCTTACCTTAAAACAGTTGCAGTATAATTATTTTAAAGGCACTAATCAAAAACAATGATTGAGGTTTCTTTTTAAAAAATTTTAATGGTTATTATATTTACTTACATTTTAAATATTATTCTCCTTCCAGGTTTCCCCTCACAAACCCCCTATGCCACCCACGCCCCCTGCTTCTATGAGGGTGCTTCCCCACCCACCCGCCAACTCTCATCTCTCTGCCTTAGCTTTCCCCTACAATGGGCATCAAGCCTTCACAAGACCAAGGGCCTCCCCTCCCATTGATGCTAGATAAGGTCATCCTCTGCTACATATGCAGATGGAGCCATGGATCCCTCCATGCATTCTTTGGTTGGTGGTTTACTTCCTAGGAGCTCTGGGGGATATGGTTGGTTGATGTTGTTGGTCTTCCTGTGGGGTTGCAAACACCATCAGCTATTTCAGTCCTTCCCCTAACTCTTCCATTGGAGTCCCCATGCTCAGTCCAATAGTTGGCTGCAAGCACCTGCATCTGTGTTTGTCAGGCTCTGACAGAGCCTCTCAGGAGATCGCTATATCAGGCTCCTATCAGCAAGCACTTTTTGATATCAGCAATAGTGACTGGGTTTGGTGGCTGCATATGGGATGGACCCCCACGTGGGGTAGTCTCTGGATGGCCTTTCCTTCAATCTCTGTTCAACTCTTTGTCCCTGTATTTCCTTTAGATAGGAGCAATTTTAGGTTAAAATTTTTGAGAAGGGTGGGTGGTCCCTTCCCTCAACCAGGGCCTAACCTCTGGATATGGTCTCTATAGGTTCTCTTTCCCCTTTGTTGGGTATTTCAGTTGGGTATTTCCCCCATCTTCTCCCACACCTGATCCTGGCTCCCTTTTTTCCCCTCTCCTCTTCCTCTCTTCCTCCCAAATCCCTCCTACCCTTTACCTCCCATGATTACTCTTTTCAATTGGGGCTTATTTTAACATTCTCTCTGTCATCTCCCCAGCAGAGGAACTATTTAATGAAATTCCAATTAAGTAATATTTTGAATTTAATTTTTTATAAAATGTTAAGATATTCATGTACCTCAAAAAGAAAACCAATAAGCAACAAAAGACACAAAATTACTTTTAAAAAATGAACAAGGAACACATATTTATCATGAAAGTTTTTCTGAGAAAGAATGGTCTATATTATAAATTGTACTGTCCACAAGACATTTAATCTAAAATGATTAATAAAACTCTAAAATAGGATGTCAGCCTTAAAAATTTCAAACGCACACAAATGAAGTCTTTACAGTACAAAATTAAACCATAGAAAATATACATATTTTAGCAAACATAGTTTTAGTAGAATGTATATTTAGCAAGAAAGTATTGAACTATTGTCTGTGTATAGAAAATCCTAAAGTAGAATATATTTTTTGCACAAAACTTTAGTGAAGAGGTTGTGGGGAGTGGAATTTGTTCATGTATTAATAATCACTAGTACAGGATTATTTTTTATAGTAGAGAACAAAAGGAAAATATGAAGATCTAATGATCTTAGATTTTTTACTTGGAACAATTATGAATAATTACTGATTTTTTCTGAATTATAATATAAAGCAACAAAATTCCAGGCACTGGAAATCACATAACAGATCCACCCCAGGTTAAAGAAGTCTGTCCTTGTAACAACACATTAGTAAAGCTGAAGTGATGCTTTTGAAATATTTTGAGATTATAGAGATTTGAGGTGAAATCCCTCATACTTGACCTTTTGTGCCTATTAAGATTACAATTAGTTTGAAGAGGTAGAGTCACACTGAGAGAATTCTGATGCATTGTCTTGATTTGGTCAATCATTCAGTAATTTAAGCCAAAAAGAAACAAAATATACCCCAAGATTTTACACACAAATCTCTCTAAAGTAGAGTTGTCCTTACTCTGAGATCATAAGGCAAACAATGAACGTGAAAGACATCTGTTATATCTGTTTTTATAGAGAGTGTTTCTAAGAAAATGGGTAGCTGATCATATTATAAGAACTGTATTTCTACTTTTACTATTAACAAAAGTATCCTATAGTTAAGATGTGAATTGTTTAAATACAAAGCCCTCTGAATAAAATAGAGTGAATGTATTTTGTGACTGCTAAGAAGATATTATTAGTGGGTAGCAATGCTAGATTATAGAGGAATTTTAATGAAGCAAAATGGCTGCTCTGACAAGGGATTAAATCTCAACACCTAGACCTGTGTGATCCAGCCACAAGGCAGACATGCGACACATCTTTAATCCCTGGCGACACATCTTTAATCCTCCGGCTGGAATACAGACATGCCCTTAGTACTAACCTTTTAATCCCAAATAATGATGGTAAGGTTGGTTTGTAGAAGGAAACAGTCATGTTTAGTGACAGCAAAGGGACAAATCAGAGAAAGATCTGACAGGATGAGTCAGAGATAGGATATGCCTAACTCTCACAAGAACAGCTCAGAAGAAAAGCAGTTTAAGAGCAGGACAGGGAAAGAGAGAGTTTAGTTTGTCAGTGAGTTCAGAGTCAGCTGAGATTCAGTGCATTGCAGTCGAGTCCAGTTAATTGGTGAATTGGTGCAGTTCAGGGCAGGTCAGCAGAGGCAGTTGAAGCCAAAGAGTAAAATGAAGTCAGAAGACCAGAACAAATTATAGAACTAGTTTGAGGCCAAGCAGAGCAATTCAGTGAGAAGCTGAGAGAAACTAGATTGAATCAGTCAGCTTGAAGAGGTTTTTGAGCCAGGACAGTTGAGTTGAACCAGCAAACCAGAGAAAGGTGTGAGTTTATTCAGCAAAAAGTGTCTAAGACAACAATTCCATCTGCAAATAAAATTTACTTTTACACTAGATTCTTGAAAGGGTTTCAGAATTACATAAAGGAAAAACAAACAGTTTAATTGTGTTCTGTGTTAAGACTTTTTATTTTTATTGTAGAGGCATTTTTACTACTCAGAAGACACAGAGAGACATGCATGGTATTTTTAGGGGTGTGTCAGGTGTTGAATCTTGAGGACTAGAATTAATTAAACCGTAGATGCACTGGTGATGATAATGGAATGAAATATCAGGAAGTGGTAGAAGCTGTAAAAGGTGGGGCCTGACTGGAGGAAGTAGATCACTAGACAGTTGCCTTTGCCAGGGTAACCTGCCCCTTAAGCCTTCCTTTCTCATTGCAATGAGATGAGCAGTTTTGCTTACTGTGTCCTTCCACCGTTGTTTTCTGCATCACGTTGAGCCCAAAAGTAGTGTCATCACCCATCAGCCATGTACTGAAGCTAGGAGCCAAATAATAATTCTAAGTTTATTCATTCGGGGATTTCATCAGTGACTAAAACAACCAGAAAAATATTTTAGAATGCATTAAACTGCTAACAAAGACCAATTTTGTGAAAAGAAGCTTGGACTCTGGTTTTACTTCATTGTGCAGAAGAGAACCTGGAAGAAGGGTTATTAAACAATTGTGATGTAAACAGTTAAGAAGCAGGCAATCCCAGTCCTCATTCTGTCTTCCTCATTATGAAAGAGAGACAACTCTACAGATAAAAAGCAAATAAATACTGAGCCAGGAACCTGTTTCCCATTAGTAATAAAGTGTTACCAAGAAAAACCCTAGCAAGGCTCATTTATAGCTTGCTTTGAAAGCACCAATTTTAGAGGTGGCATAGCTGAGGACTGCATTATTACCTTTCCAGAATTAGATAATTCTGAAACGAATGTTATGGTTAATGGAGTTATTCTGGAAGGAGTCAAAGTACACTTTCCCTAAAACAACAACAACAGCAACAACAAAGAACACCAAATCCCAAAACCTTTTCACTTGAGCCAGTAGATGTTTAATGCACGAATAAAATAATAAGAAAAAAAAAAACATTGTGACTCTGTCTTTGTAATGTCTCCTGTACGGAAATGTGTTGATCATTTAAAATTATTTTATCAAGACTATAACAAAGTTAATTTGAACCTTTATGTCCAAGACTGTAATACAAGGTAATTTGGCCCAATGTCTGTTGGACCCACTGTGTTTTCATGGCAACTCAGTCTGGTCATTAAGGACCAGACCAAGGGCATTACAAGGTTATGGCATTTGTACATGATTGTGATACTAGCTGCAAGAAAAACTTTGTCATTCTTGAGTTAAATTAGCTGTTTTTAAACCAAGTTGACTGCTTATTAACTTGCATACTTGGAGGTCAGAATGTTTATACACAAGGGAAAAAATCTTTCAAAGCTATACCAATGACTATTGAAAAATTATCAAACTGTAGTCTTCTAGAAAAATCAATAACAACTTGTCCTCTGTTGAATGGGTGGCTTGATCACCTCTTTGATCAGCACTGACTCTCCTCATTTTGTCAGATAAAATCTCAATGAAGAATCCTTGCCTATTTTTTCATAATATATGGATTTTTTCCTCTATTTTTTGTATTCCAGAAGACCCTATAATCTGCTATTAAATGAATTGATTTTCCTTTTGAATGGGCCCATCCATAGTTTCGAGATGACTTTTACATTTCTAAGTATTCTTTCATCACACTATCTAGTTAAAGCAGGCACTGACTATGCATTAATTTAAAGGAAGAGGAAATACTTGGAAGAAACTTTTCAATAGTCCTAGTTTCATATCTCATCAGTCAAAATTGTATGATACACCAATCTAAATAATGGAGGTTTGACAATTGAGAATATCTAAGGAAGAATTTCTTACCGAAGCCAACAATACTGGGAGAGAGGAGAAATTCCAGGATACAGGTATATTTGCAGCAGCTCCAACTGATAGCACTCCACTACTGAACTATGCCACAGTCCTGGAAATGGTAATAAAGTGTCTGTTACAATTTAAAAACAAATCCTGGAAGTACAAGGATCTCCTGGTACTTTGAAAGCTGCCATTTGTGTGAACCACGTCTGGTGATACTTTGAAAGTGTCTGTCTGTGTACCTAGACATTCTGGTCCTCTACAAAACAGCACAATAAATGAAAGTTGAATTTTACAAATTATGAAAAAAATTTTATTTAAACACAGCATGCAAAATAGACAATAAGGTAATCAATGCAGAGAACAACTGAGGAGATATCTGCAATGAACCAGAAGGACCTGCAAGAGGGCAGGCAGGAGTGAATAATTATAAGAATAAGAGTGATACATTTCATCTGTCAATCATAATAATCCTGTTACCCATGTGGCCTGTACTCACATAAGAACAGCTTATACCGGGGGACTACACTGTGGGGCTTTCTAAGCAAACCAAGGATTTTGAAGTTTTTTTAAATTACTTTTTTCTTTGATGGCTATTATTATCGTACTAAATATAATTCGGGGATGACTGGTATAATTCCACAAGTCTTGAACCTACTTCTATTTTTTTTCTCATGTTTCTAAAGATATATCCTTTGTTTCTCTTGCAGTGGTCATTGTTGTAAGCCTTAATAGTTTCAATGAAAAATCCATTTTTCTGTTTTACTTGATTAAACCATTAAATTAGCTGTAATTCTGTTTAATGTGTTATGATAAAATTATGTTCTCCCAGATGTAATAATCTCCAACAGAACAGGAAATAAATTTTATCCTTTATCTCATTCTCTACATATATTTTAATAGATACTAAGTATTTTTTTTAATTAAAGTGAGCTATAAAACCTGCCATTTTCTGTTAACTGTCACTCTGACATCCCAACGGCAATGTTAAACCCATTGAGCTTCATTGCAGTGAGGGCAAACAGCACATAGTCTAATACCTTTCTAGTACACACCTAGCAAATCCTCTTAAATGTCTGGAAAAATAGCAATGATGTGTTCTCAGATATTCTTTATTGACCAAGTGACTAGTCTTTGGTAGTGTTATCAATTGCTGCCTTGATTTCAGTGAACTCAGAACCTATCTGTGAGCCTGCCTTCAAGCTTTTACTTAAACACGTGATATTTAAATGCCTTCATAAAAGGCTTTCTAGGCCATTCTGATTGCTTGGTAAGCTGAAAGAAGTAAGCTGAAAGAAGCAAGCTGGTCCCTGCATACAGAAGGTGAGTCATTTCATTGATGATTCTGTATGAGTGGGTGTGACTTCTCTTGGTTATCAGGATATGTCATACTATCCTATCCCTCTTCTATCACTTCTGTGGGTATGTGTCCAAATGCTTAAACTTCAATTGCTTTTGTATCTGTTATTATAAAATGCCATCAGACCCAACCTGATTAAACCAATTTATTCCAAAGGGAAAACAAAATCACTTTTAAATAGTTTTGGGAATGTTTCTTTATTGTCCTTGAGAGGGATTTGGTATATGGAACAGTTTAGTGTCAATCATGAAACATAACAAGTTCCTCTGCCTTTCAAAATCCACATTCTTTTCCTGTCTCATACTAATGATTGTTAACAATGCTGACAAGTTCTAAAAATGAATGAAAAGGATAGTAATTCACTTGGATCCTCCATACTTTGTACTGAAACTGGGTTTCTTCCCCAAGTTTCTCTTGCCTGGAAAATTTCACTCTAGGACATTTTTAATATGTCAACTTTTAAAACTATTTATTTATTTTACATATTCACTTCACATCCTTCTTACTGCCCTCTTTCCAGTCACTCCCTCCCACAATCCTCCCCCATTTCTCCCTCCCCTTCTCCTCTGAGTAGGTGGGGCCCCCTGGCTATACCTGACCCTGGCACATCAAGTGTCTTTGAGTTTACAGACATATTCTCCCACCGAGACCAGAAAAAGTAGTCCAGCTAGAAGAACATATCCCACAGACAGGAAACAGCTTTTGGGGATAGCTGCCATTCCAGTTGTTCAGGACCCACATGAAAACCAAACTGTATATCTGCTACATATGTACAAGAAGACCTAGGTTTAACCCATGTATGTCCTTTGGTTGGTGGTTCAGACTCTGATAACCCCAAGGGTCAAGGATAGTTTACTCTATTAGTCTTCCTGTGGAGTTTCTATCCCCTTCAGATCCCATAATCCTTCCTCTTATTCTTCCATGAGCCTCCCAAAGTTCCATCTACTCTTTGGCTGTGGGAGTCTGCATCCATCTGAGTCAGTACCTGGATGGAGCCTCTCAGAGGACAGCCATGCTAGATTCCCATCTGCAAGGATTGCAGAGTATCATTAATAATGTCAGGGATTAGTGCTTGCCCATGGAATTGGTCTCAAGTTGAACCAGCTATTGGCTGGCCATTCTTTCAGTGTCTGATCCATCCCCTACCCCTGCATTTCTTGTAGACAGGATACATTTTGGGGTTGAAATGAGCTGGTTTCCCTATTCATCCACTGGGGTTCCTGCCTGGCTACGGGAGGTGGCCTCTTCAGGTTCCAAAGCTGTGAGACACAATTGATTCTTGGTATCTTCCTTATTCAAGGTCTCTGTCTTGTCCTGGGGATACGTCCTACCTCTCTACCTGCATCAGTTACAGAATTCTATTCATTCTCATGGCCATCTGGCCACCTATCCTGTTCCTCTCCATACCTGATCCCGACCCCAAAATTCCCCTCCTTATCCAAACTCCCACTATATGCTCCCTTCCTCACCTGCTTCTTATGACTATCTTATTCCCTCCTCTAAGTGAGATTCAAACATGCTCCCTTGAGCTTTCTTTCTTGTTTAGCTTATTTGGGTCTCTGGAATATAGCATGGGTATCCTGTATTTTATAGCTAATATCCACTTATAAGTGAGTACATACCATGAATGTCTTTTTGGGACTGGGTTTCCTCACTCAGGATAATATTCTGTAGTTCCATCAATTTGCCTACAAAATTCATGATGTCTTTGACTTAATAGCTAACTATTATTCCATTGTGTAGATATGCCACATTTTCTTTATCCATTCTTCAATTGAGGGACATCTAGGTTGTTTCCACTTTCTTGCTATAACGAATAAAGCTGCTATGAACAGAAGTGAGCATGTGTCTTTGTAAGATGGTGGAACATCTTTTAAGTATATGTCCAGGTGTAGTATAGCAGTCTTGAGGTAGAACTATTTCTAGTTTTCTGAGAAACTTCTCACAAAAGTGGTTGTACAAGTACACATTCTAGTATCTTCAACAAATGGTGTTGGCCTAACTGATTGTCTACAGGTAGAAGAATGCAAATAGATTCATATTTATCACCCTGCACGAAACTCAAGTACAAGTGGATCAAGAACTTCAACGTAAAACTGGATGCACTAAATCTCATAGATGAGAAGATAGGAAGTACCCTTGAATGCATTGCTACAGGAGACAACTTCCTGTACAGAACACCAATGGCTCAGGTTCCAATATTGACAGTTGATAAATGGGACCTCATGACACTGTAAGCCTTTTGTAAGGCAAAGGTCACTGTCAGTAGGACAAAACAGCAGCCTACAGATTGGGAAAGGCTCTTCACCAACCCCACATGTGACAGAGGGCTAATATCCAAATTTTGTAAAGAACTCAAGAAGTTAAAACTATTTTTAATTCAACAAATACATAGTATTGTGTCCAGCATGAGAATGGAGTGTAACCAGGATGCCTAGATCACCTTTCAGGATTTCCTTCACACCATGGACAACACCCTTGACTGTGAAGCAAAATAAATCTTTTTATCCTTTAAGTTGCTTTTTTCAGAGTATTTTATCACAGCAACAGGAAAGGTAACTAGGACAGTGAGAATATTTAATTCCATGTAGATTAATTAGCTCAAGGTGTCAAAAGGGGTATTAAAAATGATTTGGGTCAATGGGATTTGCCTCATTATCATGATAGGAAAAAGATTGTTCAAAAGCAAAGTATATAATAGTTTTGTGAAAAAATACAAGAAAGCTGGAACATCATATATAAGGTAATAATGGTTTATCTTTTGATGTGCTTAGAAGTTTGGGTTTAAACTGATATAATGAAACATTAACTGATGAAGGTTTTGTATAGAAGAATGATAGTCATATGATGCTTTGTGTTTTGAGACTTATCCATTGCTGAATGCATGGTGGTACAAAGGAAAGAATTATGTGAAAATGTATGCTGAGAAATCCAGAGGTTGAAAACCAGTTCTGTTGAGCTTTTTATTCACACTACCCCCCCACCCCCACCCCCCTCTGCAAATAGTGTCTCTTCTTTCTTTTATTTGTTAGGAGCACAGCATGAAGATTCTTGTGCCCACAGATCTCCAAAGAAACCAGGAATGTTAAGCATGCAGGATTGTCTTTTCAATAGGAAAGATGAAAAGCCCTTTCTTCCATCCCAAGAGCTGAGCTGGGGGTTGGAAGTGATTAATAGCTTGTTAGTATGTGTTATCTGTTAGGACAGGATAAATCAAGCTCCTACAAACAAGACTGGAGATACTAATAGGCTAAATGACCCTATCATTATCTGTATAATCAGAGGTTTCCCCAAGCTCCTACAGGAAGAACCAATAGCTAATAGCCCAAATGACCTCTACACTACCTCTATCTGTATAACTTAGACCAGGCTTGACCCTGTTTTTGGCCCTTAAACTAGTACAGGTAGCCTATCTCTAGAACCTATTTTCTTGAAAGAAACAGCAAGAACCCTGAGTTGAATTTTGATGTAATTACATTTCCTTATGCACTGGGGATTGTTAAATACCAGAAAACTTTCCAAGTTGCACTGTTTTAAATATGCTGGCAATGAACTGCCTGGCATAAGACTGCCTGAAGACCACCTCCAGGGTCCCCCTAAACCTGTAGACATATAACTCATCAATTCACGTGTCAGAAATGATACTCAATGAATAAAATACATTAAGCACCTGAAGAAAATAATGGTAGCTGTTTTGGAATGAAGTATGAAGCTTAAATTCTTCTTACAAGTAAATTTGGCTCACCACAGGAATAAAAAGAAAGAAAGAGAGTGATAACACTAAAGAAAATAAAAAGGTCCTAGGATAAATGAGGGTTAAATGTGTTTTAGTTCTTGCATGTGATTTGAACAAAGTGTTATAAGAGGGCTGTCACTTATGGAATAGTAGGCATCACAAATATTCATAAGCAGGGAGTAAAATTAGTCCAGGTTTCAGAAAAATGAGAAGAGAAAGCAAAATTTAGCAATGTGGACAGTGAAACATTCTGCTCTTGGCCTGGTTAATACTGTAAACTTTGCTCGTAGTTCACGATCATGCTGTATGCACCTTAAGCATTCTCCTTCCTGTATGTATCTACTTCTATTTCAGATAGCTTACTTCCCAGGTTTAAAGACCATGATATTCCCTTTGCACCTCAGAACCTTAACTTGTGAAATAAAGCCAGTGTGTAAGTTAGACACCTTCAAGGAAACAAAACCAGTGGTATATACCTAAGAGTCTGTTTATTGTGAAAACTGGCTAAAGTAATTATCCAGGGAAAGAAGTCATAGGATATGTTGACTATAAACTAGAGAAACAGGGAGGCAAATAGAATTTAGCCTGAATCTGTAGGCCCAAGAACCAGACATGCTGATTACATAGTTCTATTACTGAAGCTGAAGGGCTAGGAACTTAGGGATGGGGGGCTGCTGATGGGGTCCTGGGCCCTGAATGCCCAAGGATTTTGACTCTAATAATGGTAAAAACATGGATATTCTTTCTCTATAAAAGGGAATGAATTGTCTTTCTCCAACTTTTTGGTCACTGTGCTACTGAAAACATCTGCAACGTTTATTATTATTATTATTATTATTATTATTATTATTGTGTTGTTATTTGTTATTTTGAAGCATGATGTGGTTAAGATGCCCAGTCTCACTGAGAATACCTTCAACAACCCCAATAGGTTTTGATCCTGTACTCCTCTTGCTTCAGAGCTCCATGTAGCTAGTATAAACAATGAGTCACTATGTCCAGCTACATACATATTCTTCTGATTCAGGTGTTAATATCTTCTGAAAAGACCATAACAGACATACCCAGAAATATTGTTTTATCAGCTATCTTGATATGCCTTAACGCATCAAGCTGATATATAAGTTAATGATCTGTGTCAAGCTTGCCCTTTGCTTTGTAGCATTAACCTTTTGGATTTACCTCAGTTGTAAGCATTCTGGTCAATCTGCAAAACACCCAATTTTAACACGGGTTGTGGCTTTCTCAAAACTGAAAGTTTCTGATAGTATTTTGTCAAAAGTAATTTGACATCAGCAAGGTTACAAATAGTAGTGGGCTGTTTAATGGGGACTGTATTGCACTGTCTCACTCTCTCTCACACAGACACACACATATACACACATGTGCACACACATTCTAAAGGAATATGAGTCATGCATGGATATGAAATTTTGCAAATCACATTTGTGTTTTCTGTTTTCCTTTGTACTTTCTCATGAAACGATTACATCCTAGTAGACAGAGAAAAAACATTACTCCTGTACCAAATCAACAATTTAGCTTTATTTTATACACTTTCCTAGCTGGAATGATTTTTTTCTCACTGGATGCCTACATCAAAACATTGTTATAACCAATAATACCAGGAATTTACTAAGTATACTTGTTGTCTTAGTCAAGGTTTCTATTCCTGCACAAACATCATGACCAAGAAGCAGTTGGGAAGGAAAGGGGTTATTCGGCTTAGACTTCCATGTGCTGTTCATCACCAAGGAAGTCAGGACTGGAACTCAAGCAGGTCAAGAAGCAGGAACTGATGCAGAGGCCATGGAGGGATGTTCCTTACTGGCTTGCTTGCTATGCTTGTTCAAACTTCATAAGACTTAACCAGAGAACAAAGTGTGTGCTGAGCTTTTTTGAAACTTCCTTTGTCAGTGCAATTAATCTGAGTCTCTTCACCTTAGTCTCAGGCAGACTTTTCAGACAAAGGCAAAAAGTAGCCACATTCTTCACCAAAATACCACAAAAACAGTCTTTATGCCACATTCTGAAATTCTTCCCCTTTGAAATCTCTTGGGCCAGGTCAACACAGTTCAAATTACTCCCAGCAACAAAGTCTTCCATATTCCTACTAGGATGTCCCATTAAGCCCCATTTAAAGCATTCCACTGTGTTCCAAATCCAAAGTTCCAAAATCCACATTCTTTCAAATAAAAGCATGTTCAGGCTTATCACAGCAATACCCCAGTCCCTGGTACCAGCTTCTGTCTTAAAGTTTTACTGCTGTGAACAGACACCATGATGAAGGCAAGTCTTATAAAAAAACAACATTTAATTGGGGCTGGTTTACAGGTTCAGAGTCCATTATCATCAAGGTGGGAGCATGGCACTATCCAGGCAGGCATGGTGCAGGCAGAGCTGAGAGTTCTATGTCTTCATCCAAAGGCTGCTAGTGGAAGACTGACTTCCAGGCAACTAGGGTGAGGATCTTATGCCCACACCCACAGTGACACACCTACTCCAACCAGGTCACACCTATTCCAACAAGGCCACACCTCCAAATGGTTCCACTCCCTAGCCAAGAATATACAAACCATCACAATTGTAGAATGTGATTTTCTATGTTAGCTCATCTAATCTTGCCCAATAACACTCTCTTTGTTTTGTAAGTGAGCAATATTACAGATATTTAAATTATTCCTTCCCATAAATTCCTGTCCTCCAGTTTCCCCAAATGTAGTGACTTAAATTAAACCTGTCCCTCATAGTCCCAGGCATTTGGACTCATGCTCTGGCTAATGGCACTCTTTGTCAGGTCTTGGATGGGTACAGATTTGCTGGAGGAAGTAAGTCACTGGGGACAGCCCTTGAGATGAAAAGCTTCACCTACTTCCAGTTTGTGCTTTCTGCTTCATGGTTACAGTTAAGATGTAAATACTCAGCTTCCTGTTCCAGTCTCCATCCCTTTGATTTCATACTTCTGGGCATGATGAATTCCTTCCTATTCTTCTGAAACCATAAGGTCACATAGGCTCTTGGTTCTATATGCTGCCTTGGCTGTGCTGTTTTATCACAACACCAGAGAAGTAACTAATACACCATGCGGAAGTGCTTTTATTATTGCGTGTAATGTTTTAGAGAGCATGTAAACAGAACCCAGCTTCCCTTATTGCAGGCAGGTGCATAAAAAGAGAGTGCTTTTCTTTTTTTTATCATAATGAAAGGTTGCTACACCGTTTACTCCTTTTCTGTTATCATTTAAGAACTTAGAAACTAGACATGTAGCAAGTGGCTTTCCCCGATCTGGTTTAATGAGTATCTTCACATGAGGTTTTGATGTGTCAGCTTTTGAATCAACAGTTTTACCATACCCACAGTTATTCTTCATGTCTCTTGTCAAAATATTCTGGCTCAGAACTTGCCCTCTCTTACAGAATTCTACATAAAACTGAACCCAGCTCTATATAAAAATGCTTTCTGAGCTTTAGATTTTTTTTTTTTTTTTTTTTTGCATTTGAAGCATTTTGGGTCTTTGTTTTTATAGGTTTTGAATAACTGTTGCATGTTAAACTTTGATTGAATAGTGAAGACCTGAAAGCTGTGTATTAGGGAAATATGTGCCAGATGATGCTTTCAAAGCAGAAACACTGAGATTAGCTACTTTGTTTGGTTTTCTTCTTTCTAGGACTGACTCCCTGCTCATATGTTAACATCAGGATCCTCAAGAAAGTAATATAATAGCCAGAAAGTATTTGTGAGAGCTGATTCAGGTTACAAGGGCAGTAGTCTAATGAATGTGATTAGTGTGTTTTACAAAACAATTCTCAGATGTTTGTCTTGACAATCAAAGACATGAGTATACAGCAAAACAACAGCCATCTATGAAGCAGGAACCTGTCCCTCACTGGCCACTGCTTCCTCATGGACTTTTATTAGAATGCCCAGGCTTCAGAGCTGTGAGAATTCTTCTAACTATAAGCCAGCGAGATTATGATATTTGGTGTAGAAGATCAGGCTGACTGAACCGTTGCTCCATGGTGTTTCCCACTTCAACATTGAAGAGGCAAAGGTTACTTCATTTTATTTGTCTTCAGGAAACAATGTGCCTATTTGTAGAAGTCTTAACATACCTCCTAAAAGTGTACTTACACAATATTTACTTATATGCAGAGATTATAACACAGATATTGGCTTCACAAGTGTAATCATAGCACAACTAAAATCCATAATCTTTTAAATATTTGGTAGCTCTAATAGTTGAAAGCCATTGGTTATTAAAAACTAAATTGCCTTCCTAAAATTTATATTCATGTGAACAAAGTACACAGTAGGCATTTATAGAACAAATGTTTTATTTGAACAATTTTATTAAATATTTCTATTGGATTTTAGGCTTGCATGAAGTTAAAGGACTCAAATTCTTAGGTTTTCATGTTTCATATAAAAACATATTAACTCTGCTAACGGTACAAAGCCACTCAAATGAACAGATGAATGGGGAACAAAAAACATTCTTTTTGTGATGCAGTGCCCAGATCAAACTAAGGTAAGTATTGCCAGGTGCTATATGTCCAGGTAAGCAGAACATCAAATCTACACTAATGACCCCTAAAAGCCACGGAAAATACTCATGAAGAACCCATTTGATAGGTAGGTGGTTTAACCTTGATTCTCTGTAGTACACTTTGTAAGCCTTTCAAGTTTTCTTTCACACTTTTCTTTGGTAAATGTGTAGAACATTGGTTGGAGTAAATACTATGATGTCAGCTAGTTGCAAAATAGATAGATGCTCCGAGTAACTACCCACTGCAGCCAGTATTTTAGATTCCTGCTAACTTAACCATCAATAGGCAAGCTACGTGTCTCTCTCTCTCCTCTCCTATTGGTTTCACTACAGTTGTCTTAGATTTTACTTTTAAAAGTTTTTCCTTAAATTATCTTCCTGCTTTTTCTCTCTTATCTTCCTGCGTTTTCAGCTTTTTGTAGATACTTGGTTAGATTGCTGTCATTAGAATTGAGTAAGCTATTTAAAGTATGTAAGAGAAGCATTGCAATGTTAGAAAGATTATATTCACATAAACATGTTTACATCTAATATGTTACAACTACAACAAAAATGTTAAGAAGCCACACACACACACAGACACACACAGACGCAAAGACACACACACACACACCACACACACACACACACACACACACACACACACACACAAACACACCACAGAAAGAGGGAGAGGGAGGGGAGGAGAGAGAGAGAGAGAGAGAGAGATTCAATGTTGATCTTTGCCAGAACTTCTGTGATTTCTTTCATCTAGTCACAGACAAATCTGGATAATTGAACACTCATGAATAATGTCATTAGTAAGCAATGAAAATTAAATACCACTTCAATAAAATATAACTCTTTTACTCCTAATTGTTATGTTCCTTGAAAAGTAGACTATTATTGAGTCTTTTCACCTAGAAACTTTGGTTATAGTGTTACTTTTTAAAAATTGATTTTAAGCTAAAATACTTGAAAATGATTTTAAAGAAAAATGTGGTAATATAATACTTGAAAATAGGCCCTTCAAGAAAAGTATATGTCAGTCTATACTATTACCATTATACACTGCTTCAAATTACCTGGCATTTATAGAAAGTGCTAAGTGATGCTTGAATTAATATGAAGTCAGAACTTCAAACAGTGCACATTCCGGTCTCCTTCTAGTATCTCAGTGAGTGTGTCCATGAGAACTGTTCTTCCTCTCTCTCAATTACATCAGTGGGATAATAGTCTGTGGTCTTCTAGATGAAATTCTTACAACAATTACTTAAATGCTTTTGTTTCTTTCCAGTATTATAGTTTTAATTCATAATAAGTTGAGGTATAAGTAGTCATTAATCCTGGAAAATTTATTGGTCAGTTACCTGTACATTAGTTAGGAACAATAATTATTTGGATGCAGTCATTCCTAAATCAGTATTTACAAAAAAAGGTAACAACTAATTAATATCAGTGCTTAGACAAAATGCCAAAATGCTATTCATTAATAATCTCACAAATATAAAACTATGTGTGCAAACCACAAACAGCCTCCAAAAAGCCCTTTTCAATGGAGTTGAAAATGCTATGATTAATACATTGAACCTTTCCATAAGGTTCTTTATATCTGTTACTTTGTTGCAGATTTAGGATTTGTGCAGAACATTAGCCAATCAATACTTAACTCACTGGACTCATAAATAGTGTTTACCTGCTTTTAGGGTATAATTGGCAGAAAAAGTAAGTTGTATACACGTAGATTACACAATAGAATAATACAAGAATAATTGTGTCTTAGTTGTAATTTCTATTGCTGGGATAAAATACCATGACCAAAATCAAATTGAAGGAAGTTTATTTCATCTTAGAACTTGTCGTCCCTCATTTAGGGAAGTCAGGGTATAAACCTAGAGGCAGGAGCTGATGCAGAGGACATAGTAGGTGCCACTTATTGGCTTCTTCCTTATGGTTTTCTCAGTTTGCCTCTTATAGCACTCTTGACCACCAGACCAGGGGTGTCATCATCCACAGTAGGTTGCACCCTCTTCCAGAAAACACTAATTAAGAAAATGCCCTACAGTCCAGTCTATGGTGGGATTTTCAACTGAATTTCTTCCTCTCAGATGACTGCCTTGTGTCAAGGTGACATAAAACCAGGAAGGACAATGGTAAAAAGAACAAATCAAGGTTGTTACCACATCTATGACTTCACATCTTTATCGTTTGAGCCGGGACCGGGGGGTGCAGATATGAGGAACACATGGAAAAATCTCTCATTAATTTTCCAGTCCTTTGTATGAAACTATTAACTGCTATTAAGCAGAGCTCTTGGATTTCTACGTCTTGTCCAAGTGTAACTTTGGTACATGCTGACAAAATTTATGTTGAGAGCAAGGAGAATATTATGCTGTGTTTGTCAAGAGAAGTTTTTCTCAGGAGGAACTACAATCAATATGTGTTTCTTAGCTCAGATTTAACATTATGCTTTCACACAATGAAACTTCCAAACCAGAGCCTTGCATCACTCTGACTTTGCCAATAAAACAGTGGTGAAACTCCATCTGCTTTACTCATATACAGCTGAGCTTGATCCTTAGACTGCTCCAGCAATGAGCTCTTATGGCAGGCTTGGACGAGTGGCTAGGACTATCAGACACTAAAGTTTGCTTTGAGGGAGCCTTAGTGTTGTCTAATGTCTTGATATCCATAGAACAGCAGTTAGACAGGATGGTTTCTTGATGCTATTGTGCTAGTATCATTCTTTCCAAGTCACTGTGTTTAATTTCAAGAGATTAAACTGGAACTAAAGAGAGAGTTCAGTTGGTAAAGTGCTTGCAGTGCAAACTCAGTGCCTTGGGTTTGATCTTCAGAGGCCATATAAAAATCCAGCTGTGAGGGTGTGATTTTGTAATCTCGGTGCTGAGGAATTGTAGACAATTGGACAGGTTCCAAAGAATGATTCTCAAGGAACAACTAGGTGTAATTTTTTTAAAAAGCCTTAAGTAGAAAGAAAGGGCACAAAATGTATTTTTGTATAAACTTCTGTGTTTATATACAATATTCTGGATATGAAAGAGGTGATTTGTTGTAGTATGGAAATTCTTGGATCTAAGTTATTTTCAGTTTATTTTTTCATTAATTAATTTATGTATTCACTTTACATCCTGATTGCAGCCTCTATCCATCCTCTCCTCTCAATCCCACCCTCTCGCTCTTCTCTCATTCCTTTCTTACCTTCTCTGAAGAGAAGGGAAGTTCCCTACCCTGCCCTTGCACCATGTATCAACCTGCCTGGTCAAATCAAGTCTCATCAGGCCTAAGCTCATCCTCTCCCACTGAGGCCAGACAGGCAGCCCAGCTATGGAAAAGGGATCTAAAGGTGGGTAACAGAGCCTGATTCAGAGATAGCCCTTACACAAATTATTGGGTGTGGTGGTAGGAATATGCTTGGCCCAGAGAGTGGCACTAATTGGAAGTGTGGCCTTTTTGGAGTAAGTGTCATCTTGTTTGGAGAAGTGTGTCACTGTGAGGGTGGGCTTTGGAACTACCCCCAGTGCAGAAGAGTCAAACTTATCCTAGTGGCCTTCAGATGATGATATACGACTCTAAGCTCCTGCACCATGCCTGCCTGGATGCTGCTATGTCCCAACCTTGATTATAATGAATGGAACCTCTCAACCTGTAAGCCAGCCCCAATTAAATATTGTCCTTGTAAGAGTTGCTATGGTCTTGGTGTCTGTTCTCTCAGAGACTAGCCCCAACCTTCACAGTTATTGCTGAGGCAGGACACAGTGTTGCTCTCTGGCTTTGTAGTTCTCTCTTGCTGTTCTGGATGTAGAAGCTGAAGGTCTCTGGAAATTTAAATCTTTTTAGCTATTCTGTGGCTGTTTATTTTCAGCAATACTTCTGCCCTTAACTTTTTGCAATAGCATGTCTAAAAGTTGTTGGCTTCTGGTAATTGAGTTCTGCTCTTAGCATCAGGTAATTAAGAAAAAAGTGCTTAATTGCTAGGGCACTTTTCTCCCTCTGGCTCAAGGGGCCCTGTGCTGTTCAGGTAAGAAGCTTAGAATTCCTTAACTCTGGTTTTGTGAACCAGAGAGGAAAGAAAATAAAAGAAAAAAAAATGAATGAAGGAAAAGAGAAAAAAGTCAGGCACACAGAAAAATATCCACTTACTCTGGATGAAGCAAAGAAAAGAAGCTCCAACAAGCCTTTATTGATACTTGCAGAAAACACACACACACACACACACACTCTGGATGATGCTAAAGAAAACTGCACTGTCATTTTATTGTGGTTCTTAGTTTTTATACTTTCTCTAAAAATATTACCTTACACAACTATCAGGTAGAACCATTATTATAGCAGGATAACTGATTACATGGTTTTCCAAATATTTTTTTTCTAAATATTTTTATATTCCAATATGTTCATGGTAATATCATAGATTGATAGGATTTAAGGAACTATAACAGAATTGTTTACATGTCTTTCCATTAAGACTAGTACCTGACTAAGTGTTCACTATACATTACTAGCCCCATAAGTTCTTTATAAGTTTCAAGTAATAATTTTTATGTCACAAGTTAGCACAATTCTGTCAAGATACATCATTTGCCTTGTGTCATATTAGTTTTGAAGTTTTGTACAGAGAAGCTAGACAATAATTTATATTCTGTCCTTGTATCTACAACAAATTGTCCATTCCTGGTTTATGACTTTTAGTTACCAGATAATGGTCTCACACATAACCTAGAAGAAATGTTTTCCTTGATCATAAATTTGTTCCAAGCCAGCTTTCTTTTCCTAGTGCAATTAGCTTGTGACACATGAAGATTTACAGAGCTCTAATTGCTGCTTTTATAGAGAGGTTGGAATTACTTGTATCAATTTATAAATTCTATAAAATCATCATCAGGAATTATGAAATCATCAATTTGTCTACACAGCATTACTACATAAGAGTATTATCTTCATGTTAATCTGCCAAAAATCTGCATGAGAGGGTGAGGTAATGCCCAGGAATCATTAGGATATGTAATAGCAATAGGAAAAGCTATTAGCAGCAAGAAGCAATCCTGAGATGAAGACTCTTGGGACCTTGCCTCTCAGAGCTCACCGATCATAGGCTATGCAAAATGGTGGGCATATCTAGAGATTTCCTAGATGGCTCATGATAGAGACTCACATGAAGATCAAGCTGAAAATATACCCTCAACTTTGCGAACATGAATGTGAGTTGTCAGACTGATGCGTTTGGCTTTATGTAATAGTACACATGTGTTCTTCAAGTAGCTAGGAATCTAAAGGCATCTTAGTTCTCAGATATATAACATACACTAAGTTAACTAGATTTTCTTATGCAATATCAAATATTATATTAGGATTTTAATTTTCTTTGAAACAATATTACTTAAAACTATTGTGACTAATTTGGAATGCTTTTAATAGTTATCTTAAAGTTTTGCTATTTAAATATGAAGTGAAATAAAATTATTTATTTTATTTAATATGTATACTTTAATTTTTATGTACATTGGTGTTTTGCTTGCATGTATATCTGTGTTAGCGTGACAGAAGCCCTGGAACTGGACTTTACAGACAGGTGTAAGCTGCCATGTGGGTGCTGGGAATTAAGCTGAGGTTGTCTAAAATAGCATCTCTTAACCACTGAGCTATCTCTCCAGCCACAAGTTATTTATCACCAAATATTGCACCAATGATTCTATAAAATATTTTGATTAATATGCATGATAGAGCTGACCATTTCTCTATTTAAGGAATGTTATGTTAAGATTTCATATCTTCTCAAATAAAGTCTTCATAAATTCTTTTGTAAAGATTTCTTTTCTAATTATGTGTACTCATGTGTTCTCTGTGGTTATGTTCATGTGACTTTAGGTTCCCTTAGGAAGCAGATGTGTTAGATCTCCCGGTAGCTAAAGCTAAATATAGTTTTATGCCTATAGACTTGGATGCTTGGAATTGAGCTAAATCCTCTGTGATAGAAGCATCTTTATAGCTCTTCCTTCCTTCCTTCCTTCCTTCCTTCCTTCCTTCCTTCCTTCCTTCCTTCCTTCCTTCTCTCTCTCTCTTTCTTTCTTCTTAAAAAATATTTATTTATTTTATGTATATAAGCACTCTATCTGCATGTACACTTGCACAGTTCTCATATAGATGGTTGTAAGCCACTATTTGGCTGCTGAGAGTTGAACTCAGCACCTCAGGAAGAGCACCCAGTGCTCTTAGCTGCTGAGCCATCTCTCCAGCCCTCACTTTCTTATGTAATACTTAAGGACTGAAATTATGTTATATTCATGTAACACACAGAGATGATGTAAGGCAAAACAAGTAGTAAATTAAGTGAAAAGAGTTTATTTTTATTTTTTTCGTGTGATAAGATCACAGTCAGCTATTGGATGGATCACAGGGCTCCCAATGGAGAAGCCAGAAAAAGTACCCAAGGAGCTAAAGGGATCTGCAACCCTATAGGTGGAACAACATTCTGAACGAACCAGTACCCTGGAGCTCTTGACTATAGCTGCATATGTATCAAAAGATGGCCTAGTCTGCCATCACTGGAAAGAGAGGCCCATTGGACACACAAACTTTATATGCCCCAGTACAGGGGAACGCCAGGGCCAAAAAGTGGGAATGGGTGGGTAGGGGAGCGGGGGGCAGGGTTTGGGGGACTTTTGGGATAGCATTGGAAATGTAAATAAGGAAAATACATAATAAAAAATATTAAAAAAGAAAATAATAAAAATTGTTTTTGGAAAAAAAAAAAAGAACAGGGCTTAGCAAACTTTTTCTTTAGAGGCCAGTAACAAATCCTTTGTGCCTCTTTTGCAGTGTTACAACTACTCATCTCTGCTACTACAGTGAAGAAGTGTTGCTTAGGTAAAAGACAAAGGCTTGAGATGGCTATTTCAACGAGTTTTTAACAAAATCATGCCCTGAGCCTTGTGTGACTAATCATTTAGTTTGCCTACTCCTTTCCTTCCTTATTAATTTAATTACAATATCAATTACATTTTATTATTCTTAAAAATCACATGGTGATTTGCCAGGATTATGATTATCTTCAATGTATACATATATAATTACATATTCATGGATAAGAAAGGAAGATTCTGAAAGACCATCGTTTTCCCTTGTTCATTTTGTTTTGCTTCCATTTGTTTGTTTGGCAGTGTTGGGATTTGGACCTTGGCCCACACACTTGATAACCAGAGTTCTGCTACCATGTTGTTCTGTCTTCAGCCTTCTTAAACCTGTATTTTCATATTTAATTCTTTTTTGAGAAGAATGAATGAACAAAAAGTATATGTTCTACATTTGATTGGCTTAAACTTTAAACACTAATGCTATTTTAACTTCATTTATTATGATACATGAAAGAATATATTTTACAAGTAGAGAGCCAACTATCAACTAAAAATGACTTGTGGCAGACATAGAAATATGAAGCTCTTCTAGGGAAGGAAGCAGTACAAGTAGTCCCAACACTTAGCTCTGAACACCTAGCTCAAGTTCCAAGCTATCATCTTATCCTCTTCCCCAATCATGCTGTATGGTGACATCAGTTTTATAGGTTAACTCATAAAGCTGAGTGTTGGTATGAGTATAAGTAATTCTAATTTCTGTCCTATGTCATGCTTCCTTAAAAAAAAAAAAAAAAGATTTGGTCTTTTAGACTCTGCTCTAAGTAGTCAGTATATTCTAAGTAGTCAGTATATCTCTTAATCCAGAATGGTTAAATTTGAGTATCACTTGTGACTGTGGAAGCTTAAACAATTGTTCAGCTTGTTTCCTCGAAATTCTTCTTTTCATGGCCTCATGGACTTGCTCCCTGTATATGGTAATAAGTATAAGACCCTAGAGGGTTCTCATGGGAGTCTCTGAAGCTTGTTCCCAACGTTGTTCTCTTGTCTCTAACATTATACTCTTCTTACATGTCCCTCTACTATGCTCTCTCTCTCCACTTCTCAGCAGGGATTTGTAAACGTCTGGGTTCTCCTTTGATTTTAGAAAAAGAATTTTATTCCCAGTAGAAAGACAGAGTCCTCAGGGCTCTCGTCTCTTTTTCCCCTGACTTGCAGGCCATGGTCCTGGAGAGATGTACAGCATGTGGAAGTGGCTCCTGTCTGTCTACCTTCACAGTTGCTCCACTGAGAGCAAATGGCAAGAACTAGTTGCTTAACAATAAGTAGATCCTCGTCTTTAGTAATAGGCTCATTTGGAAGATGACAGCTTTGTTGAGAAACTAGGAGAAGGCTTGGTTTTTACTTTACATTGAAGATCATGTAAGCAGTGACTCTCAACATTCCTGATGTTGCAAGCCTTAAAACAGTTCTTGTGTTGTGGTGACCCCTAACTATAAAGGTATTTATTTGCTACTTCATAACTGTAATTTTGTGGGGTTTTTTCAAAATTTTATTATATATTTTCTTCATTTACATTCCAAATGCTATCCCGAAAGTCCCCTATGCCCTCCTCCCACCCGGCTCCCCTACCCATCCACTCCTACTTCTTGGCCCTGGCATTCCCCTGTACTGGGGCATATAAAGTTTGCAAGACCAAGGGACCTCTCTTCCCAATGATGGCCGACTAGGCCATCTTCTGCTACATATGCAGCTAGAGACAAGAGCTCTGGGGATACTGATTAGTTCATATTATTGTTCCACCTATAAGGTTGCAGACCCCTTCAGTATAACTAATTTTATTAGTGTTATGAATTGCAATGCAAATGTCTTTGTTTTCCAGCGTTTTTTTTTTCAAAAACAAATTTTTATTAGATATTTTCTTCATTTACATTTCAAATGCTATTCCCTATCTCCTCCCCTTGTCTTATGCTGCCCTTTTGAAAGGGTTGTTTGATCTCCAAAGAGGACTCAACCCACAGGTTGAGAACCACTGAAAAACGTTGTGACAGAAACTTCTGTACCAGTAAGAATGTAGTAAGTATTGTCTAGTTTCCTTCCTTCCTTCTTTCCTCTGTCTTTGAGAAAGTATATTATTACATAACCTTAAATTCACAAGCTCCTTGCTCACTCTGGCCTGAGAGCTAAGATGCTCTAAGTCTTTACTTGTTTTATTGAAAGAAAATATTATCTTTTCAAATACATAAATAAATGTAGTTGTTTCTCAGTATCTCTGACATATTATTAGTTTCTCTGCAGGTATCTTGGAGCTAATTTCCCTCAGATTCCATAAATGTTCATGTCTTGTATAAAGTGGAGTGGTATTTACATATAACCTATGTAAATTCTCCTATGTGCAGGGACTGTCTCTAGATTACTTACAAATCAGAATTTTATATCAATGGCAAACAAATAGTTATACTATATGATGTAAGAAATAATGTCCAGAAAACTGTCTGCACACATTCGGGACATAAAAGATATAAAGCTTGTAGATACAGGCAAACTACTCATATACATTACAGCTGTTTACTCTCTGAATTGTGAAACCTTATGTGCTGATACTTAACCATTTATAAGATTTAGACTTTACCAAAGGGCATGACAATTATAAAAGCAAATCTTTATGAATGTCTGGCATTGATATGTTATATTAAAGAGCTTTCAGGGCAAATTGGAAATGTGTAACAGTGTTTTGATGTTTCAGAATAAGTTGACTTACTGAATTCTACACTTGAGATTTGATGTTAACACTGAGAAATGCTAATATAATTGATGTTAAGGTATAGTTTCCTATCTAGTTTTTGACAATGTAACTTAAAGGTTATGCTCCCAATCAATTTTGCAGGGGTTGTGCCAACAGCAGAGAAGTGGATGCTTTTTCTTCTCTGTCTCTTTGCTGTTGTAGATTGGCAACAGCTAAGAATATATTGAAATAACTAAACAATTCATTGCTTTAGGCAGAAATTAAATCAAGTTGAGAAAACAATGTTTGACTCTACTTTCTGGTACAAGTCAGAATTAAACAGAAGTTTTTCTGTATTCTTATAATGAGTGTACTTTTTTCCACAGACCTTAAGAAATTGTTATTAGACTGACAGCTATATGACCACAAATTATCCCAATGCTTTCTTATCAAAATTCCAATCACATAAAGCTGGGAACGACTCACTCTGTAGACCAGGCTGGCCTCAAACTCAGAAATCCGCCTACCTCTACCTCCCAAGTGCTGGGATTAAAGGAGTGCACCACCGCCCAGCAGCACAATTTTCTTAATGACCATCTATTTTATATCCTCTTATCTATATTTACTGCCTATTAAGGAGAACTCCTGGGCTAAGAGTATTACTTAGGGCTAAATGTTTCTTCCTTAGAATTCACAAGGCTCTGGGTTCAAACTCCAGTAATTACTCCTACATACAAACATGTGCATGCACAAACACTACCACCACCAGCACCACCACCACCACAAGCACCACTAACAACAACAAAACAATGTAGCAGTTTCACAGCTGAAAAGGAGAAGGTCTCTGGCTGAATAGTCTTTATACTCCTTCCACCAACAAAATATTAAGAGGGCAAGAAGTATTTGTGTTTTGTGTTAACAACAAAGGTATAGAAAACTTCTGCCATATTACCTTAATAAATGATGATTTATAAAGCCAAACTATGAAAATACTCATATTGTAATTTATGAGTAGGGAGATCTATATCATTGCACTGCAAAAACATTTAGTTGCCTGGATTCAGACTGATGGCCTGCAGCTTGAGAAACAGTGCTTAGAAAGTGAAGAGATATGTGCATGGCTTTCACCTTACTCTTTTCATAATGTGTTTCATGGTTTGAGGAGAAATGTGCTAAGTTTAAAAAAAAAAAAACTTTTCAGAGATCAAAGATACTACTGAAGTTAAGAGAATATAGGCCAACGGCTTAGAAAAACCATCTGTTACTAGAGGGAAAGTATTCAGAATAAAAGATGAAATGTTTCCAGCCACAATGGAACTCCTAAACTGAACAAAGATACTCTGAATTAAAGAAAGGATCAGCTACAAGGGTTATATGTCCATCAAGTAGTTCTGCAGATGACCTCAAATTAGTCCATTACGTTGAGAGAGAGGGCATCATGGCAAGGGATCAAAGAAAGAAAACAAAGGCAATTACATCAAAGAAAGCATTAGGTGTAGTTCCTGGCACCTCCATAGCTGTTGACTAAGACCAGAAGTTAACTGTAAACATTGAGGGAACTGTAACACATGCAGAAGAATACACACACACTTTCGCAT
Organism: Mus musculus; assembly: GCF_000001635.26. Lineage (NCBI taxonomy): Eukaryota > Metazoa > Chordata > Mammalia > Rodentia > Muridae > Mus > Mus musculus. The sequence continues at coordinate 66,355,728 of NC_000078.6, forward strand.
CCACAAGCTTTCACAGCCTACTTTAAACATCTCAATTTGTTTGGATTCCAGCATAATTCTCAAACTCCCAGACTTGTTTAAATAGGAACTTGACTCTGAATTCTCATACATTCTTTGAGGGATATTTCTCAACACTTAGGTCTATAGAAGACAATAAACAGAGTATACTTTCAGAGTTTAAAACTGGAGGGCAATTAAATGATTTCAGCTTTCCCCAAGAAAATTACTACAAAAAAGTCCCCACCCAGCAGAATACCAAAGGCTTCTTTGGACTCCCCACCTCCTTTTTTTTTTCTTTCTTTCTTTTTTTTTAATTTTTTCTATTAGATTTTTTTCATTTACATTCAAATGCTATCCCCTTTCCTAGTATCCTCTCCAGAAATTCCCTATACATTACCCCCTCCCATCTCCTTTTTAAGTAGGAGATGTCATTGCTGTTTCCCTAGTGTCCCACCACTCTCTACTGAGCATTTAGGGAAGAAAAAAAGCTTTCTTTAGCTCCATGCATTCTGCAGTTTTGTAAGTGCCTCATGGGAAGAGAATCATTCAGACAGTCTGCACTGTTTCTTGGTGCCAGCATCAGAAGCAACAGCCTTCAGCTGTTCCACTCAGAACTGTGTTTCTGATAAGAATGTGTTTGAGGAGAAATGATAGAAAATTCCTCACCACCAGGACAGGCTGTGATAGATATTAGCCAGTTGTTTATTAACCTGGCTTCTCTTTCTCTACCTGTAGCCATAGTATATGTCTCCTATCTCCTTTTAGAGTTATGGGTGGCTATGTACTACATATAGAACATGGAAAGTAGGTGAATTCTTTAATGCCCATTCATGAGCCACTGGGAGGATAGAGAAGAACATGAAACACACAGAAAAGGTTACACACAGGAGAAAATCAGGCTGTGTATTAAAGAAGTCTGAAGCACAGCATTCACATATATGATTAAATATTACAAAAAAGATGATGAATTTCTATTGTCTTACATCTATGAAACCTCTAGGCTAACAGACCAGAGTGCCTAGCATTGTTTTAATGGATGTAAATGTATAGATATGCAACGCAATGCAGGAAATAGGAATATATATTATAGTAATTCAAGCATCTGATATCTAATATTTATAAAAGCAGAAGGAAACCTAATGATGTGGAGAATGAAAAAAAGATGTATGCCTAATACTAGCAGACATACTTATTGAATAATCTATTTGCTAATCACATATGGATTTATTTACTCAACAGAATGAAAAGTGAAACCTACTTCTTGTACTATGCCAACTCCTGCAATGAAATCATGACCAGGACAGAAAAAATCCTTGTAATGTTCACATCTTATGTAAGCAGTGCATAAAAGTTGAGGTTGGTAGAGTTTATTCTATATAATTTAAATAACCATATAGCCAAGCAGATAAATTAAGTCCAAACTTACACATGTAAAAAAAAAAAAAAAAAAAAAAAAAAAAAAAAAAAAAGATTAAACCTGCTGTTTTGACTCTAAAGCTTTCATAATTCCAGATACATGAACATCATTGGTTTTTATTTGTCTAAAAACTGCCTCACTTATCTCACTTATTTGGGTGTAATTATATAACTAGAGCATGGTCCATTCTTAAGTTTTAATGCATGATGATATCTAAAGTGCTTTTATCCTGTGACAATTTGTCACAGAGTATATTTCAGATCATTAAAACCTAATGAGTAATATTTGAAGTTGCATTATCAGCACAATTCTATATGGTATGTTCTAAAAGCAGAGTAAAATGTTACCAAATTTTGAAATATTCAAATATTTCTTTCATTTCCCTTCCTCCTTGTTAACATATATCAAATTGTGAAACTAGCTGCTAAGTTATACTCTAACTTGGCACAAATATGGTAATCATGAGTAGATTCTTGTTTTTCAGTGAACATAGGGTATACACGATGAGACCAATTCTCCAAATCACTATAAAAACTGATGTTATACTGTTTTATTTTATATATTAAGAACTGAGTTGAATAATACATACCAAAAACATAAACTGTAAACTACAATATGAAATCTTGATTTAATTTGCTCTACAAATTTGAGTGATCAGAACCAAGTTGAAACAATTTAATAGGCTTGGGCTCTATAAAGGTTGTTGGTAAGTAGCCCTTCCTCTTGACTGTCAGCCTCATTTAAGGTTGCAATGTTCCAGTCCTCATGTCTGATTTGATATCTTGCCCTGGATGAAGCATTCTGACTGAGACGTGTAGTTAGAACTCAGGAGCAATTTGGTGAGCAAAGAAAACAGTCATGGCACAGCATTTTCTATCTAAATATCAGGAGAAACTAATTAGTGAAAAGATGACTAGAATTATAATAGCCTTTTAGTATACTTAATTTTAAAGTAGAGCCAGTACGACTATTGTTTCTGTTTGCCTGAAATTATTTTTTTAATTAGGAGATATGAATGAGGAACTCTAGAGATCAATGCCCTCATATTACTAACTGCAAAATGAATATATTTTCAATAAAATGATCTTCTTTAAAAATATAAAACATATATCTAAGGTACATTTAAATATTTGATATTTTAAATTCAGTTAAGAACTATATAAACTGCTTGGTTCCCGGATCTCTCAGAGACTAATCTGTGCAGGTGAGAGTGTGGACTACAGAAGCTACACAGCTTCTGGGACAGGCAGAAGTGACACAGCTTCTGGGGCAGACCCCCTTTCGGGCTCCAGAGATCCCGGCACCTTCCCCATCAGAAGAGAGGTGTATACCCTGCTGGGGAGGGCTTTGCCAGAGCACCTAGGGGAGGAATCTCTATTCCTGGATCTCTCAGAGACTAGTCTGTGCAGGTGAGAGTGAAGCCTACAGAAGCTACACAGCTTCTGGGACAGGCCCTGTTTCATGCCTTCTTCTTCAGCGAGGAGGCCGTTCCAAATGCCAGGATATCTGTGCACCTTCCCTGCAAGAGGAGAGCTTGCCTGCAGAGAGTACTCTGACCACTGAAACTCAGGAGAGAGCTACTAGTCTCCCAGGTCTGTGGACAGAGACTAACAGAATCACAGGAGGAACAAGCTCCAACCAGAGACAACTATAACAACTAACTCCAGAGATAACCACATGGCAAAAGTCAAACATAAGAATCTTACTAACAAAAACCAAGACCACTCACCATCATCAGAATCCAGCATTCCCACCTCAGCCAGTCCTGGATACCCCAACCCACCCAGAAAGCTAGACTCCCGTTTAAAAGCATATCTCATGATGATAGTAGAGGATATCAAGAAGACTTTAATAATTCACTTAAAGAAATACAGGAGAACACTGCTAAAAAGGTAGAAGTCCTTAAAGAAAAAAAAGGAAAACACAAGCAAACAGGTGATGGAATTGAACAAAACCATACTAGACCTAAAAATCGAGGTAGACACAATAAAGAAATCCAAAGTGAAACAACACTGGAGATAGAAACCCTAGGAAAGAAATTTAAAACCATAGATGCAAGCAATCAGCAACAGAATACGAGAGATGGAAGACAGAATCTCAGGTGCAGAAGATTCCATAGAGAACATCTGCACAACAATCAAAGAAAAGGCAAAATGCAAAAAGAACCTAACTCAAAACATCCAGGAAATCCAGGACACAATGAGAAGACCAAACTTACAGATAATAGGAGTAGATGAGAATGAAGATTTTCAACTTAAGGAGCCAGCAAATATCTTCAACAAAATTATAGAAGAAAACTTCCCAAACCTAAAGAAAGTGATGCCCATTAACATACAAGAAGCCTACAGAACTCCAAATAGACTGGACCA